>NC_089229.1:1587500-1887500 GCF_963924675.1 Phocoena phocoena
CCACCCCAGCACAAAGCGCACCTGCCGCCCCCTTTCTGCTTCTGGGTCGAATCTGCGCCTGGCCCGTCTCTACCGCCAGCAGGTGTCCAAGGAGGGAAATCGTGCCCCATTTCAGCCAGAGCAGCCTCTTCTTTCAGACGGGCCGAGCTGGAAGGGGCCGCTCCCACGTGGGCGGCAGGGGAAGCTCTAGCGGGGCTGGTGTGGGGTTGGGACCGGCCATGGGGGGCAGGGGCATGGGAAGACGCCAGCCCAGCGACGCTGGCTGCAAGGAGGTCACGGCCAGCTGGCTCTGTGCCTTCCGTGGGCTCTGCCAGGGGAGTGCATACACTCAGTGGCCACCAAGCCTGTAATTTGGATGTGTTACGGTATTAAAACCCTGTAATTTTATAGAACTTAGCCCAGTCAGAAGTGCCCGCCTAATACACTCAGCGCGGTTTCTAAGTCACTTGCAGAGGCTGACGGGGCTGTGGTCACTGCCACGAGAAGGGGGCTTCGGTCTTTCCATGAGGCTGCCTCCTCCCGCTGCAGAGGGTCCAGGATAGGATCAGGGGAGGTGCAGACTGTGGGGCAGAAGCCGGGGTGTGCGGGGTAGTGAGGGGGAGAACCACGGGGCCCCGGGGGTCTCAGGACCAGGCTGTCGGGGCCTGCCGTGCCCACGTGGAGCTGCTGAAGCCTCGCCCAATGCCATGAGGGTCTCGGCACAAACCACACCCGTCCCTGAGGGTCAACACAGGCTCCCCGGGGAGAAAGCACGGGAGTGACTCAGAGACGCCAGGCTGAGCTGTGGCCCAGGAGGCCATCATGCCTGCTTCCCTTTTCATGGGGGGGGGGGTCCTGCCGTCAGCGGGACCCTCCCACCCACACACGCCCTCTGCTGGCATGGCCCCTGGGCTGGGGTCCCGTGTACATGTCGGTGGCCACGACCGCCCACAGTGTCTGTCTGGGTCATTTCCGGCTGCTGTAGAAAACGCCACAGGCTGGCGGCTGACAGTCATTCTGTAATAGTTCTGGAGGCTGGGGGTCCGAGGTCAGGGTGGCCAATGGCCAGTTTCCGGGCGAGCCTTCCCTCTGTGTCCTCACCTCGCAGGGAGAGGGCTCTGGCATCTCTCCTTATAAAGACTCCCCCGTGTCCTGTTAGATGCGGCCCCGCCCTTAGGACCTCCTCCTACCCAAGCTGCTTCCCTGCAGCCCCATCTCCGCGTACAGTCACCTGGAGGGGCCGTCACAGCCCCTTCTGTGTCTCACACTCTACAGGCCCCAAGTGCCCACAGCCCCCCTTCCCCCTGGCAGTCGTGACCTGCTCTGCATTTCAGGAAACGGCCCCACCAAGAGCCCCACTGCATGCCCAGCACCGTGCCGACCTTCCCACGACCTCCCCTCCCTGGTCAGGTCAATGGCCCACGTGCCGGCCTGCTGCCCCGGAACAGGGTGGGCATCCATCTCCCTCCCTCCGTGGCCTCATCTCACCTGAACCCCTGCGATTTCCCCCTAGTGTGTCCACCCCAGTCCTGGCCTGCCAGAGTCCCCCCTCACCAGATGGGTCTTTCATAAAGATGTGCTCATCTCACACCCCATGGAGCCCCTGGCAGGCTCCACCTCACCATTGGATCGAGTTCAACCTCCCCAGCAAGACTGCTGAGGCCTTGAATGATCTGACCCCGCCAGCTCCCCTTTGCTGTCCGTGGGCCCAGGTTCCTACAGACGCTTCCTTCTCTCGGACGCTTTCCCTCAATCTTCACCTGATGTCTGCTTACCCTCGCTTCAGATCCAGAGAGGGAGGGGGCGCTTCAACCCCGGGCAGGCTCGCAGGCTCCCGCACACCCGCCAAGGCGCTCAGTCCTGAGGATGCCGCGAATCGCTCCTTCTGCGTAGAGGACGGAAACCCCGTCCTCCACCAGACCGCACGGCGCATCGTCTCATGGGGTGAGGGCAGGGAGCCCTGACACCCAGGGTCCCCTCGGCTGGGCCAGGGCCCCCTTGTCTTCCTGGTGCCCTGAGGGGCCGTGTGCTCTCAGGGAGCGGGCAGGACCACTGGGCCATTGTTGAGAGTGGGCAGCTGCTGAGGGCTGAACCCCATTTCTCGACTGGCCACGGACAGCTGGGTCCTTTTGAGGAGCTCGGTGTGGTTCTCTCTGGGCTGACCCAGGACGTGGCCCAGGTGCCCCCCACCGCAGGGCCGGGCTCTGCTGGGTGCAAGGAGACCCACCCCCGCTCTGCCTCAGCCGTGATGGGAAGACGGGCGCTTGGTGAGACCCCACGGCCCCAGCAGCTGCCAGCCTCGTCCCCACCTGCCCTAGAGGGTCTGGTTCCTGCTGGGCAAACCGCTGGGCAAACCTCTGCGCAACATGGATGCCTTGGGCTTCAGGGGCGGCGCTGGAGGAGGGCTTTTCCTTCAGGAAATGCCTAAAGGAAACTGTCAGGTCAGGAGATCAGGACCCTGGCTGGGACAGGAGCTGGGGAGGGAAGTGAGCGCTTTCAGGTGGTAGGGAGGCTTTTGGGGGACGAGCCCAGGTGCCCAGCAACGCCAGGGCCCTTTGCTGTGCGGGCTCGGGGCTCGGCGTGCCCTTCATGCACAACAGGGGCCGAGCTCCACGCAATCTGCCCTCTCCCCTCCACCCTCCCCAGGGCCCCCAGGGTCCTCAGGCCCAGGAGGGCCGTGGGCTCCGTGGCTCACCAAGAGGTCATGAGCGGTGGCCCCGTGTGGTCCTGGGTGCCCTCCGGTGGCCGGAACTGGCCTGGGGAGGGCTCTGCAGGCCCAGCCGGGCGCGAGTCCCGGAGGAGAGACCACACCCTTCTTTCCTCCCCACGCACCTTGCGCGCTTTGTCTAATTCCCGAGCTCCTCTCCTCTCTGTGTTTCAAAGAAGCCACAGAATACCTGCCCGAATGGCTGGAGGGCACTGCCTGGCTTGGGTGATGCAGGCTGGGGTCTCTGCCGGTGCAGTCCCCCCGGGGAAGGGAGGTGGGGGGTCTGGGGGGCCATGAGTGGTCAGGGGCTGCCAGGTCCATCTGAGGGGTCTTTAGTCATCTTGGTCAGGGGCCCGTGAAGCTTTGAGGGGAAGCCCACCCCACGGAGGCCCTCGATGCCCTCTCCCTCCGGCGTCCCGGCCGCCATAACAATGGCAAGGAGACGTTGATTTCTGCTGAAAGGACATTAAGATCTATTGACGGGGAGGTTTCCATTGATTCACTGGGAAGCAAGGTCGGGTGGGCCTCCCCCCGCCAGGAGGTAAATCGGTCCCTCGCCTGAGGTTGGGGTCAACAGCTGCTCTTTTCAGGCTGTCACCACTGTCCATTCTCAAGGTTAATCCCATGAACAAGGCTGGTGTGGGGAGGCGTCAGTGAGAGAACAAAACAGCTGCAGCCACGGCCACGAGAGCCAAGAACACAGGCCACGTGGGCGCCGGTGCCGGTGTTCAGCCCATGGCAGACACAGCCGTGCTGGGCCCGGCTGGTGTGTCACGTGCGGCTCAAAGAAGCCCCTTTGGTGAACCCGACGTCCCCACCCCGTTGCCCTGCGCTCACTGCCCACCAGCTGAGCAGGCCCCGTGGCCGCAGCCGACTCCGATGGCCGACTTCATGCCCACCTGCCCCCCTTAGGCCGGCACACCCCAGTCGGGGAGACGTGGCCGTCACCTCCCTCCGCCACTCCCATCACTCCCGCGGGATCCCTTGGGATGCTTGAGTGTGAAATGAGAGGCGGCGGGTACGTGACAGTAGATGCGTGGCAGCAGGGCCTCAGAAACGTCCTCTCCTCCTCCCTTTCTCCGTCTGGGAGCAAGAGACCCCAAGGGAATAGTAGCCCCCTCCCTCCAGGGTGCGCCCGAGGCTGGGCCTATGAGGAGACCGGGAGCGAGTGTGGGGACGGGCGGCCTGCGGCAGGTCTAGCTTGACTCCCCGCAAGACCAGGGGGCCCCTCCGCCCTGCTCCCCTCGCCCTGGGGCTCTTGGGCCCCCTCCCCTTGACTCACACAGGGGGGTCCCGCAGCCCTGCCCCCGCTCACTGTCTCCTGTGGCTTTTCACCCAGCCCACCTCTCTCCCTGAGCCCAGTATCCGGCAAGGGTGTCTGCTTTGGAAGTGTCACCCGCATCTCCAGCGTCCCACGTCTAAGATTCTCTCTCCACCTCTGCCCCTAACCGGCTCTGCTTCTGTCTTTCCTGTTGCAGTAAACACCCTTCCACCCACTCACCTGTTTAGCCACCGACCCAGGAGCTGTCTCCGCCTTCACCTCTGGCTCCACCACGGGGCTGCTGTTCTCGCTTCTCTGTCTCTCTCTCTCTCTGTCTCTGTCTCTGTCTTCCTCTCTGTCTCTTCCTCTCCCTTCCCTCCCTCCCTGCTTCTCTCTCTGTGTCTCTCAATGGCTTCCCCCTGCCACATCCCAGCCACTTTCTCAGACCTCTAACTATTCGTCCCTCTTCCTCTCTTTGGGGTCCCCGTGTTCTTTGCTGCCCAATACTTGTGGAGGCCAGCGCCCGGTAGCCCTCCTGAAGTCCTGGGCACCTTCCTGGACAGGCCGCTCGGGGTCACCTTGCTGCACTGGGCACAGAACTCAACTCCCCAGCCGGCTGGCGGGGACAAGGCTGCACCTGCGCCTCGGGCCTCCCTGGACAGCACAGACTCCACAGCACGACGGCCCTGGGGCCCAGGGAGGCCAGTGTGCCCTCCCGGCCGTGAGCTAGTACCCGGCGTGGCTGCCTGCTCGCTCAGCTCTGCCGCTGACGCGATCCAACCTCCTCCGCAGCCTGCGCACAGGGAAGAAGTGGATGCCCCAGCGCCTTCCCGGGACCGGCTCCAGAGCGTGTGGTGGGCTCAGAGCCTCTGGCGCTGCGCCTGCGGGCACTCCCTCCAGCCCAGTGAGTCAGTGAGAAGGGGCTTACTGGGTTAGCTGGCCCGACCCTGGGGTGGGCGCTGCTCGCCAGAACAAATGGACCAGATTGCACAGAAAACCCTGCTGGCCACAGCCGCTCGGGGCCGAGCCCTGGGGACCTGGGAGCCGGTGAGGCCAGGTGGGCACAGGGCCGCCTTTGGGTGCGGGGTGGGGGGCATCTGGGTTTCCCCACCCCTGCCTGGCTCGACTCCCGCCCAGCTTCGGGGCCTGAACATCAGCGTCCCTTCTCTTTGCTCATCTGCCTGTAATTCTCCCCCCGTCCACGTTCCCCACACCCGGACCACATCCCCTGCCAGGCCCCCTGGCACGTCACCCCCAGGGCCCCCGTCACACAGAGCCTCTTGCCCCCGCTCTGCCCTGTGCCTCCTATAGACCCTGCTGTCCCCGCCCGAGCGGCCCCCAGGCTCCCCCGCCGGGGCCCCTTGGCCACCATCCCCCCAGCACGGGGGCCCCTCCTGCCTGGCGGTGCTGCTGGCCACGTCTATCACCGCTGCCCTCCCCAAATGTGTGAACCGCCTCTTACGGGGGCCCCCACGGGCACGATGTACACCCAGGTCCCGGCCCCCGCCGTGCTTCTCAGCGCTGGCCTGGGCTGCCCGCTCCGCGCCCCCTCCCCGGGAGCATGGGCTGCGTCCTCCCTCCCGCGGGCGTTTGGGAGGTTTGGATGCAGGGACCCATGTGCTTCTGGGGGCTGGTGGTTGGTCAGGTCTTTATGGATGGCTGCGCCCCCAGTGACCCCCACCTCCCAATACCCACACCCACCTGTAACCCACCCTGGAGGGTGGGAGGGACCCCAGGACCTCTTTAGACGTGGACGTCACCCCCGAGCCAAGGTCACAACAGGACGGGGGCTTCTGCTAGGCTCACCCCTGGGGTCGGCTGGGTGTCCAGGGCCAGAGGGAGCCCCAGGCCTATAGCTGGCAGGGAGTTTGGAACCAGGCCCGCCCTCCAGGTGAAACTTCAGATGAGACCAAGGCTCAGCCACCCCAGGGTGGGGTGTGCACAGGGGCCATGCCGATGCCCAGGTGGAAACAGAGAGCCCCTTTCATCCCATGAGCTCCCTCCTGGGAAGCAGACATGGGGGTCCAGATTGAAAGACTCTGGTCCTCTGATCCCAGGTCTTCCGCCACCTCCACGCTTGTCTCGGACCCTCCCCGGGGCAACGAGCCCAGGTGAAGGGCTAGTGCAGGGAGCACGGGTGGCCCACGGACAGCCACGCCATCTCCCTGCCGTCCCCCTGCCAGCCCTCCGGACAGATAGTGCTTGACCAGCCGGGAGCAGAGGTCAGCCCTGAGCACCCTGCCATGTCCCCGGGTCTCAGACGGGCACATCTGGGGTACAGTGACCACACACACCCCCAGAGTGTATTAATGTGCCCAGAGGCCGCGTTCCCCAGATGAGCTGCGTTTCACTGCGGTGTTCTCCACAGAGCCAGCTGGATGGCAGATGGACCAGGGCACGGAGGGAGGGAAGATGTCCCCGTGGCACGATAATAACCGTGCTCTCCCTGTGGCCTGGTGACAGCTCACAGCGCATCTCAGGCCTTAGTAACAATGGATGAGAACCTAGCCCACGAGGCCAGACAGGCAAGGCTGCAGGGCTGCTGAGGGCGCCCGGCCCCAGGACACGGGGGGGTGGGGCGCTGCAGGTGCTCCATAAACACAGATGAGCGAAATCCTTGCAGAGACAGGCTCACCTTGGCTGAGAGCAGAGATGTGAGGATTCGCAGAACAGATACACATCCTTACGCATCAAACGCGCTATTTTGACCCAACCCACCCGCCTCTGCTCTGCAGTTCCTGACCCACGCGCTCACTGTGTGTCCTGCCCCTCCCTGGGCCCAGCCTGGTTGGGGGGACGGGGGAGGGGGCTGTCTGGCCCCGGTAGGCACGCAAGAAGCCAGCGTCATGGGGGCTGGAGCTGAGAGTGACGGGCGACAGTGGCCCAGCAGGTCCCGGGAGCGACTGGGCTGGTGCTGGGGTGGGAGAGACAGAGACAACGCGGCGAGGGGCTCGGCCGTGTGGAAAGAGGAGGGGCTGGTGTGCGGACGGGGTGTACATAGAGGAAGGTGCTCGTTTGTTGATTTGGTCTTGAAGGTGGAAGAGATGCACGTCGGCTCAACGTCTTGGAGGCACGAGGCACCAGAGTGGTCGGTGTGAAGACGTAGATTAGATGACGGAGGAATGACCCCAGGAGACAGGACAGGGGAGGGGCCAAGCCTGTGCCCTGGACTCGTCCTTCCTGGGAGGGCAGCCTCCACGCGTGGGTAGGCCCTGGGCGCCCGGACAGTGCGTAATCCAGCTCTGGTGGTTGGTGGGTGGGAAACCAGGCATGCGAGCCACAGGCCTGGTGCGGCAAGATGCTTAGGGATAGTAGGGGGAGGGGGAGGGGAGGGGGAGGGGGAAGGAGACCCTTGGTAAATGGAGCTTTGTTCAATGTGCCCTGGCTTTCAGGGAAGGAAGGAGCTACTTCTGCTTCAGCAACTTGCAAAGACCTCTTGGGGAATCAGACACACTTTGTATGGAGAGGTGAGTGGGGGTCACAAACATCAAGGAAGGCTCAGGACACCGAGGCTGCAGGACAGCTGGTCCCCAGGCCTGGGGTCACTGAGACGACCTCTCTCTCCCGGATCGTGTCCAGGATGGGCAGCGTGGCTGGAATCTGGTGGGGAGAGGCCACCCAGCGTCCATATTGAGGACGGGCCAAGAAGGGTGAACCTGGACGCAGTGTGGCCCCTGCCCGGCCTGTCCCCCGGGAGGCACACAGCTGAACCCCTCGGGGTCTCCAAGGGCCAGCTCCTCCCACCCCAACCTCCGGGGAAGAGCTGTAGTCATGGTGACCTCTCCACCTTCTGACTGGGAATATTTGAGTCATCGGGAAATTCAATCAGCGGAGTGACATTCTGTCACGCACGGCTCTGCCCACTGATTCCCACTTTCTGGGAGATAATTGGTGTATTTGTGAAAAGCTGCAATTTAATATTTATCAGCCACTGCTTTTCAGTAAATGAATACTCTATTAAACTCCCTCCCCTAGTGACTCGGAGACGGGGTGGGCGAGTCCAGGAGCACAGAGGCTCAGGGCCAGTCCCGACTCCCGTCCCCCCCGACCAGACCGAGGGAGCCTGTGTCCCTGAGACGAGGGGACGGGCAGCACCGGCTGGTCACCCCCGGGAAGGCTGGTGCCCAGGGGCGCGTCAAGGGCCCAAGGCCCAGCTCCCGCCCCGTCCCCCTCGTACCCGCTGCACTGAGAAAAAAAACTACCTGCTGACTCAGAGGAACAGAGAGGAGCCTTGGTCGGCAGGGGCGGGGTCAGGGCACCAGGTCCCAGTTATAAGGCGAGTTCTGGGCCCCAGTGCAGCCTGGGGACGAGGGTTCATGTTTCTGTGCACGGACTTGACAGCTGCTGGCAGCACGGATCTTAAATGTTCTCCCCACACACAGGGGCAACCACGAGAGGGTCATGAACTCGATCGTGGGGGTTCCTCCACGACAAGGCGCAGGTAGATCAGAGCATCACTTTGCACGCGCACTTTGCACGCGCTAAATCTTGCAGTTTTATTTGTCAATTATCTCGTTATAAAGCTTGATAAAATAATAATAAAAATACAAATCGCCGGTGGGCCGAAGGCTGTGAGATCACCTCGTTTGCTAACGAGGTCCCTGGGGCTTCGTACCCACTCCTGTTCCCCCTGCCCTGGGGCGGGAGCCCCCCAGGCCACTCCCACCCTGCATCCCTCAGCCCCATCTCTCCTCCGCCGGGGTGGAGAGAGAGTGGGAGATTGGGATTGACATATATACACTAATATGTATAAAACAGATAACTAACAAGAACCTGCTGTATAAAAATAAAATAAAATTCAAAAAAAAGAATAATTAATTAAATCAAAAAAAAAAAAGAACAAATCCGGACGTGAATGGGGGGAGACGTTATGCAAAAGTCTGTTACAGGAGAGAGGACACCTCCATCTCAGGATCCACGAGCATACCAGCACCAACAGGAAGAGGCTTTCCCCACAGGGGAAAGCCAGGCTCAGCAGAAACTTGTAGGGGGAGGTCGGCGGGCATGGATTTGGCCGACAGCAGGTGAGGGTCCCCGATTCTAAGGGGGTGCTCCCCACTCGGTCCCACCATGGCAACCCTGCATCTCCATGCTTTGCCTGGATTTTGTTTTGCTTTTCTCTTGTTCCTACTGAGGACCCTCCCTGGATGTCCCCCGACATCCACCTGCCCAGTCATCCTTCAAATCCAAACCCCGACACTGCTTGGGGGCGAGGAGGACAGCCTCTCCCCGGAATTCCCACAAGGTCACTTCCTCTGTATCTCCGTCTGATGGTCTGTTGCCCCAGTGAGTGTGCCCAGGTGTGTGCCTGGCCCCCAGTTCTGGAGGAAGGGAGGGAGTGGGGGGGTCTCCCGTATCCCCCAAGCCCTGCTGCGCCCCCCACGGGCCCCTCAGAGCCGCCCCATTCCCCAGAGCTGTAGTGAGGGCCACACGTTCAGACACTCCTGTGATTCTCAAGGTTCTAGGCGCCAAGTTAAGCAAAATTAAAACAGAAACAGGTGAAGCAGACTTCACTGATGTCATTTTAAGCTAATGTAGTGTAGACTGTCATTTCAACATGTCATCGGGGGGGAAAGCATTGGGACATCTCACTGTTTTCACACTCGGTCTGAAGTCTGGTGTGTGTTTCACCTCCCGCATATCTCACTGTGGGCGTTTCAGACGCTCAGGAGCTGTGCGGGCCCAGAGGGTCAGCCTCCCACCCTGCGAGGGCCGGTGTGACTGGACGGTCCTGGCGGCCCTCTTCCCGCCCCGTCTCCTCAGGGCCAGGGGACCCATCCTTCTGTGGGGGACTCCGGTTTAGGCGGAAGGGACAGAATCTGTGCTCCATTGGCCTGTTTGCAGAAGTTCTGGCCCCAGGGTCCCAAGCCCCTTCCTGGGCAGAGGCCGGTTTTCCTGGGGCTGCTGTGAATCCCTCCAGAGCTGGCACTCAGCGGGCTGGCCCGGCCTTGCAGAGGCTGTGGCTTCCGCAGTGACATGGGGGAGACCGTGAGAGGCAGACCTGGCCTGGAGGAGGGGCGCTGAGTGAGAGGGGCCTCCTCTGTCCCCACCCAGAGGCATGTCTGCTCCAGGCCCCTGTTCCCTGGAACGTGTATTTCCAGTTTCCCATCCCTGCCCTCCACTAGAACGAAGGCCCGCAGTGGTCAGGCCTTTCTCATTCCTGCTGGTGCAAGCCCAGCTGACACGAGGGGTCCAGGGCCAGGGAAGTGAGTCCCCCAACCCGCTATGCTAAGTCCCCAGGGATGCAGACCAGGACCGCTCCCGGCGTCCAGCCCAAGTGACCCTCAGGCATCGGGGGACACTAAGCGTTGTGAGTCCAGAAGTCCCCCCACCCCGTGCCCAGAGACGTTTAGTCACGAGAGCAGAACCCAGTCCATCAGGGACCCACCTGCTCTCATCAGACGAGGCTCCCAGGGAGCGGCGGACTCTCCCATCTGGGGGCCTCCCCCCAGGGCTATTCCACTGCCCCAAATCAGAAACAGTCATGGGAGGGGGCCCTCCAGAGTCATCTCCTCACTGAGCAGCTCCCTGAGATGGTGGCCCCAAAATGAGGGTGGGACGTGGACAGGGTTAGGGGAGAGTGGGAACCCTAGGCTTCCCTGCCTGCTCCCCTCTGGAGTCACTTGTGTCTGCCCCGCTGGACCCTGGAAGCCCAGGAGGGGGGCTGCCCAGCTCGGCAGAGAGGTGCCAGGACGACGTGTCAAATGAGTGAGCAGGTGAGGGGCTCCGTGGGTCCTTGGGCACCTCTGGCCTCTGACGGCTGAGTCCTCCCAGGCAGCCTGGGGCTCCGAGTCTGCCAAGTGCTGGGGCCTACAGCACCGGCTGTGCTGGCTTCAAATGCAGTTCTGGGTCCCGCCGTGGGCCTTCTGAGTCAGGATCGCCTGGAAACGCTCACCTGTGCCGGCCCAGGGATGCCAGGCCACAGGATCCTCACACAAGAGGGCAGGAAGACGGTGCACGGCGGACAGCCAAACGCCCTGGGCAGCTCTCAGCCCGCAGGGAAACTGCCGGTCCCTCCTGGAGCCTGCCTGTCCTGGTGAGAGGGCCACGGGGCAGGAAGCATCCCTGGGGTGCCCTTCTCCGCAGCAGCCAAGGCTCGGGGACCCGCTTGGGCTGCGCCTGCTCTGCCCAAGGGCCGCTCGCAGGCGCCACTGCACAGACCTGAGCGGAGCAGACAGCTAGGGGCCTCTGGGCTGGAGGATGCTACAGCCGGGCTGGACTGAAGACAGTAAGACCTGCCGAGGGCCCGCGGTAGAAGAGAAGGCAGGGGGTTGGGTTCTCTGCATTTTAGAAAAGCATGGACTGATCCACACTCAGAGCTAGGAGGGGCCAGTCCTGTTGGCCCGAGCCCCAGGGCAGCCCCTCTGTGGTCCCACAAGATGACCGCCCAGCCCTGCAGACGCCGCGGGGGTGGGGAGGCCTGCCTGCCTCTGCCCCTATATCCTCTGCCGTCCTTCCCTCCTCTTTCAGGTACCGGTGGGGTGGTGCCTGCCCCCAGCAAAACCCCGGCCCGCCCAGGGCCTGCCCTGCAGGCCCAAGATGCCCTCGGGACAGCCGGACACAGGCCCCCACTGGCAGAGGGCTGAGCCCCAGCCTGGGCCCTCGGATGCACAGGGGTCCCTCAGCACCCTAAGAGCACTTCCGTTTGTTTCCAAAAGGCAGAAGCTCTGATGCGTCAAGCTTATGTCTATTGTGTTCACTGTTTGTTGTGTGTCACTCACACTTTGTTGCAGAAATGCAACAACAAGGTCTAGTTAGCTATCACATCTTCTCTTTAATCCTACTGTCTCAGCTAAAATCCGCCCGCCCCGAGAACAGGATTCCCAAGAGCCTAGGACCATTTGTGGGGAAACGCGGACGGGCCACCATATGAGCTTGGGCCCAACAGCCAACCGCCGTGACCGCGGTCCGGGAGCACAGTGACCTAGGCAGGCACCACTGAGCCAGGCCACCCTCAGTCCCCGTCCTTACATGCACCACGATCCGCCCCCCCACATTGTTTCTAGACAAACCCCTAAGTGTCCCCAGGAGTGACTCCTAAGTCCTATTTTAAATGTGAGCCAGCAGTGACTCGGGGCCTGGGCCAGGTGGCAGGTGAGGACACGGGGCCCAGGACCAGGCAGCAGGTTCCTTACCTGCCGGTGGGGTAAGGAGGGGGCTCACCTCCGCCTCCTGGGAGAGCAGGCAAGGCTGCCCCCGCGACTCGTGTCTGCAGCCGTCATCACCACTGTTTGATGAGAGCCAGCAGGCGTGAGCTGGGAGAAAACCACCAAGGATCAGAGTCAGACCGTCGAGCACCGTCACTGCCAATGCTGTTACTTTGTGTAGTTCTAATCTACAATTTCACATCCTTCAAGTCTTAAAAGCAGCTTTAAACTCCCAGTTCCTTCAACCCTGGATGGGGCTCCCCTGTGGAAGTCCCACAGGAGATGGGGGCATGTGACTGAGAGCATCCCTGCAGTGGGACCGGGCTGTGTCAGGCAGGGCCACCCCAGCCCTGGTGACAGCTCTGTGGAGGGACCACCTTCCTGGCGGGGAGAAAGCTCAGCTCGGGGCAGCATTCAGAAGACGTTTTCTTTCAGAGACTTTCCTGAACAGACAGGATGCAAAACGTGGAGAGAAAATGGATTTAGAGATTATCTACTTTTATTTAAGGAAAAAAGCCTTAATTTTGCATAATTAACTGGTGTGCACAGAAGCGGTATAGCTGGCGGGGATTCTGGGCTCTGTTCAGGTGACTGAAAGGCCTGGAGGCCGAGAGCAGCATCTGTAGGGCTGGTGTCACCTGCAGTGCTAAGTGCCCTAATTCAGTGGCACTGCAGCTCGGAGGGAAGGTGGCTCGTGGAGGGCAAGTGCTCCTGTCTCATCCTGGAGGGGCAAGAACTGGCCCGGCGCCACCGAGACCTGGACAGGTGAATCTGGGTGTGCGTATGCCAGGCCCCCCTCTGCAGGGACACTCAGCAGCCGCCCCCTCGCAGCCTCCAGGGAGGGACGGAGATTCAGTCTCTATCGGATTTGAGTTTGTCCCTTCAGAACCCACTCCCTTTTCCACTCCTGCATTTGTTCATTCATTCAAATTTGGTCGACTGCAGAGCTGTGGTCTGAATGCTTGAGTCCCTCCCAAATGTATATGTTGAAATCTTAACCCCAGTGTGATGGTATTGGGAGGTGATGAGGTCAGGAGTGTGGGGCGCCCCTGGAAGGGATTAGCGTCCTTATTACAGAGATCCCAGAGAGCTCCCTCTCCCTGTCCACCACCTGAGGACACAGCAGGAAGACGCTGGCTGTGAGCCAGGAGGTGGGTTCTTCCCAGACACCCACCATTCTGGCACCTTGATCTGGGGTTTCCAGCCTCCAGAGCTGTGGGAAATAAGTTTCTGTTGTTTATAAGCCCCCAGTCTTATGAGAGCCCAGGTACTCTCCTCCTTGGGAGGGTGCAGAGGGCCCGAACCCTACACAGTCCAGAATCCAGGGCTGGGGACAGGGATCAGCAAGGACAGTGACGTGGATGGTGGGTAAGAGAGGGTCCACCGACGCCACTACCTGCCAAAGAGCCAGCAGGACACGCTCCAGGCCAGTCCTTTGGGGTTCAATGGCCAGAAGCCTCAAGACCACACAAGTCCCATTGCACCGTGGGGTGTCCCCAAACACCCAGTCATCACCTCATGAGGAAGGAAGAGGGAAACACATCTCAAAGCCTAAGAATTGGCTCCAGAGAGTTTGCATTGCCCAAACCAGATGGCTTCAAATGAGACATTGCACTACTTAGTGTCTCTGCCACCAGGGAGGTGACATCCCCCAGAGAGGCTTTGCTGGTGGAAAGAGGAGGAAGGAACAGCTCCAGCTGTTAGGACCCCCGTGACCTGCTCCCAGCCTGTCCAGCCCTTTCCCCGACCCCTGCTCAGACCTGACCTTCCAGCGGAAGTGACCTGAGTGATGTGCCCTCGGAGAGTGGACGGATGTTCCCCAGGGCTCTGCTCCAGGCACCTTCAGAAATGGCGGGTGAGCTGGGTGGCTGGGACAGCGGGGACGGGGCAGAATGGGGGCTGGAGGGGAGGGAAGACGGCTCAGAGCAGGACCCAGTGGAAAGGGAGCCAAACGCTCAGGCCTCTCCAAAGCCCCAAAGGAATGGAAAAGTGCAGCCACCACCCGGCAGGGACAAGCGTGGGGTGGTGACAGACGGGACCCCCAGCACCAGCAGTCTCCCAGGAAGGAGGGGGCTGCCGAGGGGAGGGCTGCAAGGGCGATGGGCTGGAATTGGATTTTCTGGTTGCGTTGACATCTGAGAAGGAGGCAAACTGTTGAGAACATACGACAGGACGTACCAGCGAGGAAGCGGGTGAATCACGCACATCACCGGTTCAGTGACGTAAAACCACTTTCTCCCAGTCACACTATCACCACCCAAGGGGAATCAGATGGTGCAAATCCGCCCATGGCACACCCTCCTCCACCCACGGGGGTGGCAGGCAGTGGTCTTCCCCTCGCTGACCATCAAGACCCCTGTCCCCTAGGGGGCTCGGTCCCTGGAGATAGAGCCAAGGCACCAGGCACCAGTCACTGGGCACCTGCAGCAGAGGCCGTGTGACCTTGGCAACCACTCACCTCCCCTGGGAAAGCCAGACCCACCTCCGGGGCTGCTCGGGGGCCAGGGGAGCACTTGCCGTGACAGGGGAGGGAGAAGCAGAAGCCTGTGTGTCTGCAGCTGATCCCAGGCGCGACCTTTGTCATCAGAGGGTGAAGACGGAGGCCCCCTGGTTTGCAGGTGCGAGGAGTCTGCTTGAGAAGGGTCACACACGTGCCGGGGGCCCTGGGACATCACCGTGGGGAGCCCCCAAGGTTCCTTACAGCCCTCAGGGCACCAGTCCCTCTCCCCTTGTCTTTCCAGTGGTGGGTGACGCTGGTGCCAACGCTGGCCACTGGACACCAGCCTCCTGCAGCACCTCAGTGATTGTGCTTCTTGGCTGGACCCCCTCACTGGACCCACGTCAAGCCTGACGCACCGTGAGCCCCACGTGGGTACCAGGTGGCAGGCGGAAAGCGTGTGTGGAGAGCACAGTTCTGTGACCTCAGCTCACAGAGCACGAAGCCAGGAGCAGGGTGGTGCGAGTCTGCTGTATCTAAGTCCTGGACCACGTCCAGAAGCGTTTTCCCTGTTAAGAGGGGCTGCAGTCGGACACCAGGAGGATACAAGAGGGAGGAACCTCTTGAAGAAATCTGGTCCTGAAGCCCAGTGGGGCGGATGGCGTGAGAAAGTCCAGCAGCCAGCTGGGGGCACAGTGGTGGCCGAGGCTCATTTACAAGGAGGCAAAAGAAATGAAATGCCCATCATTAAATGTAACAGGGGATATGCGAGACCCGTGTGAGAACAACTTTAAGACGTTCATGGAAAAAACAAAGTAAATCTGCGCAAATGGAAATACACTTAGTACCACAGAGTTCCTTTATAAATTCAGTACAATCACACACACAAAAAATACTAATGGGTTGCTTTCTCCGGGATTAGCCAGGGATGTTTAAACATCATATGGGAATATACAAGCAGAAGCACCTGGAAAGACATATGGGAAGGAGGGCTGGCTAGCTCTGGTGACATCAAAGGAACCGTGAAGCCTCTGCCACAATCAGCGTGGCCCTGGAGTGAGGGGACAGACAGAGGAGCAGAGTGGGAAGCACAGAAACAGACCAACAGAGCTGGGTGGGATGGGGATGGCCGAGACCAGAAGAGGCACCAGAAGTGTCCCCCAAACCGCCCGTACCCTTGTGTGTGTGTGGGGGGGGTGCGTGCGTGCGTGCATATGTATGACTTCCTCTGTGGGACGGTCTCAGAGCCGTGTAACCCTGTGACAGGCAGCAACATGGCCTTTGGGGAGGGGCTGAAACTGACAACGTTGCACATCCTCAGCCGGCCTCGGAGAAGGGTCCCACCCCCTCCTGTGATGTCTGCTCCGTAAGTACCGCAGAGCTGAGCCCGCCAGGAGCACAGGGACCACCTAGTCCTTGCGGGATTAAACCTAAGTGAGCTCCTCCCACTACTTTGTCTGCAGGAGGAATTTGGGGAATGGACCGACAGGGCCCTGGGAGTCTGTGGCTCCTGGGCAGGAAGAGGTGACGTGAGGGATGCTGTGGTTTGGGGATAGAGGCGGCCACGACCCCAGAGATGGAAAACTCCCACAGGCAAAGCCCCGTCGGGCTGATGGAGAGCTCAGACGCCCGGAGCCTGGCTGGTGCCCCACTGGATGGAGCCGGGGAGGGGGCCATGAGTGGGAAGCACAACAGGGGTTCAGGCGCCTCCCAGGCTGAGCCCTGGACCTTGGCCAACCCGCCCCACCAGCCCCGGTCCACCCAGGGCTTCCTTCCAGCCATGAGACCCTTCTACACACACTGGGTTCTGAGCCCCCAACCCCACAGGCCTCCCGAGGACACGGGAGTGGACCGCACGAGCAGAAGGCAGGTACTTTGTTAGATCAATTGAGAATAAGAAAATAAATGTTTATTTTACCTTCACTTAGTCCTCTCTAATGGCCTTTCTTTTAAACAGAGTTTCTGCACTATATCATTTCCTGTCTCTCTACAGAACTTGTTTTCCCATTTCTCACAGGGCATGTACATTGGCACTTCCCTCCCTGGTCCCTGCACATACACCATGCTGGGGACAGCTTGTCCCCTCCTCCGGCCCCAGGTCACCCCGGGCTCACGGGGAACCACGCAGGGTCAGGGCACCTGAGCACAGTGCTGGGTGAGCAGGTACCCTCCCTGTGACCTCGGGTGCTGCCCTGGGGGGCTCCTGGCATGGCCACTAACCCTTCACTTGCTCACCCCCCAAACCAATCAAGTTCCAGGTCACTGAAAACAGGAAACAAGGAAAGAAAAAATAAATAAAACTCAGAAGCAAGGAGCAGAGAGGAGCAGTCAGTCCAAGCTTTGCTTTTCCTGGAGGCGCCTGAGGCATCCCACATCCCAAGTCTCTCCTGCCCGTGTCTAAAGCACAGTGAGGAGACAGGAAACGGGGCAGCAGCAAAGGAATCCACTTCCTTGCCTCGTTTTGAATAATCCCTAGGAAAAGTTCTTGGAATGATGTGCCGGTTCTGATAATTGGCCAATACGTTTTGTCCTTCAACAAAGGCATGGGGGTGCAGGAGGGTGCTGAGAAAGAAAAAAACCTTCTCTCTTAAAGTAATATCCTTGTTTGCGGAGTGGAATTAATATCTCGTTGATTGCTTTTCCTGTTGTGTATCTGTCTCTCTCAATCCAGCTACAGGCGGTGACCTCCAAATAGAGTTAATTTAATCGGCAGAAATCACCCTGCAACTGACTTTCCAGAAACTGATATTAGGTGAAATCTCTATTCCAATGAGCCTGCCTGTCATCAACTATTCCCCGTGAAAAGCCTAAAGTACAGCATTTAAGACTCTCGCCTGTTGTCAGATTTCATAACAGCGCTCTTTTATTAAGGAATTAGCAACAAGGGCCATGGGACTTGGTGGTGAACAGACGGATCCCAGGGTCTTGCTCTGGACAGGTTCCTGTGGACTGAGGCCGTGAGTGGCGGCCAGTAGAGACCCCAAAGCCACCTGCTCAGGGAGCAAGAAAGATGTGGGGACCCCAAGAGACCAGGGAGGGAAGAGGCCGGCTCCCCTCTGAGCAGGCTTGGGGTCCCCACAAGGCAGGGACACCTGCCTTCCCCAAGGACACAGGAAGGACGTGACTGCCAGGTTCAGCCCGTTCGCCTCACCTGCGTTCTGGGCTGGAGCTGCATCACGTGGACGATGTGACCATGAACACATCCGTGTCTCACGTGTGTTCCTGCTTCCAAACTGGGGGCCCCTGGCGCCCTGCACATCCTCCAGGTGACTTTGCACGCATGTACTCCAGGGTGGGCGGGATGGTTGATCTCTGACCCTAGTATACAAACCCGCTCTGCGTTCTCCAGGTTGGGGCGAGGGGGTCAAAGTCAAAGCTCTGACCTCGCTCCCCGTCTCTGTGCCCAGCGCCCACATCTGTAAACCGTCTCCATGCTGGTCCCTTCTTGTGGAGATGCTGGGATTCCCTGAGGCTACGCTGTAGGGACCCGTCTACCTTAGGCACAGGTGAAAGGCTTCCTGCACGTGACCTTGGATTGACACTTTGATTAGTGCTTTCACCTCCTGTAGCCATAAGATGGGGGGTGGGCTTGTCCAGCGCCCTGTAACTCATCAGAGCCTGATGGGGGAGGGGCAGCCAGGCCACCCACTGGTTCCCAGTTCAACTGAGAATTACATCTGACTTCCCCTTGGAAACCATGCAAACAAGAAGGGAATGGCAAGACATCACTGATTTTTTTACACTTACCGTGTGTCCTGCAACCTTGCTAAACTCACTTATTAGTTCTAGTAGAGCTTTGTATGCTGCCATGGATATCCTCCATAAATGATCATGTCATCCGTGAATGAAGACTTCCTCTCAAACAAACAAAAAACAAACAAACAAAAAAGGAATGGCATGAAATGTTCAAAGCGTTGAGAGAGAGAGAAAAAAAAAACCTTAAAATTCTGAAACCTAAGTAATTATCCTTCAGAAGTGAAGGAAAAATAAAGCCTTTCTCAGATAAACAAAGTTTGAGGGAGTTTGTGCCAATATACATGCCTTGTGAGAAATGTGAAAACAAGTTCTGTAGAGAGACAGGAAATGACATAGTTCAGAAACTCTGTTTAAAGAAAGAAAGAGCATTAGAGAGGACTAAGTGAAGGTAAAATAAACATTTATTTTCTTATTCTTAATTGATCTAACAAATGACAGTTAAAAATAATAATGGCAATGTATTTGATTATGTATCCTTATGTATGTGTCTTATGTACATCTATCTATGCTGATATATAAATAAAATGAATGTCAGGATAATACAAGTATCAAGAGGGAGGAATTAGGATTGTCTGGTTATTATGAGGCACTTAAACTACCTGTTTAGTGGTATAGTATTAATTGAATGTGTATTCGGATTGGTTGTAAATGTAAGCTGCAAACTCTAGGCAATAAGTTTAAAACAAAGTTTAAAAAGAAATACAATTGATACACTAAGAAAGGAGATTATATTGGGCTTCCCTGGTGGCGCAGTGGTTGAGAGTCCGCCTGCCGATGCGGGGAACATGGGTTCGTGCCCCGGTCCGGGAAGATCCCACATGCCGCGAAGCGGCTGGGCCTGTGAGCCATGGCCGCTGAGCCTGCGCGTCTGGAGCCTGTGCTCCGCAACGGGGGAGGCCACAACAGTGAGAGGCCCGCGTACCACAAGAAAGGAGATTATATAAAATGTGCAATTAAAACCACAGAAGGGGCTTCCCTGGTGGCGCAGTGGTTGAGAGTCCGCCTGCCGATGCGGGGAACATGGGTTCGTGCCCCGGTCCGGGAAGATCCCACGTGCCGCGGAGCGGCTGGGCCCGTGAGTCATAGGCCGCTGGGCCTGCGCGTCCGGAGCCTGTGCTACGCAACGGGAGAGGCCACAATAGTGAGAGGCCCGCGTACCGAAAAAAAAAAAAAATAGAAGGCAGAAAAAGTGTGGCAGACAAAAATAAGAACAAAGAACAAGGGCATCAGACAGAAAACAGGTTTCGTTTTGTAGAAGCTGAAAGATTATTCTAAAATGTATACAAAAATTCAGAGTCCATAATAAATAAGACGATCTTGAAAAAGGGCAAAGTGGCCAGACTTCTCCTTTGGCTATCAAGACTTGTTGTTGAATACAAGCTCCAGTGATTAAGAGCGTGGTATTGGTGCAAGAATAGTCAGATAGAAGTCAGATGGGACCCAAAAGTAGACCTTGCATACGTGGCAATTGGTTCATGACAGACTCCCAGGAAGCAGTGGGGAGCGGATGCCTTCAACAAATGCAACTAGAGACGATCACACTAAGTGAAGTCAGTCAGAAAGAGAAAGACAAATACCCTATGACGTCACTCATACGTGGAACCTCAAATACAACACAAGTGAACTTACCTATGAAACAGAAGCAGACTCACAGCCAGAGAACAGACTTGTGGTTGCCAAGGGGGAGGAGGTTGGGAGAGGGATGGAGTGGGAGGCTGGGATTCGTAGATGCAAAGTATTATATATAAGATGGATGAACAACAAGGTCGTACTCTATAGCACGGGGAACTATATTCAATATCCAGTGATAAATTATAATGGAAAAGAGTATTTTAAAAAGGAATATATATGTATAACTGAATTACTTCGTTGTACAGTAGAAATTAACACAACATTGTAAATCGACTCTACTTCAATAAAAAAATAAAATAAAAAAACAAAAATAAAATCAAATGATGTTGGAACAGTTGAGTATTTGTGAGGCAAAACAAACAATCGAACTTGAACCCTTGATCGCACCATACATAAAATTGAATCCAGGTGGATTGATAAACAAAAGAATCAACCTCCTAGAACACAACAGGGAAGAAAAGCTTCATGATTTGGAGAAAAATTTCTTGGCCACAAATACAAAAACCACAAACATTGGAGACTAAAATGATTGAATGTGGTACGCCTTAATCCACATCTATTCACGGCACACACACCGGCGCATACCGCAAACGTAGTTGTGAGAGAAAGAAGCTTAACACAAAACAACCCGTACTGCACACGCTGCCCTGTGTGACAGCGCTCAGGGCTGATATTTAGGGGGTAAATGACTCAATTTTAAGAAGTAATTCAAGAGCGTGGTTGCCTTCAGGACAAGAGTAGAGTCTGGGGTTGGTGAGTGGGTCTGGAGGGTTTCAGAGAGCAAACAGGTTCTGGATGACCTGCTGTTGTGTACGTGGTGCTCATCTGATGAAACTGTAAATAGTTGCACAAACGTGATTTTCATGGTATTTCAGAGGTTAACACTATTACGTTATTCCTTCACATTTTTGCAACGGAATCTAAATATACAGCAATGGGTACCAGGCATCTAATTTTTAAAGACTTCAGTAAGTGCTGGGTTTAAGTTGAAACGGAAGCACTTAATTTTTACCTTCCTTTCATACACTCATTCCAGTCCTCCATTAAATTGCAACCTAACATTTTATGCTTTCAGGGTTTTTGATCATCCTATCATAATGTCCTACTATAACATGGAGAAATATGTATATACATTGATGGTTTTTAATATCCAGGTGCCGCTGGGCTCTAAATGCTAACATTTCTTCTAGGTTGAGTTATTACTACAATTATTGTCGCAACACTAGATTAACAGCACACGAACGTAGTATACATTTTGACAAATGCTTAGCAAACATAAAAAGGTGTTTTAAATGCATCTCATCCCCACATTTAAATCACACCCCCTTAGATGGTCTAGTTGCTGGAATGAAGCGGCATTCAACTTTGTTCCTACTTTTAATTTTAAAAATTTAATCTAAAGCACTGAGAACGTGCTCATATAAATGAGGTGAGAATGAAGGGAATGTTTTCATTCGATGTACGTCATTTCATTGAAGTTGGACGTTGAGCTGTGTGCCAGTGAGCATACTGTCTGTGCTACCCACGTGTCCCCCGCCGTGATGCTGGACTCACTGTGTGATGTCGACAAGGGGTCCACGCTCCCTTCCCTGGAAAAGCTGCCAGCCTGGGGCTCTGTGACTCTGAGGCTGGACACAAAGGGGATATGTACTATCTCCTACCACGAAGATGGCTGATACCAAAAATCCAGAGAAAAACAGGTGTTTGGGAGAATGTGGAGGCTTCAGGCTGCAGTCCCAGCTGTGGTCCAGCCCAAGGCCCGTGTGAGTCCACAGGTGCGGGAGTGAGGATGCCTTGAAGGTGGACTGCCTCCACCTGAGTATCCGTGAGATACAGCTGCCTGCGCAGCCCGTCAACTGTGATGGACGGTAAGGACACGGCTGTCCCGGCTGTCCCAGGGCATGCAAACTCACCCTGGGTTTCCTTCCACAGTAACCTGGTCATGCCACGCCCACAAGAGGGATCTGGCATCAGACATTTTTTTTTTTTTTTTGCGGTACGCGGGCCTCTCACTGTTGTGGCCTCTCCCGTTGCGGAGCACAGGCTCCGGACGCGCAGGCTCAGCGGCCATGGCTCACGGGCCCAGCCGCTCCGCGGCACGTGGGATCTTCCCGGACCGGGGCACGAACCCGCGTCCCCTGCATCGGCAGGCGGACTCTCAGCCGCTGCGCCACCAGGGAAGCCCCAGACGTTATTTTAAGTGATTATGACTTAAGCATGAAAACCAACATATGATTATCATTAAAAATAAACCGTTACTAGAATTACTTTACGTTTTAATAAGTTATGTGAGAGTCTGAGCTTAGTTGAAAGGAAAGAATTTGAAACCTACCTGAATTTGTAAAATCATCTGTTACCCAGTCATTGGAAATTCTCTCTCTTTTTCCCCCCCCAAATCAACGATAATTTGAATTGTCTTTTTGTTTAAATCCCATTGTTTTAGAACAGAAAACTTCAGTCTGTGGGCCAGATACAGCCTACAGCCTGTTTAGATTTTTTTTGTATGACCCACCCCCTAAAAATGGATTTTTAAAGGGTCGTACAAACAACAACACGTGATGGAGGCTGCATGTGGCCGATGAGCCTAAGATGCTTACGACCTGGCCCTTTACAGCGCAAGCTGGGGCATCTCTGCTTCGGGAAATCCTTTTCCAGGGTTTTGGTGGTAAAGCCCCCATTTTTGTCTGAAAAACATTGTTTGCTTCCTTTTCTCTTGAACATTAGATGTAAAAGTATTGACTCATATTTTTTCTTCGGTCCTTCGGAGATATTATTCTACTATTTTTTCTTGCCTCTGCTGTTCCTGCCAAGGGTTCTGTTATTAGCACGGTCGGTGATCTTTGGAGGTGGCAGGTCTTTTCTCTCCGGCTACTTTTAAATTATCACCTTTGATCTGGTATCTTTCAGGTTGCTTTTCAGGGTCGTTCTCAGTGTGAACGTCTTATTGTATTCATAATAAGTCTTCCGTATGAGGATTCGTGTCTGTCACCAATCTTAGAGAAGGCTCAGCCATTCTCTCTGTGACTGCTGCCTCTCCCCAACTTCCTCTGGTCTCTTTTTCTGGAACTACAATTAAACTATGGTGTTTATGGGTTTTGGTGTTTGTCCTTCAAGTTCTTTCCTGCCTCTCTGGGAACTTATTCAGTTCTCCCTTCCATTTTTGCCAATTGTCTCTCTTTAAAAAAATAATGATTTTTTTTCACTTCTTAAGGTTACCATTTTTTTTTTTTTTTTTTTTACTTTTCAGATATTCTTGGTACTCTTAATAGTTTTCTGATCTGTGCTGAGGTTTCTGATCTCCCTTTGTATTGATTAAACATTCAAAAACAAATGGGCTTTGTGGTCAGCATTTCGCCCCCCAATTGTCCCAGGCGCTGGGGGTCTGCCTCTCCTGTCCCCATAGCCCTCATGGAGCACCCTGAGTGTTTTGTCCTTCGGGATGTGAGCTGCTCATCAGGGCTTTGTCTGAGAATCTGCTCAACTAGGAGAAGTACCTGAATCTCTTTTCTTGTCATTTTTAGGATTGCAAACTATGCAGGTGGAGTTAATGTAAACCCAGCTGAGGACAGAGCCCTCAGGCTAATCCTTGTTCCCCTCATCCTTCACCGCCTTTAGAGCCTTGGAGGACCACTCTTCATTTCTTTGGGAGGGGTCTTCATTCAGGGATGCCTACCCCCATCCCAGGCGCACATCCTTGAAGACTCCAGCCAGGCCTCTTGGGGGCCAAGATGGACCAACGACCCTTCAGCCCTCACAGCAGCCGCGGGACCCCAGGGTTCCTATCTGCAGCCTCTGGGTCTTGTTCCTGAGACCTTCTCCACTTTCTCTAGAGCTTAGCTGTGCATTGACAAGGATGTTTAATTTCTATATCCAGCTTTTCTATGTTTCTAGAAGGACAGGGTATGTGAGTCCACCCGTTGCTGTAAGGGGAAGCTCCCACGATCCCTCTCAGACCCATAACTGGACATGCTGCCCCGACAGTCAATTACCGCCCCCCAGGATGGGGCAGGAGAATCTCCACTGGCCTGGAAGAAAGCCAAGGGCAACTGTGAGGAGGGGAGGGGCTCGTGGCCTGGGGATACATGGCTATTGGGCGCCTACTCTTTGCCAGGCCTTCCTCCAGGTGCTGTGGACACGAGGAGAGGAAAATAAACGCCGGAATTGACTAAGCGTGTTCTGAGTTAGTCGGCCCTGAGTGCCCCAGCCGTGGTCTGTGTCTGCCTCCCCAGTTAAAACATTTTTCACGTGGTCTTCACCTACCCGTTCCTCTGTCTGCCACACCAGACACCAGCATCTGTGTCCCAGAGCGTCCAGACTCCATTTTATCCAGATCTGTACTTGTGCACCGGCCTGGTATCTGGCATAAAGCGAGGCTGGAATTACCTGGTGGAGGGGTAGCTTAGTTCAGTGAGTCAGGAAGTGGGTTTATTCAGGGACGTCTCGGGAATGGAAAGCCTTCATCGCCGTCACCCCGGCCAGCCGACAGCTCCGGTCTCCTGGGCGCATCCAGATTGGTCCTGATGTAGTGCGGGGCAGGGCCCCACCCTCCACGGCTCCCTCGTGTGGCGCCAGGACGCGTACCCTCCACCACACCCTGGGCCTGGGTTCCAGCCGCCCTGTGGCTCCCACACGGGTGGTGCACCTGCTGTGCTGGGCCACGCCTGGGGGGCCTGGGGGCTGGCGGGGAGGGTGGGGGGTAGAAGGATGGCCTCCCGCGGCTGGTCCCCAGGCCTGGCTGACCCACGGCGGCCTCGGCGGGAGGCACCCCATCCCCCTGCTCAGCCCTCAGCTCCCCAACCTCACGTGGCAGACCCAGCCTCTGCAGAGCCTCAGAGGGACCCACACTTGACAGGTGGAAGGGGCTGTCAGGTACATGCTGGGCTCCAGTGGGGGTCACTTTTCCTCTCACGTTCATCTGAACTGACTCCATCACCACCTGGCAGGGCCACCTGACCCAGGGCTCTGTGTCACTAGCCGGGGTCGTATCCTTTGACCTCCGGGCGCCAGGCGGCAATGCTGGGACTCTGTGCAGGCCCCTTGCACTCCTGACAAGCAGCGGGGGGCCCTGGGAACTGCTCCCTTACCTCGAACTCTTACCGGGCACCCCTTTGACGGAACAGCTCTAGCCAGAGGGGTTGCCCGGCTGTGTGCAGAGCCCTCACCTGGGGGAGGTGCCAGGTGTATTGGGGCACGGCCGTGGCCAGGGCAGGGGCAGGGAGAGGCAGGTGGGGGACAGAGGGGCTGCCTCCCAGGGCCCTCCTCTCAGCTTTGAGGTCTGCAGGGAAGTCCAGGGCGGGGAGGGCCGAGGGCCAGTGGGTTTTGGCCACAGGATGAGGACGGGGTTGCCTGAGGATGGGCTAGAGTGGAGAGGCAGCAGGTGCCTCATAAATGGCCTCGGGGGGGTGGGGCATACAGCTTGGGGAGGGGCAGACGAGGGGAGGCCGCGCGTGGAGCAGAGGCCCGGCTCTTCCAGGAAAAACAAAGACAGATATTAAGCAAAACGAATGTACCTTCTAACTCCTCTGGGCTCTTAAAGGCACTCAGAGGACAGGATTTCATTCCACATTAAATAATTCACTGCGACACCACCGCCAACAACCAGCGGCCGAACCCGCTGGGCTGGGAGACTCTTCCGCCTCCAGATGCCGGCCTCCGGCCCCCAAACCCCAGGCAAGCGCGGCCGCGGCCAGCGGGCCCTTCTGGGGAAGAAACGTCTGCGGTGGGGGGGAAAGAGGCTCAACAGAGCCCCAGCGAACCTTCCTTGGGTGCCCCGGCCCCGGCCCGTTCTTTGATCGTGAGGCCCAAGCTTTCTCCGTCAGTCTCGCGGGGTTTCGGCTCCGAGCAAGCCTGGGTCTCGCTGGGTGGAAACCGCTGTGGCAGATGGTGTAGAAACTTGGCCTCGGGAGTCCGAAACCCAGGACATCCTCCAGCAGCTCTTCAAAAAGAATCCCGAGTTACTCCCGACTTGCCCAAGGGGCTCCAGGGTGATCCTGGCGTCTGTGCTCCCTCCCTAGTGGGTGCCCGGCGCGAGGTCAGGGCTTGGCCCCCAGGCAGCCCGTCCGCAGGCCTTAACCTCTGCATCCCCCAGCATCTTCCTTCCTTCAGCGAGACTGGGCCAAGCACTGGCTACGCTGGGGCTGGGGACCCAGTGGGCAGGGCCGACGGTCTGCAGGGCACAGAGGAGGGTCAACTGCTCCTGGAGAGAGAGCACGCGATGGGGGAGAGGGCAGGGCTGCGCGGGGCCAGCAAGGGAAGGAGCTTCTGCGACGCCTCAGGACACCTGCCCGACAGTGGCAACAGGACCCCCAGAGCAGGGCCGGCGGGGGTCGCAGAGCTGGATACGGACCAGAGGAGGACAAACTGAGAGGGAGGGTTGCCACATGGAGCAGAGTTAACTCCTCACGGGCTCGGGGTCAGCCTGGCAGGTGTTAAAACCTTCAGAACTGACATTGCACAGCTAGGTAGTTGGAAAAATCTCTCCAGTGAATGAGGAGGAAACCGTGGGAGCAGAAAGCAACCCAGGACCCATATTCCTACCCTACTCCACACTCTATTACAGACCCTAGTCATCACCTGGTCCATACCTGTCCTCACTCTGGTCCACAGCCCCTACCCACCCCTACCTGGAGACTCGTTGGCGTCTGCACCTCACTCTTCCCCATGCCCCACAGGTGGCTCCTCGCCCTGTCCCAGCTCCCATGGGGCCTGCCTCCAATCCCATCTGACAGCTGCTTGCTGGACCCAGAGCTGGGCATGATCTTTGTTTCTTCTTTCTCCTGCAGCCTGTCTCTGACCTCCAAATCCTGCCCATTTGAATGACCTCAAGGCACGTCCAGATCCAGCCCTCCTCAAGCTGTCTCCTCCAGCCTGCCCTGTAGCCCACCTGATTTCTGCAGGGAACCCCTGTCTACTCTCTGCATAGAAGCCAGTCAGACCAGGCGTGCCCCGCCAGGACACCGGACGTCATCACGGTGCGGCCCCGGGACCCGCTTGCACCTGTCACCGCCCCCTCCCCCCACCTCCCTCCAGCCACCCCGGACTTCTTGTCATCCATGTGAAAGAGCACTTCCCCACAGCCTCAGCGCTCTGTACGTCTGTGCCCTTTGTCCTGAGCTCTTTTCTCTCATCTAGACACGTGACTTGCTCTTGCCTCTCCTTCAGGACTTTTCTCAAAAATCACCTCCTCAGAGAGGCCCTCCAGGACTGCAGTATCTAAGCCAACCCCTCTGTCTCCCCGCCCCTCCCCTGATTTCTATTTCTTGCCAGCACCTGGCCTCCTTCCAGTCCTTGCTTATCCACTTCCTTGCTGGTCCACCTGCTTCCCTTTCTGCCCTGTAAGCTGCAGGAGCGCACGGGCATGTCTGCCCTACTCCCCACCTCACTGGCAGCATTTACAGGGGGGTAGCTGCCCACTACAGTTTTGAGTGGGTGAACTGAGCCCCTACTTGCCTTGGACCACACCAGGCACCCTAGCTCATTAAACCGCACCAGGAAAGCTGAGCCATGCACTGCCCTGAGTCTACGGGGAGACCTGTGAGGCTCCAAGGGTCTAGAAGACCCTGACCCCTGCACGCCTGGCCCAGGAGGCCATGGGGACCTGGGTGAGGGGGGGGGAGAAGCTCTGCGGTCCGAGGCTGCCCTGTGCCCCTAGTGACACTTCTGTCTTCATGTTGCTTTGCCGACAGCAGCCCCGACGTGTCCCACAACGTAAGCACTGCCAGGGATGCCAACACTTTGCCGTGCTGTAATTGCTCCGTGAAATCTGTATCCTCTCCCTGACATGCATTTTACCCACTCAACTAATCATTAACCGATAGTTTGCTGCATGGAGATAATATTTCTAATATGTCATGCAATTTACAGAGTATAGAAAGTGCTTACGGTACAAAGCTGTTATTCGGGGTCGCGGACCTGAATGGAAATTGATGAAGGCTCTGGCTTGGGGGACAGAGGAGCCGAGTCTGACGGCTGACAGTCCCAGCGGGTATTTGTCTATGCAGAAGACACATCTGTAAATTAAGGAGAAGGGAAAATCAATGCATTTGCGTCTTTTCTCTCTCAAAAGCCCACTAGATGTACTTTATTTAATGCGAGGAGTATTTGTCCTCCATCACTTGGGTGACACATACGGGTCGGGACCTACCAATAATTTCAATCTCCTAAAAGCACATTTCTATGCTAATTTTTAATTACAATTAGTGCCAGTGTCAGCTGTCGGCTTTGGCGACTGACTTCATGATTTGCCCGCGTTACACCCCCGGTGCCAGATTCAAGGCGGCAGGGAGGGTGGGGCTTACTGAGAAAGGAGGTGTGGATTCTGAGCCAGATGTTTTTAGGTACCGGCTGGGGATGCCTCGTGGAAAGACTGGTGCGTGCGGCTCAGCTCATACTGTCTCCGTGGGCTCTGACGGTCCCACCCCACCCTCCTGTGCTCCCCACCCCCGGCCGGTGCACACGGCGGGACCCTTCCTGGACTTTCCAGGAAGGCCCAGCCGCGGGTAGAATGAGTGCCAGGAACGATTGAGTTCCACGAGGTCCAACCAACAGAGAACAGCCCGGGCAAACTCCAGGGTTGTGAGAAATGATAAACTGCCCTCGTGGTAAGCCACAGAGTTTGTGGCGATTTGTCTCCTGACCATAGAGGGAGCCTAGGAGTGACAGCCCGGGCTGGGGGCTTTGCCCCTCTGCCCAGCTACGTGGAGGAAAACCCTTCAGTGAGAAGACTGGTCTCCTGGACTTCCCCTCCAGGACAGCAAGGCAGGGGGCAAGGAGGCTGCACCCAACTCTGCACAGAGCTTTGAGGGGCGGGTGGAGAGGGTGGGGGGTGTCTGAGGCTGGAGGGGAGGAGAGCCAGCCAGGAGGTGGCAGTGGCCCTGCAGAGAACCCCCATCCCCCGCAGCGTACCACCCCCAGGCCGGGCCAGAGGGCCTCTGCTCCCACCCATGCTCCCTTCAGTATCTGCAGGGCCCCTTCGTAATGGAAGCTGACAGAATGCAAATGAGTTTCTAAACGGACCAGCAAAGTGGCAATTTTTCTCATTTAATCTTCAGATGAGTTGTCTGTCTCTGAGAGCACGGTCTCATTAGAATTCGGAGACTAATTTTGTCCATCAACATGAGATTATTGGTGTGAGGGGGGTTTGGGGGGTGTCCTCCTGGTGAGGCCCAGATGCAGCCCTCAGAGCTGTCCCCAGCAGGCCTGCATGGCCTCTCCTGGTGGCGCTGTCCACACTGGGAGGGGACTGCCGCACCTGCAGGACAGACAGTGCAAAACCATCTGAAAAAGAGGAGTCTGGGGTCCTAATTCCCAGCTGGACGTTTCCTCGTACGCAGAGGTTTCAGTCCCATATTTCTCTAAGGACATCTTACAACTCAGAACCCATTGCCTTTCTGGGACCCTCAGACCTAGGTCTGTGGAGCAAGGGAGGCCCTGCAGGTCCTGTGCATGGACCCCACCTCCAGGACCCTGGGTTGCTCCAAGGAGTGCTTCCTGCCCAGGAGGAGGGGAAGCCAGGGTATGCATCAAGCACAGTACTTCTATGGCCCCATCTCACCTCACAGGACCCCTGAAGGATGGTACCAACCCATTTCACAGGTAGAAACACAGACTCAGACAGGAGCAGCCTATCCAAGGGCTCTGGACTCTCAGCCGTGCGACCAGCCGGGATTCGAGCCCGGGTCTACATGACTCCAAAAGGCACGTCCTCGGTCTTCCTCCCGGAAGGAGCCTACAAGAGGCAGGTCAGCAAGGTCAGAAGCCCATCTCGGACCCGTGGGTGTGGGAGGGCAGAGCCTGGAGGCAGAGTGCAAACTGACCACGGGGAGCCCCGTCGACGCACCAGGAGCTGGGCTCCCGCACACACGCTGGGGTGCAGGCCGTCGCCGCTCACAGGGTCACGGTGACCCCGCCCCTCCCTTGCCCTCTGCCCCCACCCGCAGAGGCCACCCCCATCTGACAATCTGAGGCGGGGTCTCCACCTGCACTGAGACACCCATACACACCTGTGTCTGTGGGCAAAGCAAGGCGTCGCACGGATGATCCCCACTGGGAGCCAAGCAGAAAACCACCAGTGTGGGCAGTGAGGACTCACTGAGATGGGGGGACCACAGTGTCCCCCGAGGCTCCAAGGGGTGCGCCCGCGCGGTCAGGATTCAAGTCCAGGAAACAGGAGGGCTCTAGGAGGGATAACAGTGTTGACGCCGCACTTTCTATGTGCCTGACACTGTCTTTGGCTTTGGGAATGAAGCCATTCAATCCTCTGCTCCCTCCAGGGGAAATTCACATTTATCAGCCCAGCTTTACACAAGGGCTGCCGGGAGTTACCGAACTAGGATGACCGAGCCAAGCAGGGCTGGGCAGTGGGCTGAAAACCCACCCCTTCAGCACCATCCTAAACCCCCTCCTCAGCGAGATACTCTTTTCCAATAATAACAGGGGAGGAATCTGTTAGCGTGAGGCTGGGGTCCCCACCCTGCCCCCCAATACTGGGACACCTCCCCTAAAACACAGGAACCTTGAGCTCACCTCAAATGATCAAGAGAAAAGGACTGTGAAAAATCCACCAAAAGACAGCTCCGTGAGAATCAAGACTGAAAGCGAGCTGACGGAGTGGCCGGTGCGGAGCCCCCGCTGGAGACTGGCCTCTGAGCACGTGCAGACTGGAACCTAACGTAACAGAGACGCCCGGCGAAATTAAGAAAATGACTGGCCCGTGAAAGAATGCAGTAAGGAAAAAAATAGAAAACTCAGGAGTGAGCTGGCTAAGCAGACAGGGGGTAGAAAGGACTGAAAGAGTTTAGAAACAAATGGTTAAAGTAAAAGCAACGTCACCTCAGAAAGGAGAATCCAGGGGGTACGTACACAAGAGTGAACAGACCCCACTGATACTGCAGTCAGGTCAGTGCAAGAAAGAAAGGAGAAAGATGGAGAAGTGAACTAAAAAGTAACGGTTCTATACAGTCACAGAATAGAAGCAAAGAAGGTTCAAGAAATGTGTGAATGGAATCCCCCCAACTTGGGGAGGGAAGCGGTGGAACAGAACAGGTGTTAACCATCCCCGTGAAAGGAATCTTTCCTGAAATACAGAGCGCTGCGGGAAAGGTGCATTGTGATTCTGGGACAATCAGAAAGCATTCCTGAGCAATGTTCTAGTGAATATCGGTCTTTAAGGATGAAAGGAAATCTACTGGGGGCAACGTGGACAAAAGAGAAAGCTGTTGGTAAGTAGGGGTGCTGATCTCATTATCATCCAATCAGGACAGCTTCTGAGATGAAGCCAGGGATGTCGTAAGGATTGTGTTTAGTGCACGACACGCACAGACCAGGACACCTGGTGACCGTGCACCTGAGACAAGGACGGGATCGTCACCAGGACCCTTGACAGCACAAGAAAATGGAAAATCAGATTTAAGATACTCAAAGAAACAAAATGCAAGCAGAGATTTTCTACGCTACCTGACCTTCAAGTATCACGACCACAGACCAACCTCAGGAACAGGTGAGGACTCAAGCAGCCTGTCTATCTCCCCCAGCCCTTCCAGGACGTCACAGGAGAAGCTTCAGTGTGAGAGCTGGTGCTGAGCATATAACTGCAGAAACAACAGCAAATGACAAGTCACATAAATGATATGATAATTTACATAAGTTATATGATAAGAGTCACCTAAGTTATATGATAACAAAATTATCTCAAAAGGGAAAAGTCCCCGATAGTCTGGAAACAAACTGAAAGAGGAAAACCTGACGGTACATCAAGTTAGTGATGCAGACAGGAAGAGAAAACTATGGAAGGTGTAGTGGATTTGTGATGTTGAACCAATACAGGTACTATTGTGGGGAAAACCAACACGGTCAGCGTTTGTGGTAAAAAGACCTAAGTTTGACCAGACGTTTGAACTGGAAGTCTTTGCATGAACGAGTGGCTTTGCCTTAGGAGGACAAGAGACAGTGAAAGCCAGCATGGACAGGCACCCCTGCTGCCCCGACATCAGGAAGGGTCTGCTCCAGGCTGCAGGTATGTCGTAGGTGGGACATAACGTAGCTCCCTGTGGGACTGACGAACGAATCCTCCAGGGTCTGCGTATTTTTGCATCCCTCCTAATATACCATGCGTTCACCCCCATCCCGAAACCCCCCAGAGTCACGTACGGTTAGGGCAGCAGGTTCAGATTCCAGGATCCCAGGGTCAGAGTGAGGACCAGGCTTGGCAGTGGAAATTCCCAGAAAGCTCTAGCATTTTACACCTTTATGCTTTCATCAACATGGCACCAAAATGGATCAGGCAGAACGTGGTGCAACCAGGGAGGACGGACCGATCGACCAGGGAGCTGGAGGTTCAAATGATCCTGCAGAAACAAAGACCAAAATGGCAAAGGATATGTGAAGATGCGACTGGGAGCTCCCTTGCCGCGATGAACAAAAGTTGGATGGAGTACTAAGAAAGGACTGCAGAACACTCTTGAAATGTGACAGAGTCACCTACGGCCCTGAAAGTGTGTGAATTACAGCTACACGCCCTAAAAACTAGATGCTGAGGGAAAGAAGCCATTCCCTTTAGAAAATAAACAGTGTGGCTCCATGTTATAAAGTTCAAACTGGAGAAATGTCCGAGTTCGTCATTTAGGGTCGTATTTGCACGTGACACAACTGCAAACCTAAGAGATGGGCATCGTTGAAGTCCGGAGACTCTGCCTCCTCTGGGTGAGGGGGGCTTGGAGGCCAGGAGGCGCATGGGGAGTGCCCCGCCTTCACCTCACACAGCAGCCTTATTCTAATTCTTACGTGTACGGATGTGTGCTGTGCACCCTCTTACGTGTGTACAAGAAATGCACACGTTTACAAATTGGCCTTGAAGCCGTAAGAAATGAAGAAGGTGAAATAAAGTCCATCCAGCGAGAGGAAGGTCGGACTGGAGAAGGTTTCTCGAAAGGCAGAGATGAGATTAGAACCACGGCAGGGGAAGAGAAATCGAGAACACCTCTAGAGACCCAGCTAAGGAAGCGTTCCTGGGCTGGCGCTGGGTAAAGACGCCACCCCATGCCATGCCAGACCCGTGGAAGTTCTGGCCATCGTGCGTTTGGAGTCTGAGGTCATGGGGGCTTCGGATTCCGGTCCTGGGCTTTCTCACTAAGCGCCTGGGACTCCCCGGTCACCTGGGCCTACGGGTCCCGGGGGAGAGGCCGCCGGCAGAGACGAACTCGCACCCACCCGTGCTCCAGTGAGAGCAAGAACCTCAGCCAATATCGTGTCCCTCTCACCTTGTGGTGCGATGACGAATTCCCAGAGGAGAGCTGGAAAGCAGAAGAGAAAGTGAGGGGAACCTGGGCCGGACCTGAGACTAGCCATTGTCCAAACCTCTGTGAGGCCTGAGCCGGACCCCTGAAGCCTCGCCGTCTGGGGACAACCGCAGCTGTGCCCACCACCTCCAGGCCTCAGTAAACCTGTCCCAGACGGGAATGAACAGAACCAAACCCCTGCTGCTCCTTGCTGCCCACACATCGTGGCTCCCGATTCCAGAGGGACCTGTGTTAGCCATCGCCTCGCCCCTCTGCTCCCCGAGGAAGACGGCCGACACAGGCTCACCCGGGCTCCAGACTCCAGCTGAAGCAGGGCCGGGCCACGTCCACGGGGCCGGCCTAGGCCCTCCCCGCAGCAGGTCTCACCGCCCTCCCCGTGTGATTCCAGCTCCCAGAACGTTCTTTTCTCCACCCCTGGACTCGGAAGGTGCTCAGCACTGAGTCAATGGTTAGGTGAGGCTAGATCTGCTTCCCAGCCTCGCTGAGAGCAGAGGCCGAGGCCTCAGGTGGCCCTGCCCAACAGCGGGTCCAACCACACGTCGATGGCAGCCCCCCACTTTGGCCGCTTACCTAACAGGCCCTCAGACCCCGACCTCCCAGCTCTGCCCTGGTGGCCCCGGGGCTGCAGGCGGCAGGAGCAAACTGCGCCCTCAACCCTCCCAGTCCCCACATTCAACCAACACAACTAAATGCTCCTGATCGTGTCCCCAAGGGAAGCCCCGGCCCCATTTGCCGACTCAGACACTCTCACCACAGCCCGTTCCACTCTCCGGGTGCAGGCACGAGGCGAGAGGCCTCCCCGACCTGGGAAGATGCCCACAAGACCTCTATACCCAGTGAGGCCATCCAGTCCCACCTGGGATGGAGGGCAGTTCCGCTGGCCAACGGGCTGCCTGGGGTTATGGTGACGATCAGTCTCACCCAGCTTTCGGAGGTCACCAAGACTCAAAAGATAGAAATCAGAGCAAAGCAGGGGAAAAGGCGAACAGGAAACCCTTGAGTAGGCAGGTGGATCTGCCTGCTGCTTTCAAGGGTTTGCAGAATCCAATTCCTGCCAGCCTGTCACCGGCCGATTCAGGGCGTCCGAGGGTTTATTTTCCTGCTCTGATTCAACAAGGCACCTCTTCCCGGCTTGAAGCTTCGGCCGAGAGCTTGGATGGATGTTAATGGACGTCTCAAAGAAAAGATAATCTTTTAATGGTCTCCAAGAGGCCGCCCTGGAAACCGTGCTTTATTAACACGCCTGAGGAGCTGAATCCCGGCTTATCCTCGGCTTAGAGTCTGATCAGAGGGTCTGTGACGGGCTCAGGAGGGGGGCCCAGCAAGCCTAAACCCGGTTCTTGGTGGAGGACGACGGGGCCGGCTTGGCTTGGGGCCAGTGGCCCTCCAGCCCAGGCCGCGCTTGGGGTCCTGACCGACGCAGGCCTGGCCCTGCAGGAGTGGAGGTGGGGATTCTGGGTCCCAGCAAGGGTCCCTCCGGGAAGGACAAGGCACCTGGAGCACCCTGAGGCAGACGTGCCCCCAGCCGGGCTCTCCCCCGACTCTAAATGGGGAAACTGAGTCCCAGGAGTTCACGGCCCCCACTCAAGCTGGAGCTGGAGCGTGGCACATCTCAGCAGGCCCTGCCGGTCCCCTCCACCTGCCCTGGCCGGGCGGGGCTGCAAGCCTGGCCCTGTGCTCCGAGACTGCGGGCTGCCCGACTCCAGGACACAGGCTCAGAAGGCAGATGGCCCTCACTGGTCACCGGTACCCTCAGAGGCGCAGGCACGGTCTGGGCAACTCACCGACACCCATTCCAGGTGCCTTTAACTCCTGGGAAGCTGAGTTTCTGACCTGAGTTGAGGGCATGGCCGTGAGGCCCTCACAGGACCAGGTCAGGGAATGAGCCACGTGAGCTGATACATGCAGGTGAGGGAAGCTTCCAGGAGGAGATGGCTTGGGGTGGGGGTAGAGGGTAGTATGGGACGGGCCCGTGCCGCTGGAGGAGGGTGTCAGAGGGCTCCTGGGCAGCCCGCCCCTCCTCTCGCCTTCCTGCCTGCATTTGCTCTCCGGGCAGGACTGTGGCGTGTGGAGGCCCCCACGGTGCAGGTGTCCAGACAGGCTCCCACCCAGACTGGTCGCGGAGAGGATTTAAGGACAACCGAGTGGGGATCCAGCAGAGGGAAGTGGCCAGGGCCAAGCTGGGGCTGGAGGAAGCGGGAAGCGGGAGCGAGTTGAGGGGTCCAGCCGAGCTGGATTTTAATCCAGAAGCGCTGACTCGCTGAGGACCTTGCAGCATTTCTCTTTGTCCCCGAGCCTCCGCCTTGTCCCCTGCCACACCTGCCCAACCACTGAGCTCCTTCACAGTTCCCGGCCGCCCCACAGGGCCCGGTGCCCCCAGTCCCGGGACCCAGGCTGCTCCCCCACACCCCGACAGCGCCCCCCTCCAGCCTCCCGGAGGCCCGTCTGCAGCTGATCCGGAGCCTCAAGTGCACTTGGCCCTTGCCTGGGTGGAGACGGTGGACCACAGCCATCCATCTCGTTAACGAGCCCACTTGTCACGCGAGGGCCAGCATTGTTCACCTGCCTGGTGAACGGTGTCTTCCTGCTGGACGAGGGCCGGCCGGGCCCTGGTGTTGGGACACTTTGCAGGCCTGTCCTGGGCGCTCAGTCAAGGCTGTGTTACCCAGGGAAAGTGGTCTGTCTGGGCCCCTCAGCTTGCTGTAGACCACGGGGTTTCTGAAGGTGCCCAGTGGGGATCTGCTGGGTCGTTTGTCCAGAAAGTGTGGTCTGACTGGTGGTCACACTCTCCCGACCCTGGGGGGAGAAGCAGCTGCCGTCTCCCCGCAGAGTCTATTCCTGGCTGTCCCGGCCCAGGGCTTTGCTGACCTGTCTGGGACAGATGGGGACAGTTGCCTGGTTGCCAAGTTACCAGCCATGGATCCGGGGCTGATCCGACCCTCCTAAGGGGACAGGGTGAGAGGAGCCGCCTTGGTCCCACTGGGCTGCCCCACAGCTGAGCACCTTGGAGATGCCATCCAGCCTCCTCGATTCCTCCAGAAGCATCCAAAGGGCACGGTGGGTGCCCACCCTGACACCGTCAGCCCCTCAGTGCCCAGCTCCTGGGGTGCCGAGATGCTGAGCTGTCAGTCCAGGTGAAGGGCTGTGTCCCTCATTGAGCTGTGAGTGACTCTGGGCTAGGGGCCACCCGAGCTGCAGGTGAAAGCCCAGGGACACTTGTGTGAGAGCTTCTGTCCACAGGGTCCTCAATGCAGGGCTCCCGGGCCCCTGCCAGGTGGTTCTACAGGGAGCTCCTACCTGGCCCTGGGCCGGTGGGCTCGGAGGGAGCAAAGGAAGGTAAGGTCCGGGCACTGCTGCGGGGGGCTGTGGCAGCCGGAGAAGCCCGCCCCCCAGCTGGCAGCAGGGGTGGGTAGGCGAGGGAAGACCCTGCCCCGTATTGCCCAGCCCCCGCCTGCTCCAGGCAGGAACCCTCCTGCCCTCGACCCCTTCCCTTCTTGAGGGCAGCACAGGCAGAGCCCCCAAAGCGGGGATTCAGGATGAAAAGAAACACATGTGTGCAGAGGCGCTGGGTGGCCTGGAGGGGCGCAGACCTGGTTTGGGTCCTAGCTTTGCTCAGCTGTCCTCTGAGGCCTGGGATCCACAGGGCAGGGTAATCCTCCTTCCCCCAGGGCGCCCCAGGCTGGCCCCCAATTCCCGACTCCAGCAGGGTCGGTGAGGATGCTTCAGCCTCCCTGGAATTCCACGTTGACTCTTCCAAGTGTCCAAGGGTCTTCCTGGCACCATGGTAGCCTTGCATCCTGGTCCCTGTTAAACCCCGCATTGCAGGAGTGTCTTCAGTGCCATAAAGTCTCCTTTCCTAAGTCCGATTTCCTCCCGACGCTTCACCATGGGACCCGTTGCACACCGTCTCTTGGCCCCGTCGGGATGCACCCCTGGTCCTGCAGCTTCTTGGGCGTAAGGTCTCTCCTCTCTTAGTAGGTGCTGCACCGCCCACAGCCGAGCCCGCACCAGTCTCTCAGTCTCTGGCAGTTTGAGGGGAGGGGTGGGCAGACCCCCAGTTCTCTGGCGGTGTCCGTGCTCTGGCGGGGGCAGCCCGCTCCTGCCGGCAGCTCTGGGTCTGCAGCTCTGCTCCATGGCTCTTCCACCCCAGTCACACGGGACACCAGCCATTTCCCTCCCTTACATCAAAGGCTTCTCCTCACAGGCAGGGCCCCACTTGCCCATCTCAGTTTCCCTGCATCTCTGAAGTCGGGGCCCCTCCCCATGGCTCTCCATCCCCGGGACACCCATGGGGTGACGTCCAGCACTGACTGGGGGCCCCTCCCAGTGGCGGTGGCCCTTCTCCACTTTGTCCCCCGCAGCCGCCCCTGGGCTCCAACCCCCGCTGCAGAGACTCCGATAAGTATTCCAAGCTGATCTCCCCATGGTCTCTTCCCACGGTTCTCTGACCTCCGAACGCAGACTGAGATGGCTGTTTTCTCCCGCTGGCAGCCTGGACCCAGAACCCCTAATCCGCCCGGTGCTCTCCCCCGAATCCCAAGTAGAGTCTTCCACACAGACGTAACACAGCCACCGACTTGTGGCTGGCAGCTGTGAAGAAACGATTACCAGGGACCCGCAGGAGTGAAAAGAGCCCGTTGCTTTCCCTAATGGTATTAGGGACGCTGGGAAGAGATGCTTCCTGTCCCATGGGCAGTGCAGGCTCCACGGTCACACTCCCCACTTCTGCCCTGCTCAGGGGGTCCCCTGTGACCTGGAGGGCCAGGCCGTCAGTGCTAAGGGGTGACACCGACCTGCATCCCTGATGATACATTATCCCCTGATAATACCTCTCCGTGTGCATGTCCAGCGACCTTCCAGACAAGGGGGCACAGACCCCCAATCCTCCTGGCACCCTAGACGCGTTCCTCCCATCTCTCCAGCTCAGTTACTGGTGCTGTGGCCTCTGCCTGGGATCATTCTTGGTCCCCTCTTCCCCTGACCTGCATCCAATCCTCCCAGAAGCCCAGGGGACACTTCCTCCGAAACCAGTCAGAACCCCTCACGCCCCTGCTGGCTCTTGTCTGGGCGCCTCTCTGGGCCCCACTCACCCCCTACTCCCTCTCTGGGCCCTGCAGCCCATCTTCCCACGAGAACAAACCCTTTCGAACACCACAGTGTAAGTCTGATAAACGCAACCCCTGGCTAAGCGCTTCCACGCCCTGCCCCATGTCCTGCATTCCAGCCCCATCGGGAGCCGACCCGCCCACCCCAGGGCTCATCACGCCCCGCCCTGCCGCAGTGCCTCTGACACCCGCAGGAGGCGGGGGCTCACCTGAGGGGGGGGGAACAGGTGTGGTGGCCGGTAGGACTGCACAGAGGAGTGGGGGTGGGGAGAGCCGGCCGCCAGGTGGCCTCACCCAGGGCGCTCTGCACCTGCAGGACAGCCCGCTGGGGCGAGGGGACAAAGTATCCCACTTCTCTGTACTAGCGCTTGTCTACACGGGTTTCACGTTGCCCTCGGGTACCACTTCCGCAGAGTAAACTACCCCAGACACCAGTGTCCACCCCAAGCATCGCAGGAGAGCAGCTGTCTGTGAGGCCCGTCCCTCTTCCCGGCCCCACCTCCCCTCAGGTGACCGACAACTGTCCTCTGTCACCAAGGGGAGACTCCGTGTTCTTGAACATAGCGTAAGTGAACAGTTCTGCCCATGGGGAGGGATGAGTGCACACTTACAGCCCAGTGACAACCTACAGCCAAATGCTGCAGGTCTCGGGCAGGAGGACAGAGGACAGGAGCTGCGCTGAAGGTCCCTTGGGAAATTCTCGGGTGGGAACCCGAAAGGAAGAGTCCCAAGCCCTGAGTCCCAGTTGCAGCTCTTCTGTGACAAGAGTGGAAACCCACACACGTAGCGATATTAACACAGCGGTCAAGGCAGTAGACGTGAGTGCCTGGCTGAGGCCCAGGGCCAGACCTCAGAGCCTCGGGACCGGGCAGGTGTCCGGCACAGCCTGGTCACCACACAGCCCACGTGACACTCACCTTGGCTCCCACGGCCCCTGGCCCCTTCTTCGCGGCCAAATTCAGAACTCGGGGCCAGGAATCTGGTCGGCCAGAGGTCTTTCCTGACAGACCATGTGTCTGAACAGCAGTGGGTAGAAAACGTGGTGTGGCCTGGGGACACGGACCTGGGGCTGACGGAGTGGGGGGTAGTGCCCGGCTCCCCAGGGGGCCAGGATCTCCTGGGAGCCTCTGGACTCGCACTCCCCCACCCAGCTCCACCGCTGCCCCTACCAGTTGGTGTGGATTCAGCAAGCAGGCCATGTGACTTTCTCTCTTTGCAGGCAGTGGACGTGGCCTGACAAAGCCCCCTCCCACCAGCCCTGGGAAAGCACGGCTTCCAGCCTGGAGTGACCGGCTTTTCTTAGGCAAGAGCCATGAAAGAAGCACCCTTTTTCCCCGGTCATCACTGAGCAATCATAATGCTGCCCTCATTGACTGTGTCCGGAGCTTCATCCGGACCCAGTGCTGGGCGGCACTGGCCGCAGGGCCTTGGGATGATGGTCAGCCAGCTGGGCGGTCCTGGGACCCTGCACGGTGCTTCCACTGAGGAGGCATTCGCAGGCCAGGGTCCCAATCCCGGGACCCTGCTCAGCGCCAATCCACCAGGAGTTTAAGGAAGTGGTGTGGCAGCCGCCAGGCAGGGATGCACGGGCTTTGATGTAGCCTTCAAAGCACAAGGTGGAGGGTTCACAGGGACAGCAAGGGTGGGGGACACAGAAGCCTAAATCGGGGTCCCCAGGGACCTCCCATCAGGCCAGACAGCGCTCTCCAGAGACCACGGTCTTCCCTTCCCCTTGGACGCGTGTCTCCACCTGCGGGGCAGACAGACACAAAGACTGAAACATGGATGGACAGACTCATGGGCCCTGCTGCGGACCGAGAGACCCACAGACAGTGGGTGAGGCCGGCGCAGGGGTGGAGGCTGCGTCTGCATTTCTGGGTGATGCACAGGAAGTTGGCATCTCCAGGCGGCTCCGTCACAGCTAATTACCCATAATCAGAATCCCCTGAATGTGTCACCGTGTTTCCTGAAGAGAAGAAGAACCACCTGCCTGACATCATGGAGCTCGTCTAAGGCGACAATAGGTCGGATGCTCTTGGCAGGCACAGAGCTCAGTGTGTTTTACCCATTAATACACAGCTGCTCAGGCTTCCACTTGTGGGCTCAGGGACCAGGCCGACTGCCCCTGGTAACCCTGCCCCATGGACGCTGACCGGCCCCGGACACGGAGGAGAGACACGCCGTCTTCCTCATTTTGCCCCGTGAAGAAGACTCCAACTCCCCGAGGTCAGAGAGAGCGGAGGGGGCTTCTCTCCGTCAGAGACAATGGATTCCTCCAGCTGAAAAGAGAGGTGGCCTCGCATAGGCCTTCAGGGAAGGGGAGAGACAAGAGCGGACCCCACGGAAGTACTGGAGGACCTAGGGAAGGTCCCCCCCGCCCACCCGGTCCCCCCGCTGAAGTATGATTCCTCCAGATCCTGCACTACCCGCCCTCTCTGGGCACGACGTTGCTCAGATCTACCTGAGAGAGGTCTTCTGTCTGGGGTCCGCACAGGTAGGCGGATGATGGCATTTCCGGTGCTGCCTCTCCCAGCCTCTCTCTCAAGCTCCAGGAAACGTCGTTAGTTACCTGCGGATCTCCCTTGGGTGATCCTTCACATCCTCGCACTCAGCACAGCTGTCGCCTGCACCTTCGGTGTCCCCTGCTTCGACTATTGTCACCTGTCGAGGGCTCTCTTTGTTCACCGATCCACTCACCAAACACTAAACAAGTATTTACCAGCCTTCTACTGTTTACCAGGTACTGTTCTAGACTCTGGGGGTGCGGTAAACAAGAGACATAAAAAGCTAGAAGCCTGACTTGCACCCCGAGCTGTGTTGAAGTAGCTTCTATTAGACTGACCCTCCCACCCAGGGCAACTGTAACAGCTTGATGAAGTTAAAAAAAAAAAAAAAAAAAAGGCTGTTAAAGGACATCAAAGAGCGAACAAGGCAGCCAGAATTTGAGAAGCTAAGAGTCCCCCCAAAAAGGGACACACGTTGGGTGGCCCTGAATTTGTCCCCGATCTCCCTCCTCGGGACAGCTGGCGTGCCAGCACGTGGAGCAGACCGTAAACGGGTCTCCCTGAGCTGGGAAGAGAAAGCGGGGATTCGGGGCTGTCGAGATGCCAGGACCCGAGACTCCAAAAATCCCAGAAGCAAGAGCTGGGAGGGAAGCGAGCCCGAAATTCTACACACAAGGTCCCCTCAAGGCACAGACTGATTCCCAAGCTATGTGCCCGCCCGGAGGAGAGGCTGGGAAAACAGAATTCAACAGCTGGGACAACTGGAAAGGTAAGTGGCACTTCAGCAAACCTCACAGGACAGGGAGGTAAAAACTGAGGGTTTCGGGGCTTCCATGGAAAAGGGGCCAAGGGAAGAAGGGGCCAAGGGAAGCCACCCGGCCAGCAGTCCATGAGATCTCAGAAGGAGGGAGGGTGAAGGAGAAATAAAGGGGACACTCCTTAAAGGAGGAGAGAAGGAAGGGAGGAAGGAAGAAAGGAAGGAGGGAGGGAGGGAGGGAGGGGCCGCATGGTGAGAACAGGTCAGGGCACACAGGGCACCTGCGAGAGCCCCCAAGGTCAAAGCTGGAACCCTCTGGGCATGATGAAGCAGTGGTCTAGGACTACACCCAAAGTCTGAAATAAATCTCCATGAATTCATAGTGATATAAATTAATGATTGAATAGATATATAAAAAGGAGAAAAGAGACCAATCTGTGCAAAGCTATCACAAATAGTGTTTGTAGACACTCTGCTCCTAGAAGCTGGGGCATGACCCCCGCCCCTGGACTGTGGATTCCATCCAAGGAGGGCAGAGGGAGGGGGGGAAACAGGACCATACAGCAGAGAGCCTGACAGCACACCTCAGCCAGGTGACGAGGCCGGCATCACGGCGATCCATCATGGTGACAGCACGTACCCTTGGTACGTCTCCTTCCAAAATAACCGTAACGGCAACAAGGGAAAATACCAGACAAGTTCCAACAGAGGGGCCTTCTGCAAAACACCTGCCCCGCCTCCCAGACGGTCAAGGTCACAGAGGCAAGGAAAGTTGGAGAGACTGTCACAGCCGGAGGAGAAGCCCAAGGAGACCGGACGACTACATGTCACGTGGGGTCCTGGACAGGGTCCTGGGCAGAAAAAGGGCATTGGATAAAACCCGAGGAATTTAGCTAAAAGCTAAGGCATTTTGAGTAATGTATGGACTATATCTCATAATTATATAGCTAATATATCGATACTGCTTTATTCGTTGTAACAAATGCACTAAGACGGATGAGACCCTGGGGGGTGGGGGGAATGGGAACTCTCTGAACTACCTTCACAGTTTTTCTGCAAATCTAAAACAGGTGTGAAAAATGAAGTCTACTTTTGAAAATTAACGCGGAGTTCTGATAGAACAGCACCACGGTCTGCAGACCTCCCCACCCCCGTCGCGGCAGCCCTGACGCTAGCCTCTGGCCCTCACCAGCCCCCTCTGGCCTCCCTGCCCCGTCTAGCCCCTTCCAGCCTGTACCCCTGCAGCCGGACCACGCCTCTGAAACATCGGAGCTTTCCCACCCCATCTCTGTTACAAACCTTGTCACAGATCCTAGCTTCCCCCGCTGTCAGCTCTGAGCTGACGACCACGAGGTCTGGCCTGCACCTGTCCTCTGTCCTCAGCTCCCATGTCACCCTCTGGGGTAGAGCATCCGGTGCTTTCCTGCTTTCAGTGCGCTTTGATCACAGCGTCCCACCCACCTAAGACTCTGTCCCCTTCCTGCCCAGGGGCGAACCCCTCTTCACACGCCAGTGCCTCCCCACCTTGGAAAACCTGCCCAGAGCTCCCCAAGCCAGGAGAGGGCGGACTGGTCACCTGGGGTCTCCGGGACCCGTGGGGATCACAGAACCCACGTGCAGGTGTCCCTTTCAGAGAGAAATGACCAAGGGAGGGACCGCGAATAGGACCCTGGGGCGAGGCTGCCGCCCAGCAAGGGTGACACGGGGGCTTGGGACAGAGGGCCCGCTCGGGGGCTGGAGGTCTCACCAGGTATCCTGGACAGGGAAGTGGGGGACATGGAGCCCACCCACAGGGTGTCAGGTAGAGCAATCAGAGAAGCACGTCTTCAGAGGCCCTGCGGGCCCCTCCCCACCGTGTCTGTGTCTGGAATGAGGCTGCCTCGTGAGGTCGATCTCATCCACAGAGACGGCTGTACGTTCCATCCTGTCTGCAAATCGCAGGGAACTGCAGCTCAGCACCCCACACACACCCCAACCCTGACCACCCGGGGCTCCGGGATAACAAGTGAAGGCCTGGCCTCCCGCTGGAAGCCTGGCCCGCCTCAGGGTGCAGAAAACCAAGGTCCACTCGAGATCCTCCACCACCACCCCCAGCCCACCAGGACCTCTGCCATTTCTCCTAAATGCTGCCTAGCTCCTTCACCTGGCCTCCTCCCAGGCCCAGCACGACCCCCCTGCCAGGATGGTGTCAGGAGCCCCCTAACTGCATGCTAACATCGTGGGGGAGGGTAAGTTACCTGTTTCCCGCCCCTCCCGGCACTTCCCGCCCAGCGTCCCCACCCCTGACACCCAGGCCTCTGTTCCCGAGTGCCAGTCTCTGCCGCAGGGCCTTTGAATGGCTGCTTCCTCTGCCTAACCTCGGCTCAGGTGCCTGGGCAGCTCGGACAGGCAGCGGTCACGGGTGTTGGCAGGACGCCCACCTGCTGTCCTAAGAAGGACGCTCGCAGGGCTTCCCTGGTGGCTCAGTGGTTGGGAGTCCGCCTGCCGATGCAGGGGACACGGGTTCGTGCCCCGGTCCGGGAAGATCCCACATGCCGCGGAGCGGCTGGGCCCGTGAGCCATGGCCGCTGAGCCTGCGCGCCCGGAGCCTGCGCTCCGCGACGGGAGAGGTCACAGCAGTGAGAGGCCTGCGTACCGCACAAAAAAAAAGAAAAGAAAAGAAGGGACGCTCGCCACTGTGTCCTCAGACCAACTCCAGAAGCAGTGCCCCCTGCAGGAAGCACTGCATCCCACCTGACCGCCCAACAGTGGTCTGGGCCGTCTCACAGACCCCACCTGAGCCAGCAAAGGCCAGCGAGGGGACCAGCACGACCCCCACGGGGGTGTGCACCTGCATTCTGAGGACGGGGTGGGAGGTCCCCATCCGCCTCAGTGGCCCCAGATGTGTCCCCTCATCTGTGTCCGAGCACAGAGACCCCATGCCCACCAGCTCCCGGCTCCTGGGGCCGCCTGCATACCTGGGCCCACGTTACAGGAGGGGGGCCTTTGGGAGGCCCCTGCCCCCGAGAGGGGGGAGGCCTCGAGCATCTTGCAGCCTGCGCCTCGTTCTGCCCGGTGGGGCTGGCCTGTGGCTTCCCCGGACCCAGCCTGAGCCTCAGGGTCACCTGCCCCCAGGCCTGCTGGCAGCCCTCCTCAGCCTCCATTTGCCGGCTCCCGTCCCCTCCATGCTGCAGGTCAGGCGCCCGCTGGAGCTGGGAAGCTACTAAGAATAGCTAACTTACATCGGCCACTCAGGCTGTGAAATGGACCTCAGAGGTGGGTGACAGAGCAGACGGATCCCCCTCCTGGAGGCACACTCCGCGTGAGGACCCTCTGCTCTCCTGCCGGCGCCTGGAGAGTTCTCTCTGAGCAGCTCACCTTCAGCTCTGTAGGGGAGGCCAGGCCGGCCAACGTGCAATTACGGAAAATCCTTATCTGGCACCTTTCTTCCGAGAGCGCGTCTCCTGTCCTTGTAAATAATTAGCTGAGACCGGCTCCGGGCCACAGGTGACCAAGCTGGACGGCCGGGCGCTGCCACCAGCGCCACCCTCCCCCTGCCGGCCCCGCAGTCGGACAGAAGCCCCAAGCCCAGCGGAGCTTCCGCAGCACTGGCTAGCAGGCTCCTCCGTCCCTTCTGGGCTCAAGCGTCCAGCTGCCCAGCCCTGCCTCCCGGGACTGGAGGCCTCCTGAAATCCCAGCTCCTGCAAGAGCCTGCAACAGCAGGGGCACTGGCTGGACGCCGATGAGGCTGCCCCGCGTGGGGCCAGGGGTCCTGGGGGCAGGGGTCGCTGACCTGATGGGCTTCCCCGGTTCTACTGCTCCCCCAGATCTAGAGGTCGGATCACGTGACCAGCTGGCCGCTCCCTCCTGCAGGAACTAACCCTGATGGGTGAGCGCCCATGGGTTCGACTGAGGCCTCGACACCCCGGCCGCGCATCTGCTGGGGGAAGCACAAGCCTGGAATTTGTGGCGAGAGCTGCTGTTTAGGGACAAATGTGTGACTCCTGGTAAAGGAACTGCTCGTCCCTGCAGGGGATCCCCTGCGCCCTCCACACATGTGGGCAGAGGGGCTGCCCTGCCCCAGGCTGCCCTCCTGCTGGCTCAGCCCCTTCCTCTCCAGCTGGACTCTGCCCCCCCGGGAGGGGGTCCTTCTGGACCAACACCTTCCCCCAACCCGTGGGCCAACTGGCCCAACCCTTCCCCGAAGCTCAACCTCCCACCCAGATTCTGGGCTAACCCCATTGCCTGGCTATGCTTCCCATGACTTTGCAAATTTCTCCCCTGACCACAGTGCCTGGGACCCCCCGTGAATCCAGGAGAGACGAAAGAAGGCAGGACCCTGCCCGTCCCTGAGAACCATTTCGGGAAGGCAGACACACGACTCATCCAGCTGGGAAATTCAGGCTGACTCACAGCGTCGGGCCTGGGCTCCTGGGTGGACGGGTGTCATTCACGGAAGTGGGGCTGCAGAGGGCAGAGCAGGTCTGGGGGAGGTGACACTGGGTTTGGGGTTAAGGGGGCGGGCCCCCGGCAGCTGGTCTGGGGGTGTCCACCTGTCCTAGCTGAGTGGGGCAGTAGGAAGTCGCCAGGAGGCGCGGGGGGCCTGGCCTCACCCCTTTGGGCGGGGAGGCCTGGGAACATGATAGATGCTGTGAGCTCACATCCCCGATTCTGTAGACACCTTCGGGGGATCCTCAGCCCCAGAGGCCGCTCATGTCTGTGTCTGCAGGGTGGGGCGTCCCGGTGCAGAGTGAGGCCAGGGCGGAGTCTGCGGCTCGTGGCTTCTGTCCCTTGATCAGCGCAGGCCACCGTGTACCAAACAGCACAGCACAGGCGGCTTCAAGCTCAGACACCTGCTTCTCAGTCCTGGAGGCCAGAAGCCAAAATCAAGGTGTCGGCAGGGCTGCTGTCTGGGGAGGACGGTCCTCCTGGCTTGCAGAGGGCAGGATTCTCTCTGTGCCTTTTCCTGGCAAAGAGCGAGCTCTGGTCTCTCTTATACGGACACCACCCTGTAGGACCAGAGCCCGACCCCACGACCCCGTTTCACCTTAATTGTCACCCTGGGGGTCAGGGCCCCAGCGTGCGGCTTTGTGGGGAGGGGGGTACATAACAGGCAGGAGGGCCAGGCGGAGGAGACGGCGGCTGCAGACTGAACGCCAGGAGGGAAGGTCTCAGTCAGAGAGGGGGTGTTGGAAGAGTCGAGGGGCTTCCGCCCTGCCCCCCAAGAACCCCAACCCTGGGAGTCAAGTGGTGGGGCTGGTACCCAACCAAGAGGATGCCACATACCCACCCCTGCCCAGCACCAGGTGTGCCTGCCAGGTAGAGTTTATTGTTGACTTTGTATCTGAAATAATTTCAAGTTTATCGAAGAGCTGCACCGACAGCAGAAGTCAGTGCAGAGCATCCCCCCGCCCCCCCGCCCCAGGTTAGGACATGAGCCCCAGCCTGCACCTCCCCTCCACGTCCACGGGCCTCTTTGCCCTTCCGTTCTTCAGCGTGCATTTCCTGAGATCAGGAAACGGCACAATTAGCCACTTGGGGACATCCCACAGCGACACCAAAGCTCTTCTGACCTGCAGACTGCCCAGGTGGACCGAGGTCATCAGTGGGGGAGGGGCCGCAAGGCCCAGGCCCGCCCGGCCCCCTCCTTGCGCCTGTCCCTCCTCTTCCTGTGTCTCCCATCATGCTCTTTTCCGGTTGCTTTCCTAAGACCTTAATTTACGGTAAACCAGCACATCGGGCCCCATCTCCTCCGACAGTCTCAGGCCCTGGGCCCCTGCGTGGATGTCGCCCAGAGGGCTGCCGCGCATGCAGACCCGCGGCCCAGCAGAGCTGGGAAATGGGGGTTTCTGGGCTGGGGTCTGGGGAGCTCTACCTTATCAACCCCCTGTTGGTTGGAAAGCTACCTCCTTGGCCCTCACTGTGGTCTATGGCTGGGAATGATGGTCTAACAGGGGGTCCCCAGGACGTATTGATGGGACAGGTCGGGGAGAACCCCTAAAACCTGCAAGGTCCCCACGGAGCTGGGTCCACCACAGAGGGTCACGACCCCTCACCTACGGGGCCACCAGGCAGTCTTCTCCAGGAGCAGGTCCTCCGGGATGGCCTCAGGCTCAACCGGACAGGTGAGGCCATCTCCAGGGCCAGACTGGACCCTGCACCGGGCCCTGCAACTGTAAACCCACCATCCTCAGATACCAGATGAGTTTTACGAGCAGACAATGCATTTCATCGCCTGATTATTATTTTTTAAATTTTGGAATTAATCATCCAAGATCCAGCTACATTTTTTTTTTTTTTTTTTTGCGGCACGCAGGCCTCTCACTGTTGTGACCTCTCCCGTTGCGGAGCACAGGCTCCGGACGCGCAGGCTCAGCGGCCATGGCTCACGGGCCCAGCCGCTCCACGGCATGTGGGATCTTCCCGGACCGGGGCACGAACCTGTGTTCCCTGCATCGTCAGGCGGACTCTCAACCACTGCGCCACCAGGGAAGCCCACACCTGGCTACATATTTTATGAAAAGTTCTATCTCCCATTTAATGAGCTCGATGCAACTAATCAGAAAATAAAATGTAAAATGTGGGATGATTTAGCTGGTGGAATGGAGAACAAAGGGTAGCAGATTAAGTTTAGGAGAGCTACCTGGGGCAGAGTTGACCTTGGGGACAGTTTAGGATTGGGGGGGGTCCTTCCAAGGGAGGCTTTGCAGAGGCCAGAGCGGGGAGTGGTTCTGCTGGGCAGGAGCTGGCTTGGGCCCCAGTCCCACACACGGCTCACGTCTAGGACTCGGGGGACGGGTGCCCCCGACCCTGGGCACCTCCATGGGCAGGACGCGACTATGACTTCCTTGCCCAGGGACCACCCCTTCACCAGTCCACTCCGCCCTCCACTGTGGAGCAGACCAGGCAGGCGTGTTGGAAAGCACTGGCCACCATGTGTGTGTTTATTGTCGATTTAGCTTTTAAAGGTTCTTAAAGAGCTGAGCCCCCCAGAGCCCAGGTTGGGTTTTCAAATCTTTAGCCTGGAGCAGAGTTCCCTGTTAACGTGCAAATCTCTCTGAGCTGAGGCCTTGCCGAGCTGCTGTCATCCATCCACAGGACCGTGGAGCCCAGGGGGAGGCTGCTTGGGGCACACGGAGGGAGTGGAGTGCAGCATGGGCATCCTTGGGGGCGGCTGGACGCCCTCTGAAGCAGGGTGACTGGCCCTGCTGGAGGGCGCCTCCCCTGCCCTCCTCCTGCCCAGGGCCCCAGTCCTAGAGCCCCTGACGGAGCATTCAGCCGGGCATTTTTGAAGGCTTCAGGAATGTTAGGACTTATTTACATAAATGGCCAATAAACATGTGAAAAGATATTCAAACTCAATAGTCATCACAGAATGCAAATCCAAACAACAAAGCCATTGATCCCTTTTTGTGTTTAGCAAATTGGCAGAGATTAAAGAGAAGATCATTCCTGGTGTGGGCGGCCCTCTCCCTGGTCAGTGGGCTTCTGAAGGCTTCCGATTTGCAGGGTGTGATCCTGCCACGCGCAGCAAATGTGAAAACTCACAGAGCTTTTCTACCCTTCGCCTAACGATTTCCTAACGTTTAGGGTAACGAATTATTAAATGAGTACGTGAATGTGTTCGCGGCAGCATCAACCCTCACGACACAAAACAGAAAGTGGGCTGGATCGGTGTGACTGCAGAGGGGCTGCCGTCCCTGGAGGGACTCTGGGGCCCACGTTTTAAATAACAGGACGCATTTCTATTTATGGCTGTGCAACAAGGCTTGATCCTACCGAGGTGACTGAGGAAAAGAGTGTATAAAACACCGCGCGTATAGCGTTCATCCATTCATCCAGCAAACGTTGATTAAGCGCCTACTACGTGCTTCGTCGACCGAAAAAAAAAAAAAAAAAAACACACCGTGGGAGTTGTGAGTTAAGTTTTATTTGGGGCAAAATGAGGACTACAGCCAGGGAGACAGCACATCAGAGAGCTCTGAGGGACTGCTCCAAACAGAGGAGGGGAGGTCAGTATATAAGTGATTTTGGTGACGGGGGAGTACCTGCAACCCAGCACACGTTTCTGCAGAACGTTTCTGCTCGTCTCATGAAGGTTCCCGCTAGCCACAAGGAGCAGGCCTCACCGTGAAGGACTTTAGTGCTTTTCTAGATACGAGAAGATGCAAGAATTAGGCTCATAAAATATTCTCCTGAAAATATCTCTCTGAAGACCTGCTCTGCCAGTCTTTCCCAGAGCACAGAGGGCCTCGTTCCTGATCTCCACCCTGAGCTCCTTTCCGGGGGCGGGGTTGAAGGTCAGCAGGCACAGCGGCCCAGGATTTGATCCTCGTAGAGGTAGATGGCGAGTGCCGACGGCGCGTGCCAATTTGTGGTGTGCAGCCTGGACAAAGCTGGGGATGAGCTTACAGAAGACAGCAAGACAAAGGTTTGCCCATGAAGAGCAAGTTCAGAAGGACGAGGGGGTATTAGTCTCCAAGGGCTGCTGAGCAAACGGTCACACACTGGGTGGCTTACGACCACGGGAATGAATCGGCTCAAGGCTCTGGAGGCCAGAGGTCTCAAGGTGTGGGCAGGGCCCTGCTTCCTCAAAGGGTTCCAGGGGAGGAGGCTTCCACCCCTGGGCTTGTGGCCTGCATCATCCATCCCTGCTTCCGTATGCACGGCCTCTCCCTGAGTCTGTTTCTCCACGTCTCCCAAGAGGACCCCAGTCACCGCGTGCAGCGCCCGCCCTACTCCAACACGACCAGGTCTTCACTTGACCGCAGCTGCAAAGACCAACTAAGGCTGCATTCATGGGCGGGGGTGGGGGGGGGGTCAGAACTTCAGTGCATCTTTCCAGAGGACATAGTTCAATCCACACCAGATCACAGTCGTCCACTTCCGAATCCAGCATCTCCTCTGGTTGTCACGACAACCCTGAACAGCCCACCTTACCAATGGGGATGGTCAGCCAGGAGATCAGGAACTCGCCCAGGGTCGCAGAGCCGATGTGGAGGGTGGGTCAGCGTTCTAACTCACCCTCCGTCCCCATCCCCGGGGAGCAGAGCTGTGACAGCCCTGGGGAAGCCCCCATCACAAGTGCCCCCTCCCCTCTCTGGGCTGGCCGCCTTCCTGATCTCCGGTCAACCAGTCTCCTTCGTGTCATGGACATAACTTCCTTGTTTTTCTTTATGGTTTCACTGCCTGTGTCTACAGACCTGAAACACAAGTGCGGTTTTGCCTTTTTTGGAAACTTTATAAAAATAGAAGCATAGGCATGCGTTCTTTCCGCGCCCTGTGTCTCCCATGCAGCACGGCGGTCTTAGGATTAATCCCTGCTTTTCCCAGATTTGTGTTTAATTCCTTTTCACCACGAGCTATGGATTCATTTTGCTGTTAAGTGCCTCTGGCTTGTCCCTCGAGGCTGTAAAGAGCAGTGAGATGCCCTGCTGAGCCCCCGCAGCGAGGGTTCCCGACGGGAGCAGGGCTGCCTGGGGGTCTCCAGGCTCACACGCCGGACGCAGCCTCCACTGCCCTTGGAAAGGTCAGCCTGGCTCCCGGTGGGGCTGGACTAGGTCGGTCTTCATTTTCTCTTCTGTATTTTAGAGATCGCTTACATTTCTAAACATTTACTGTTTGAATAATTAAATTACTTTGCGATAATGTTAAGAAAGAGAAAGCGTAAGGAATTGTGTAGAATTGTGTTGAAAGCTTGGGCTCTGCAGCCAGTGGGACAGCCAGCCACCGCGTGTCCCCGAACGACGCTGGGCGAGCATCGCCACCTCTCTGGGCCTTGGGTCTTCACAGCGTTGCCTCGTGGGCAGAGGGGGATTGAAGAAATCACCGCCAGATGGGTTTGCTAGGATTGCTATTATCAGAGAGACAAAACCATTTTCATTTTGGAAAATGATAAAGCCACACAGAGAGCAGATGGACAGACAGCCCCACGCATGGAGCCGACATTCCTTGGAGGGCCCACCCCCAGTGCCACGGCCAGGGGACCAGGAGACTCCACCCCAGGTTCCACGGGGTCCGCGTCCTGCTCTGTCCCAGCCACACTGTCGGGGGGCGACTCTGCCTTCTAGGGGCCTTGTGCCTTCAGGGACAGCCCTGCCCCGTGAGTTAGACTGTGAAGCCACAGGTCAGGGTCAAGGTCCAGCGTCTGAAGATTTGGAGCCAGATTTTAGCTCAAGGTTTAGTGAGGGGACTTGGCTCCTGGGTCCCCCAGACACCTCAAGGCAGCAGTGTCTATACTTGGGCCTGCCCTTCACACTGACCTGCTATGGAGCTGAACTGTGTCCCCCAGAGTTTCGTGTGTTGAAGTCCCCACCCCCAGGACCTCAGAACGTGACTGTATGTGGAGATAGGCCTTTAAAGAGGTGATGATGGTAAAAATGAGATTACACAGGTGGCCCCTGATCCAACGTGACTGGGGTCCTTATAAGAAGAGACCAGGATGCAGACACACACAGAGGGACAACTACGTGAGGACGTGGGGAGAAGACAGCGTCTACAAGCCAAGGAGAGAGGCCTCAGGAGGAACCAGCCCTGCCCGCACCTTGACCTTGGACTTCCAGCCTCCAGGATGTGAGGAAGTAGAGATCTGCTGTTCAAGCCTCCCAGCTGGGGTGTTTGTTACACAGCTCTAGGAAGCTGATACATCTGCACCGCCTCTCCCTTTCAAGCTCAGCCCGATTCTTAGGAAACTGTCTCCACAGTGGTTCCAAAAATGGTCCATCCTTTCCGTCTTCTTCTCTACCTTTCTCTTCCCCTCTCTTCCCCTCAAGTGTGTCCTCGGCCACCTTGTTGCGGTCATGGTTAGTTTTATGTGTCAGCTCAACCGGCCATGGGGGCCTGACAGCTGACCAAATGTTAATCTGGGTGTGACTGCGTGGGTGGCTCTGGCAGAGATGGGCGTTTGAACCAGTGGATGGAGGAAAGCAGGTCCCCTCCCCCGTGTGTGTGTGTGTGTGTGTGTGTGTGTGTGTGTGTGTGTGTTGGGGGTGAGGGTGTCATCCATTCCCTCGAGGCCGGGATAGCACAGAAAGGAGAGGAGGGGCAAACTCTCTCTCTGCGAGCTGAGACATCCATCTTCTCCTGCCCAGAGACATCGGGGACATCAGAGGTCCTGCTTCTAGGGCTTTAAGATTCACACTGGGACTAACCCTCCCATTCTCAGGCCTTCAGACTAGGGCGGGAGCTGCCCACTGGCCGTCCTGGGGCCCCAGCCTGCAAGAGGTACCTCTCAGGGCCTCTCAGCCTCCATCACCATGGGAGCTGATTCCTACAATAAATATCCTCTTCTGTTATTGCTCTGTATCCCATTGGTTCTGTTCCTCTGATGACTCCTGACTGATATACCCAGAGAGGCCCAGGTAGAGTTTTGCCAGGAGGGGAAGGCATGGGTTCCAGCCTCTGCTGGAACCTCCCCACAGTCCCCTGACCGGGTGACACCCATGGTGCCCAGCCAGCTGCACGGCCTTCATGGGTCGGCAGCTCTCTCTTTGTCTCCTATGCAAACAGGGAGCTGCCTGGGAGGCTGTTACTCGGATTAAACAAGATGAGGGTCCAGTCGGCCACACCGCCCACAGCGGCCACTGCCCTTCCTCCACCCCTTCCTCTCTCCCTCTCCTCCGGTGAGACCGGCCCCCTCTGGCATCTCGTGGGTAAGGAGGGAAGCCCGGGATGCCCTGCATCAGCTTGTGTCGGGGTGCACACCCTGCCCGCCCAGTGGCAACGGCTCCGGGGTGAGAGGAGGGAGACCCAGTGGGGCAGGAGCGTCACTGAGGCTGATGTTCAGGTAAATTTCAAGAAAGTTGCTCAGAGGGTTTTGCAATGTCCAAGGTTACAAGAAAACAAAGGCAAGTGGCCCATTTTATGATTTTACATCAGCCTCCACCACATGGTAAGTGGGCACCTCGCCAGAGAGACAGATGCATCCACGCTGTCCTGCCTTGGAGACCAGCTCCCTGTCCTTTGCCTTTCCTGGGCCCTTCATCGCTGGTGGGGGCTGGTGTCGGGTCACGGGTCAGTGAGGGCAAGGGCCTGGCTCAGGGAACAGGGAACAGTCTTCGGGGCCTTCCCCACATGTGCATCGGTCCCCGCTCCCCCGCTCGGCTGTGCCGTCCCACCCTGGACCCAGTGCCCTGCTTCTGCCCTGGTCTCCCCACATCTGACGTCCCACAGCGGCCAGTGGGCCTGTGGACCCCAAGTCAGAGCTGCTGCTTCTCTGCTGAGAGCCCTGCCCTGATTTGGAGGAAAAGCCAGACGCTTTGGGGATGCAGCTCTGTGGCTCCCTGGCCTCGACCCCCGCATCCCATGATCCCCACATCCCTCCATTCCAACCCCGGCTGTACTTTGTGGCACAGAGGGCTCCCCCTCACGGAGGCCTCCATGTCGTGTCTGCGCTTCTCACCCTGTATCTCCCAGGTCTCCTTCCCAAGCCCCTCAGGTCTTTGCATAAACACCCTCACCTCCCCCGGGAGGCCCTCCCCACCCCCTCATCTGCTCTGGTCCCCACACGCCTTTGCCACCTGACAGAAATGTCAGCCTCAGTGGGGAGTGGGCTCCAGTCCCTGCAATCGGGCTGCTTCCTCGGAGCTGAGGATACGGTGGACAGAGCAGCGCTGAGCTCTCACCTCTTGGGCAAGTTCTGGGAGGTTCTGCTCAGGGCCAGTCCCCTGAGACACAAAACCACCTGGCTGTGAGTCACCATAACAGTGGGCTGACTTCTCGCATGATGCAGATGAAAACAAGGAGGAGGGGTAGAAGTGGGAACTCCTGCTTTCATCACTCTATAAAATCTAATCTCCGGGAGGCATAGCAAGCCAGGCCAGGCCCTCCCACTTCTGCAGACCTAGGGGAAGCCACACAGCGCACACCTTTGCCCAAGCACTCTCTGCGGGACACCTGCCCCCCCTGACGTGGGACAAAGATGTGCCTGGGCTGGTTACACAGGCGTCCTTAAAACTCCTGACACCGCAAAGGGTCAAACAATTGGGGCGAACCAGGAAAAGCACAGTCTGCCATCTTTGCAGGAGACGGTTAGTCCAACACATGATTGAAGAAAGGAAACCTGCCCATGAGGAGCAGCTTTGGAACCACCGACCTCCTGGGTGGAAGCTTAGTGTAGACCAACGTCAGACAATAGGCCACATGCATACCTGCATGCGCGCGGACACGCACACACAGCCTGCATCGCACAGAGCTTAACTCTGAGTCAGAGGGAGAAGATGAGGTACCAGCCAGGGGCACATAAGTGCATTCCTCACATTGTCTCTCTACCAATACCTCATCGGGAATGAGCCCTTCTCATTGAAATAAAAATAATCGTAAGAGGAAAATATCAGAATGATGTAGAGGAGGAGATTAAAAATATACAACAGAAAAACTTGACCAGGGAGCCGTTAATAAAATAATAGTATCCAGGAGAAAATAATATCTCACAGACCTAAAGGTCCGCATTTAGAATAAGCTTTAGTGAACCAGGAGCTTAGAGCCAAGACACAAGAGAACCACGAGGCGATGATAAAACAGAAAAAAAGAGATGAAAATAAATTGCTAGACTTGAAAGGGAATGACAGAGGGCAACGAGGCTGTCACAGAAAAGTCCCCATTGGAACCATCACGAGGACGGACAGCCATAGGCGGGGGTGGGGGCACGTGGAAACTTTGAGCAGAATGAAACATTTGGTTAAGTTTTCAAATACAAGAAAGAATGTGACAGCCATAAAAGAAAAAGATTTCTGCATGTATATGATTGTTTGCTCTAAAGGAGAGGAGGTGAAATTCCTGGACTTGAAAGATAAAGAAATAATATTGTGAGAATCCACCTCTTCCCCCCAAACTTACTCAAATATTAGGGGGAGATGTTGGTCCATCTCAGGAATTTTCTGTCGGAACGGTCAATGTCGGAAGAGCGTAGAGTGATGTTCATGAAGATTCACGGGAAGAAAATGCCACTCAGTAGTTTTATACCCAGGTAAACTTGAGTACAAAACAAAAAGACAGATCTTTCCTCGTATGTGAGAACACCCGTCACCTTCTTGAAGAATTTCCTAGAGGACGAAAGCCAGTCAGCTCCGAGCTTAATAAAAAAGCTGTAACAAGTGAACTGGCAGGGAGCTCATTATGGAACCTCATAAATTTAATACTCAGGCTGAACCAAGGGTAGAAATGATGGTTATGGAGCCAGCAATAAATATTATAGACTATAACACTGTGGAAGTAATGACATAACGAACTAAAGAGCAGGTGGGCGGGGAAGTATGCCAGGCGTTGGGTAAACAAGGATCTTATCCTTCTCAGTACAGGTCAGCAGACGTGGTTTAACGCTCCTAAATCAAATAATTGAAGTATGATTCTATTAAAGTTGACTACCAAAATAAATAAGAATACTTGTGAAGCCAGAAGTGTTGCTAACTTACCTTGCCCGTCCAGCTCCCAAGTCCGCTGGCTTGAAGTTGAATTTGGTCAATAGGGAGACTCAACAAGAGAGCGAGGAGAATGGACTCAGGGGTTTTCTTCCTCCGTGTGCTCCCCCAGGTCCCTTGGAGCTGCTGTGTCCTTTGACAGAAGGTCAATGTTCCCTCCCCGTGGCCGGCATTACCCACATTCCAGGAAACTCTTTCCACATTCCGGCAAACTCTCCTTCTCCTGGTGCCTTGGGGTGTAGAGCTGACTCTTCCTACATGAAAGGTACACCCACAGCCTGCTTTCAGGAGAAAGAAAAGAGAGGGAAAAAAAGTAAATAAATTCAGATAAGGAAGAAAAAGCAGCACACCACCAAGCTGTACACACGTGAAAATATTCCAATATAATTAAGTATAGGAAATGAAGGATTTAAGAAAAGCAGTCATATGACAAACACAAGAGACATGCCTACAACATAAGGAGACACTTTGCAAGCAAAGGAAGGGACGAAGCCTTGGAAGCAGATGAAACGACAGCGTCTTGGAGCAGCTAATGTTAAACGTGGAGTATGAGTTACTGGAGACAAGGAGGGTGACTAGACGATGAAAAGCCAAATTCATCAGGGGAACATTCAAAAGTCCAAATACGTATGCACATAGCACAGCTCCAAATCTAAGCATGCCAAAGTTAATAAAACCGCAAGCAGAAACAGACAAATCCACCACCAATCCGGAAGATTGTAATAGAGCTTTCAAAGGGAATCAAGAAAGCAAAACTATTTATAAGTATACGCAAGATTGAAACAACACAATTAACAAATAGATCACATGAAAATACAGACTGTAGAAGTCTACACCTCAAAACTGCAGGATCGACTCTCTGAGTATATGCAGAAGACTTATGGAAATTGACCTGGATTAGACTAGAAGTCAAATCTCAATGCGCTTCGACACCAAAACCAGTTTTACCACGAAACAAAATATACTTTGTGAACATAATTATATTGCCAATCAATGACAAGAAAATAACTTAAAAACCCCATACCTTTAGAATGGTTAAGCAAACTGGCCCACCCACACCATGGGATAGGAGTCAGCAATGAGGTAAACTAACTGTGCCCCTGTATATGCAGTTCAGGGAATTATGTGGGGCAGAGACACCATGCCCAAGGCTACATGGTGAGTGATTCTCCTTACATAACATGTTTAAATGACAAAGTTTTAGGAATGGAAGATGGATTAGTGTTTGCCAGAGGGTGGGGGTGGGGAGGTGAGAGGGTGACGGGTGTGGGAACTGTTTGGTAGCGTAACTGCTGTTGGGTTCATGGGGATAGCATTGTACAGAGCTTAATGCACGCACAGAAACATACATACACATGCCTCACCACACACACACACACACACACACACACGAGTCCAGGTAAAAACGGGGCAATCTGAATAAGATCGCTGAATTGTGCCACTTCCGTGTAATACCGTACTATAATTTTATGTGATGTTTGAATCGGGGGAAACAGGGTGAAATGTGCATGGGATTCTCTCTATATTATGTCTTTATACCTGCATGTGAATCTCCAATTATCTCAACAAAACTTTCAATTAGAAAACCTGTATATTAAAAAAAAACTTTAAAATTAGTTGGGGTTTAAAGAATAAATAGTAATCTTAACTATACTACAGTTATTTCTAAATAATAAAAAAAATTCTATGCATCAAAACATGTTGGACACAGCTGATGCAAAGCTAGAGAAAAGTTTACATCCTTAAATACTTTCATTTGGGAAGAAGAATGACTGAAAATAAAGGGCTTGGCAGGTAACTTAAGAAGTTAGGAAAAATAAGAAAAACAAAAACAATAATGTAAGTACCAAAAGATTAGAATGAAGGTAATGAAAAGAAAAGAGTAGAAATTAATAAAATTGAAACCAAACTAAAACTAGTGAATACCCCCAAAACTAAAAGTTAGACTTTGGTGGGGAAATAAAAATGATTAAAATTGACAACCTCCAAGAAATTTGTCTAGAAAAAACTTCCAAAAACTAAAAGTTCATTGCACTTCGAGGACAAATAAACCAATATTAGGGATGTAAAAGAGGCTGTAACTATAAATCTATCATGGTCATATTATCTCCAAAGATAAGACAATTTCTAGATTAAGATTTTGCAAGTTCCCCATTAATAAAAGAGAGAATTTTTTTTAACCTGAAAATCTTTTCAGAAGTTCTAAAATGATGGGAGGGGGGAGGAATAAAAATTTTGAAGCTGAGAAACAAACCAATGAAAAATAGCTAATAGAGTGAGTCTGAGAAATCTGAATTCCAAGCAGCAAGCAGGAATATGGAGAACAAAACTGATTTATCCTAGAGAATTCAAAAGGAATGAGGGAGGGAGGGAGGAAAGGAGGGACGGAGGGAGGGAAGGTGGGGAGGAGGGAAGGAGGGAGGGAGAGAAGAAAGATGCCCAGGACCTGACAGCAACAGCTTCAACTGCTGTTGGAGAGTGAGTGTGTTTCTAGCTTTTCTCCCTGACCTCACATCCCCTCCTCTACCCCTGCTGGATTCTGGAGATGTATTTTCTACATTTGGCAAAACTGAGATGTGGGTACCACATGCAAAAGACTAAGACATAACCTGGCAGGCAAACCTCACTTTTTAGGCGAGAAACAAGTCGTTTTCTGGGGAATCGGGCCAACCAAAAAGAAAACACCTAAAGACACCTTGTGTCTCCAAGGTGAGGAGTTCCCACAAAAGGACCCATCCAAATGTCCTCATAGCAAAATTCAAAGTGAGTGGACCCATATAAGGCTTGCAAACATATTCCACCGTGAGCCATTGGCTCAGGACTGTCAAGTATAGGGACAGTTTCCAACGGGGGAGATAGAGGCCAGAGCTACAAACAGAGCAGTGCCACTTGGAGGGAACAAGGGCTTTTCAGAGAGCAGAAACTTTCCAAAAAGTCATTGAATACCCCAGAGAAATAAGGAAAATATTGCAATCATAAAAAAGAACAAGATGTTACCTATAACACAACAGGAAATTCAGAGAACAATAACAAAGTAGCGACTGGAAATTAAAAACATGGCGATCAAAATGAAAAACTCTATAGAAAGTCTGCAAGATAAAATTGAAACAATCTCATAGTGAGACAATCTTACAAAAAGTTAGCAGAGCTAAAGGTGAAGTGATGAAAAACAGAGAAATAAAATTAGAAGACCAGTTCAGAAGGTCCAACACCCAAATAATAGGTGTTGCAGAAACAGAACTAAAAAAAAATTAAATAAATAGAAGAGATTAAATCATCAAAAAAATCAAGAAAATTTCTCAGAAATAAAGGGCTGATGGGTTAAAAAAGCCCTGTAAACATCTAGAACAGGAATGAAAATAGATGCACACCAAGGCTCCTCATTGTGAAACTGCACAACAGAATAGAGACTACGCTGGAATCTTGCTTGTAGAAAAATTTGGCTAAAAGGATGGAGAATCAGCAAGGCTTTGGGTTTCTCAGTAGCAACAGAGGAATCCAGAACACAGTGATGTGCTTCCTTCAAGTCAGAAGGAAAATGGTTTCCAACCAAAATTCTTTACCCAGCCAAGCCCTTCGATATGTTTTAATATTTAACAACAAAGTAAAATAGGTAGAATAAAATAGAAACCACTTTGGATAGGCAGGGTCCAAAAACACTGCTTCCCTTGAACTCCTTCTCAAGAAGCTCGGGAGGCTGTGCCCACCCAGCTGAGAGCAGGGGCCCACAAAAGGGGCTCAGGACACTGGAGATGTGATACAGGGGGCAGGACCGTCACCCTCAGGAGGCTGGTGGAGGCCCCTCTGTGGACAGCCGTCCACAGGACACAGAGGTTACCCCGCCCAGATTGGAGTGCATCCCCACCGATGCATGTGGAGGTTAACCCGGGGCCTCACCCCCACTGCATCAGCTGTTTGACCCAAGCTCTGTGCACCTGGGGTGCTGGCCAGGGTTCTTCTCTGTGCCTTACCTTGGCTGTGTGCTCCTCTCCATGCCGGGATCCTGGACCGGCTGAGGGCGTGCATCCCACCGCACAGATGGAGCTGCTGTAATCCCAGGAACTGGAGGAGGACGTGCAGAGAGAGCAGCCCAGCTCCCGGTCCGCACGACAGTCCCTGAAGGGGCCCCAGCCAGGGCGAGCCCTTGGGTCCCCGCCTCACGCATGACCTCCTCAGGGAATTCTGCAGGAGGCTCCTGTAAACTCTCCAAGATGCTGAAACCAGGCTTCCCCACACACTCTCTTGAGCTTGTTTTCTGTGGGTGCCTTCCCTAGGTGGTGGCCACAGTGCTCTGACCTCACGTAGCTTGTTTTGTGTCTATTACTCCCACTGTAAACCCAATGATAGAACGTAAGGATGCATTCTTAGATTATCAACCTTAAAAATGTGAGAAGATGATTTTCACAAAGTCAAGTAGATGATTATTCTGGGGAGAGGGTGGTAGAGGGTGAAGCTGTGAGGGCTTCAACAGGGCTGGTGAGGCTCTGCCTCGTCACAGAGATGCTGGAAGGGTGTGTGTTTCGTGTGTTACTATTCTTGGAACTGTTCACATGCATCATTGACTGCACGATGCATTTCATAGTAAAGACATCAAAGATGAGAGAACTCTATAAACAAATTTGTCCTGATAAATGTGCAAATTTAAGTAAATTTGAAAAGTGCCTGGAAAAGCATAACTTCCAAAAAAATGACCCCAAAAGAAATAGCAAGCCTAAATAGACCTACTGGATCAGCATTATAAAGGCCACCCATGCTATATTTTCAATTTTAAAAGAGGTACGGATAGTTTTATGGCTGACTTCTACCAAATAGTCAATGAACAGATCATTCCAATTTCATAAAAATTTTCCACACAATAAAAAATGAAAAGACTTATTTTATGAGATGAGTATAATCTTGATCCCAAGCCAGTCAAGGACACTATAAGAAAAGAAAAGGGTAGGTCAATATAATTCATGAGCATAGATCTAAACATCCATCAAAAATATTAACAATTCAAAGGCAGTAATCCATTAAAAATTATTCATGATCAAATTGGGTTTTCTTAGAAGTAAAAGGATGCATTAATACCGCATGTATAATTCACCACTTAAAAAACATAGAATTATTCGAATAGAGGCAAGAAAGTGCATTTAAAAAAATTTAACTCCATTATTGATAAAAGCTCTTAAAAAACTATGAATAGGAGAATACTTTCTTAAGTTGATACAGGTTATCTATGAAAAATTACCACAAACATCATACCTCAGTATAAAGCTTCCGGACACACTCTCTTTAAAATCTGGGATAAGTTAAGGATACTTTGATTTGGCAGAGTAAGACAAGATAAATAGTAAAAGATATAAAGATTAAAAAGGAAAAATTTGACACTATTGCCAGACAATTTTGTGGTATCAACAGACATATTATTCAAAATAATAAGTGTAAAAACAAAAGGAATGAAGCCTTAATACATAAAAATCTGTCAAGCGGAAAATAATGCAATGATAGTAAAAGACAATCAGAAGATCTAAATAAATGAAGAGATCTGTTATGTTCATTTATGTAAAGTCTCAATAACTGAAAAATGTCCATTTTCCCACATTATTCCATAAATTCAGTACACATCTCATCAAAATTCTAATAAGATTTTTGGTAGAGCCAGACGACTGAAATTAAAACGTATATGTTTAGATATGTGGTATTTATAAACAGTTGATATTTTTACAAGACACAAATGCAACATTTACCAGATACACATTTATTCGAATTCATATAGTACATTCACCATGATAGATCATACAATGGGCCATAAAACAAGGCTTAATAAATTTAAAAGGGTTGAAATCATACAGAATACTTTCTTTGGCCACAATGCAACTAACTTAGACATCAGTAACACTAAAATATCTAGAAAATCCCCAAATATTTAGAAGTTTTAAATAACACATTTCTGAACAATCCATGGATCAAAAAGATCAATTAGAGAAATACTTTGAACAGGACGATAATGAAAATACAACAGACCCAGGTGTGTGCGATGCGGCAGAACCAACGCTTGGAGGGAGATTTACGGCTTTAAATGTTTATGTTAGAAAAGAAGAAAACCTAAAATGAGACATGCAGACTTTCATGTTAGTAAGGCAGAGAACAGGAGGAGAGTAAGCCCAGAGCAGGAGGAAGAAAATGAGAAAGACAAGAGCACAGATCAATGGAGCAGAAAACAGACTGGGAAGGCAAGGAGGGACCAGAGACTGCTTTGGGGCTGGTGGGCATCTTCTTTATCTTGACTGTGGGTATTAGGAGCTGAACTGTGCCCCCTCAAAATTCCTATGTTGAAGCCCCAACCTCCAGTGCGATGGTACTTTGGGAGGTATTTAGGGTTGGATGAGGTCATGAGGGTGGGGCCCTTGTCCTCTGGGATTGGCGCCCTTAGGAAGAGACACCAGAGTGCTCTTTCCCTGTCTCCCTGTCTCTCTCTACCTGTCTCTCCCTTTTTCCCTCCCTCGCTCCCTCCTTCCCTCTCCCCACCCCGTGAGTTCACAGTGAGGGGCAGGCGACCACCTGTAACCCCAGAGGAGAGCCCTCCCCAGGAACCCAATCAACCAGCATCTTGATCTTGGACTTTCCAGCCTCCAGGACTGTGAGAAATAAATCCCCCTTATCAAAGCCACTCTGTCCGTGGTATGTTGTTACAGCAGCCAGAGCAGACTGACAGTGGTGATGGTTTCAAGGGTGTGTGTACATGGCAGAATTCTGATGTGTTTGACAATAGTGTGCTTTAAATATGTGCAGTTAATTACACCTCAATCGTAATTCTGTAAAGCCGCTTTTTTAAAATCAAGCTCTTGGTTTCATTGCTTTTATTACTTATTCACTTCTTACTTCACTGATATCTGCTCTTATATGTGTTATTTCCTTCCACCTATTTACATTGAGTTTACTCAGCTCCTTTTTCTAGTGTCTTAAGGAGGAAGCTTAGGTCAATCACTTCAGACCGTTTTCCCTTCCAATATAAGCTTCTAAAGCACTGCACTAGCTACATTGAAGAGATTTTCACCATAATGTGTTTTCTCATTCAAGTCAAAATATTTAAGTTAATTTAATTAAATCTTTAAAATTTAAATTTCTTTTTTTTTTTCTTTTCTTCTTGCCTCATGGATTGTTTAGAAGGTATTTGCAAATGTTCGGGAATTTTCCAGATATCATTTTCTGGTTGATTTCTAATTTAATTCAGTTGTGGTCAGAGAACGTATATTATATGATTTTCATTCCTTGAAACTTTTTGAGTTTTGCTTTTTGTCCGGCACTTGGTCTGTCTTGGTTCATCTTCCATATGTCTTGAAAAGAGTGGGTGCAAAATTAATTCTATAGTATGGCTAAAATTAATAAAGACTGATCAGGTAGGTATGGCCGCTTTTAAATAGAGTTGAGCAATTTAAGAAAATATAAGCATGCAGCCCTACCATGGGTTCCAGCACTACTAGGGGTCCACTCTTTGTTGGTGGAATATTCTAGAAATGTAATTAGGTATTGGCTGATCTTGTCTGGGTCCTCCATGGACTTACTGATTTTGTCTCTGTTTTATCAGTTACTGATGGCAGAGTAATGGAATCTTCATTCTTAATGGTTATGGTCTCTGATTTTCCTTTCAGTGCTGTCCATTTTGTTTCATGTACTTTGCATTTATTTTCAGGCACATATACATCTATTATTCTTTTATTTTCCTTCTATATTGCTATATTTTCCTGCTATATTGACACTTTGTTATTATTAAATGTTCCTTTTTGTGGTACTATTCCTTGTTGGAAAGTCCATCTCGACTATTATTAGCAACACATCCCCTCTCAATTTCTCATGCCTATTGTCTGCATGGTATATGTTGCCCATTCTTTTACTGTGTGTGTCTTTGTGTTAGGGTTTGTCTGGGTAAAGCACATATTTTGTTCTTGCTATTTTATCCCATCTGCCAACTCTTGGCTTTTGATTGGAGTTTCTTCTATTTGTGTTTAATATAACTGTTGAGGTGCTTGGATTTGGGGGCCACCTCGCTCTTTCTTTTCCATGCTCTAATCTCATGTTTGTTTCTATAGCCCCTCTTTCCTGCCTACTCTGGGGTCATCACATATTTTTAGCATACCACTTCAATTCCACTTTCAGCTTTCTAGGTAAAACTGCATTATTTTCTAGAGGTCTCACTATGGATTATATTATGTTATCACACTCAATTTAAGGTTAATATTAAGTGACTTCTGAAAAAAATATAGGAACCTCGTCACATTTTCTGTTTGTACCACAATCTTTGGGCTATATACCTTTATACAGAGATAAATAAAACCTCTGTACATTTTAAACCCAATAATATGTATTCTAAAGAAATTATGAGATTGTGTACACATGCATATCTGTTTTTATTTATAGAATACTTTAGCATTTCTTGCACTGCAGTACTACTACTGGCAGGGAATTTTCTCAGCTTTGTTTTACTGGAAATGTCTTTATTTCACATTCTATTTTGAGGAATCGTTTTTCTGGAAATAGAATCTTTAGTTGGCAGACATTTTTTCCCTTGGACACTTCAGATTGTCTCTGCAGTGTCTGATATCTGTGTTTTTTTTATTTTTTTTAATTGAAGTATAGTTGATTTACAATGTTGTGTTAGTTTCAAGTATACAGCAAATTAAGTCAATTGTGTGTGTATATATATATATATATATATATATACGGAGGGGGAGTTTTTCAGATTATTTTCCCTTATAGGTTATTATAAAATATTGAGTATAGTTCCCTGTGCTATACAGTAGGTCCTCGTAGGTTATCTACTTTATATATAGTAGTGTGTATATATTAATCCCAAACTCCTAATTTATTCCTCCGCCCTTTTCCCTTTGGTAAGCATAAGTTTGTTTTCTATGTCTGTGGATCTATTTCTGTTTTGTAAATAAGTTCATTTGTATCACTTTTTATACTGCACCTATAAGCGATAGCCTACGATATTTGTCTGTGTCTGACTTACTTCACTTAGTGTGATCATCTCTAGGTCCATCCATGATGTCACAAATGGCATTATTTCATTCTTTTTCATGGCTGAGTAGTATTCCATTGTATATATGTACCACAATTCCTTTATCCACTCCTCTGTCAATGGCCTCACTGGTTTCTGTTGGGACGTCAGCCATAAGTCCCATCACTGTACCCTCCATGAAATGTGTCATTTTCTCTTACTGTTTTCAAGGATGTCTCTTTGTCTTTGTCTTTCAGAGGTTTGACTACCATATGCCTTGTTGTAGTTTCTTGTGTTTATTCCACTTTGGGTTGTTGATCTGATGGATCTGTATGCTAATGTTTTCACCAGATTTGGGGAGCCTTGGCCATTGTTCCTACAAATGCTGTTTCTACTCCACATTTTCTCTTCTCTCATTCCAGGGACCTAATTTCCACCGATACTGGGCAGGTTCATATTGTCCCCAAAGGTCTCTGAAGCTTTTACAACTTTCTTCCAGCATTTCTGTCCGTTTTTCTGTCCATCATTTCTGACGCTTCCTGTCTGCTGTTTTCCTGAGGGTTGAGTCCTTTTACTGGTCTCTCTTCAGACTCACCAGCTTTCTCCTCTGCTGGCTGCGGTCTTCTGTTGAGCCCATCTGGTCAATTTTTCAATTTATGTCCTGATATTGTACTTTCCTCCTGTAGAACTGCTCTTCTGTTGTCTTAATTTCTTTGCTGAAATTCTCTATCTATTTACTCATGAATACCACATTGTCTTTTAATTATTTGGACATCTTTATAAGAGCTACTTGGAAGTCTTGCTAAATCCAACGGCAGGGCTGGCTCTGATTGGTTTCTATGTCTGAATTCTTTCCTGAGTACACATCACGCATCCCTGCTCCTTTGCATGCCTGATAAATCTTGGCGGAAAGCTCGTTGTAAGTAGTATGTTGTGGGCACTCTGAAATGTCTGCTGTTTTTCTGAGGGTTGTCGGTTTTCGTTACAGTTGGCAATTACTTTGCCTGCCCTCAGAAACTGAGAAATCTGTCTTCCCCGAAGTGTGGAGCAGCTGATGTTTCTGCTTAGGGCTTTGTTTTGTGTTGTTCTGGTTTCCAGCTGTGCTTATTTTCTCCTGACTCCATGTGTGCATCCTACACCCATGTGGTCTAGTGCTCACCTGAGGATTTGGGCAGAGTTCATTCTCAGGTTTGGGGGCTAGCCCACTTTCTGGGTCTCTGGTGTCCGTCTTCCTCGACCACCCCGTGTTCTTTCTTCTGACATCTCAAGCCGGAGACGCTCCTCTCTCGGTGGCCTGGACCGTGCAGGTTGGGGAATGTCCTCGGTCAAAGTCGTGGCCTTCCTAAACACATCATCACAAATAATGTCTCCAGTTTCTGCCCCACGGTCCCGTGCTGCTTCGTGGTCAGCCAGGGGCTCGGGCAAACCTGACGCTCAGCTTTGGATCTGGACCCATTGGTGCCCTTTGCTCGCAAAGGTCCTCCTTACATTCCCTGCTGCCCTGCTGCCCCGAGCTACGTCACCTGCTGCCTCACGCGTCAAAGCTGTGTTTTCTATCACCAAACCTGGGGTTTTGGGAGCAGCCCCAGGAAGAAAGCCACAAAAATGCAGCTCTTACCTGATCAGCAGCGTTCTTTCAAAAGTAAATTCTTCGTCATTTCTTCCTGCCTTTATTCAGTGCTTTCAAAGGGCTGTGCTGGGGAACTGAATTCGGGTTGTGTAGCTGTTTTCTTGGGAAGAGTTGCCGAACCTCACCATCCTCCCATTACCAGCATCCCACCTCCCGCAGTCCTTGTTCCTTCCTGAACCTCCGAGCTTCCACCTGGGGTACTTTCTTTCCTGTCTCATCCTTTAGTATTTCCTGGAGTAAGAGTCTTTTAGCAGTGCATTCTCTCAGTTTTAATTTTTCTTCAAGTATCTTTATTTTGCCATGGTTTTCAAAGCGTACCTCTGCTAGACATAGAATTTTGAGTTGGAATGGTTGACTTTTCTCCCCCAGAACTTCCAGAGTAACCCACTGCTGTCTGGTTTACACAGTCTTGTTTATCCATGGACCTCGTGTGTCCAGCACATGGTTTGTCTGATGTTTCCTCTGCTGATCTCGGCCGGGCTCACAATGGTTGTCAGCTGGGCTTGGATGGCCTCATGTGTTATTTCGTCCTCCTGTGGCATCACCTAGACTGGGTCACATGGTAATAGGATGTGACAGCATCAAGAGCGGGAAAATTCTAAGAAGCCAGTGCCTTTTAAACGTTTGCCTGCATCACATTTGCTGTTGTTTGATTGGCCGAAGGGTGTCACATGACCAAGCTCAGCATCAGTGTGTGAGCCACAGTGGCTGTCATGGCAACGATCCACCATGGTGGCCCCGTGATTCCCATCCCCAAAGTCTCCTTCCTTTAGGGCTCCAGCTCATGGTCCGGGGTCACTCTCTGTCCCCTAGTGTGCCTGGTTGATGGTGCATCTGCATGTGTCCAGGGCAGGGCTTGCTGTACGGCTCCACTCTTGATGCTAACGGCTGTGATGCATGTGCCATGGAACCTTCCAGAACCCACAAGCTGGCTGGGAAACTTAAGTACAGAGGAGTCAATCCACGTTGCTCACAGGGCTACCTCTCCTTCACCCAGGGCCTGGCCAGGGACTGCTGTACCCTCCCTTGGAGCCTCAGCTGGCTGTCTCCTCCTCTTTCAAATAGAACCTTCAGAAACATCCCAGCAGGCCACCCTCACATTCACACTGAGAGCCCCCAAGGCCCTGCGTGCAGACACTCAGTTTATTCCACAAACATTTGAACATTCACTTAGCAGGTGTGGTGAGAGTTGACGGTCACCAGGCTCTGGAGATGCAAGAAAAGATGCAGCCCCTTCCCGTGGGTCTTTATGTCCAGGAGACTGGGGAGACGCACGTGACCCTTGGGCTGGGCGGAGGGCGGTTGGGGAGTCCACGTTTCAAGATGGGAAGAATCTTATTCCCTGAAAAGCCCAAAGTGGAATCTGACCAGGAGAGCAAAGGCAGAGTTTAAAGAGGGCGTCAATCTGAGGCACGTGAGGGGAAGCAGGAAGGAAGCTGACACATGTGGGGCTGTAGGCAGCTTCCCTTCACGGGGGCTTCGTGTCCTGAGGCTCGGCTGAGGCCGTGTCCTGGCCTTGATGCTGTCTCCACGCCTCTCCTTCTTCTTGTCCAGATGTTCCGGTGTGGCTTTGAACCCACAGGATGCAGGTTGACCCACAGAGTCTCTGTGCTCTGCATGCCTGCACCAGGGAGTGGGTCCTCGGCCCTGGGTGCTCGGGGGGTTCTGTGGCCACCCTGATGCTCACCGGCCCACCACCCAGCTGGTGACCTGCTTGGGCCCGTCTCTTGGTGGCTGGGAGGATGGTCTTCTCTTAGAATTCCTCGTGCAGGCAGGTTGCCATTCACTTCATTAAGAAGGAAAGGGTTGAACAGAGCCCAGGAGACGGTGCTTTGAACGGGCATCTTGTTTCTGCCAGATCATGCTGGATGTATACAGCACAGGGCGTGGTGGTGATCCTGGGGCTGTGGCCATGGAAGGTCCACCACGTGTCCTGTCTGTGCTCTGCGGGGGTGGGGAAGCGACCAGGGTCCGTGCCCCAAAGAAGTTACATCCAGTGCCACCTGGCATGTCACCATCGGACAGGGCACCTCTCAGGGCCCGGTCTGGAGGCCGTGCCGTGAGCCTCAGAGAAGCAGAGGGCAGGTCTAGACCGGCTTCTCAAAAAGCTTGAGTGGGAAGGAAAGCAAAGCAGAGACCCAAACTTCGAATTTCAACCAATCCCAAAAGAAGGCTACTCTGGGTTCAAGGCTTTGTCTCAATCAGATGAGGACAACTTACGTCGTGATGGGCCCTGACCCCCACATCGAGCAGCAGGCCCCCCTCCCCTCCCCGCGCTGACCCTGATGGAGACGACATTTACCCATCTGCTTGGTGGGGGGCTGCCTTCCCCGGGCCTCCCCCGACCCTGCAGCAGAGTCTGGACCCAGCAGGGCCGACATTTCATCTGCTCTGTTCCCCGCCATCCCCCAGCGCCAGGGCTCAGCCACGCTGGGTGGGCTGCCGTGAAAGCGCAGGTGAGCGGTGAGTGAAGGATTCCTGTCATGGGGAGGGGAGTGCGGGGGATGCTGGTGAGAAGGCCACCAGAGGCGGCACCCAGGGGAGCGTCTGGGAGCAGGGATGGCCCCTTGGGGAGCGATGGCCACTGCGTTTGGTTCCCCTGTGCCTGTTCCCTACAGCATCTTTCCCCCTTCTCACATTTTCTTTTCCTTTTTTGAAAAACCGCAGTTTCTCTGGAAGTCCACGTCGGACGCTGCCGTCCGTGCTCTGGGGCTGATTCTGCTGCCCGACGTTTCTGGGGTCCGGGCTCCTGGGTGCCCCTCTCTTCGCCTCTGGTCCATGGGACTCATGTTTGGGGGACACATCTCAGGAGGGCCCTGAGTGGCCGAGTGGAAGGTGTGTCCCAGCAGAGGGACGCTGGGCTTGTCTCTGGCACCCACCGTGCCAGGCCAGGAGCACTTTTACGTCACTGAGCCCCCAGGGAACCCCTCCTCCCCGAAGACAGGCCAAGCTCAGGGTCTGGGCCCAGGACCCCTCCTCCTGTGGACAACAGATGGGGCCTGACACAGACACCAGGATAATGACACACATCATGGACACTGCCACAGACACACACACACACGCAGACGTTCACACACGCACAGACACACGCAGACACCTCTGAGGATCAACCAACCACTGGAAAGCTAATTTTGAAAACAAAAATTTCCCTGACAACCTGACAGAGTAGGACCCTGCTAACACACCCCCCAATTTAGTGTCTGAACACAGTGTTCGCCCACTACGCCGGCGCATTCGCATTTGTATTGCTCCCCCAGCAGGTGTTTCCCTGGAGCCTCACTGGAAGGGCCTGGAGAACAGCACTGACCGGCAAAGGGAGGAGAGGCCCCGCTGCCCGGCTCTGGGAGCTTCGCTCAGGCCCCCACAGCAGCCCCACGTGGTGGCGTCTCAGGGCATCTGAGCCTGGCTGACACCGCCCCCCCCCCACCCCGCGCCCACCCACGAGCCCTCCCACACGCATTACACAGGCTATTTCCCCAAAGGGATGGGCCGCCTCCGGCCTCAACTCACCGCCCCCCCCCATGACTGAGGGGCTCTCACAGTCACAATTAAGGGGAATTTTATGAACCCCAAGCAGAAACCTAAGTTTAATTATTCGAAAGTCAGAAGCTCATTCTCTCCGGGCGACTTATGACAGTCGGCCTCCAGCCTTGGGGGTGAGATCGGGCTCCGATTTAGGCATTAAACTGATAACGTGGCCGAATCGATTTCATCAATGGATCTGTCGTCGTCGCAGTTCATGACGGGAGCCCGGCACCAGGGACTGACAGCAGCCCTTGAGACACTGGGCAGGGGGAGAGTCCACGGAGCTGGCAGCCACGCACGTTAACGATCCTGCTGCCGGGACCAGCTCTCCCCGCGGCGTCCGCCCTCTGCCCCTGGGTCCCCTGGGCTTGCTCTCGTCCTCCTGCGTGCAGGGGCCCAGAGACCGTGGAGGCATCTGGAGGACCCAGGGCACCTGCTCAGGGAGGGTGAGTCGCGGGGCCCCTGAGCATCAGGGGACTTTCCCTGCAGGGACACCAGCATCTTCCCAATGCGTACCGTGGATGGAAGCTACTCCCGGACCACGTGGATTCTGGGGACTTGTGTCCCGCCTTCACGCTCCCGACTCCTAAGCCCTGAGGCTGCTCTGCCTCCTGCCTCCGGCCATGGGGCTGAAGGGAGGCCGCAAAGGGCTGACGGGGCTCCCGCCACTGCCTGTGTCAGCAGGAGCCCCGGGTCCTGGGCTTTCGGCCCCGACGTGGCCCCTCCCTCCTCGGCCCCGTCAGACTGTCTCCCAGTGGGCCGTGTGCCTGAGCATGCTGGGGCGAGACTGGGCGGGCACGTGGGTCCAGGACTCTGCACGTGGACACGGAAAGCCCGTCCACCTCTCTCGGGAGGGAGTCCAGGCCGCCTGTCTGCCCGGCTTGGTGAGGCCTCATCCCTCGGGAAAGGTCCTTGGGAGCCCCGGCAATGGGGCCCCAGAACTGCAGAGGCAGCAGGGCCCATCCTTGGAATACGAGGGCCTGGGCCTGGACATGTCCGCTGGGCCGCAGAGCGTCACTCAGGGCAGTGCAGCTGTGCTCCCCGGCCAGGGAGGGGAGGGCTCTGTTCCAGGGTTTATGGCCAACCTCTGACTGAGGGCTGACCCTGCCAAAGCCTGGGCAGCGTGAGACCAAGCCCCCAAAGGAGCCTCCGCGAATGACTCCTCTCCCCTCTCCACGGAGCGTCAGAACCCTGGCGGTGAGCACGGGCTCAGCGTGAGTCTCAGTGCATTCTCGACAGGCCCCATCTTAGCTAGAGTCCTACCGAGTCAGTCTAGAGGGACCCCCACCTTCGCCGACGTGCCTACAGGAAGAACCCCCTGCGCCCGGCGTCTCCGGTCCTGGTCTCCCGTCCACTCTGCTCCTTGGCTGTAAATCCCCGGCTGTCTGCTGCGTTGGGAGGGGAGCCTGACCTCCCCAGTTGCCCTGGTCCTCCGTGAAATCTTGCTGACCGTTTTCCTACGCGTCAGAGTAACTTTTCCTTAATGCTCACCCTCTGCAGAGCTGGTGGACTGTACGGTGGGGACACGTCCTCGGACGGCACCTGTGCCGCTTCCCACGCTCACTTCCCACCTTTACGACGGGACTGGATGGCGCAGCTGGCCGAGATGGGCGACTTTCAGGCTCCTATTGCCCCAGGGACGAAGGGCGACGTCACGTGCAGGTCCGTTGGGTGCTGCCCCAGCTGCAAGGGCCCCCTGCCCGCCACCCCACCAAGGAAAGAGACAGATTTCATCCCTGCAGCCCTGGCGGAAGGAATAAATGAGGTGACATCTGTAAAAGCAGAAAATTAATATTATTTTAAAGCAATCCCATGACCCAGGGCACAGAAGGAAGAAATCAAAGGTATTTCAGATGCAGCATGGCCCCTAAAGATGCCAACGACTAAATGGAAAAAATACATATGACCAGGAACCTAGACAGCCAGCCGGAAAGGCGGCACACGCGCCCTTCGGGGCAGCAAGACTGGGGAGACCACCCCCACGTTCAGCAGGGACACCCAATGCCCCAGGCTGGGACCCCAGCCAGAGTGGAGAGGTGGCGGCTCGTGTGCTGGGCGATCAGGCCCTGCCTTTGAGGCCTGGGGTGCGGCTGAGAGACAGAAAGACACACAGACCTCTGGAAACAGACCAGGGGCTCTGATCACTCACCCGCCGGGAGCAGCGGGGAGCACGGGGGGCAGCGCTCATTCACCGCCATCACCGCAGCTCCCGCAAAGGCCTGCACGCCGTCCCTTGTCTGGGAGCAGCTGAGCCCCGTGTCCACGGGGCAGTGGCCCCCGGGGGCAGGGTGGAGGGCGTGAGCAACCCCCGGGGAGTGGGCACCTGTGAGCCTTCATCTTAGCGCGTGTGGGGACGGCCAGCAGGTTCGGGTGGGCACAGGCGGGCACGCGTCTGTCCCCAGCTGTCCTGAGGTCCTGCACCTGCGCTGAGCAGCCCAGACGCCCGTCCCAGCCCCACTCATCGCCCCCGCCCTGGGCCTCTGAGCCCACTTCCTCCCCCCCTCCCCATCTGCCTTCTGTAGCCCTTCCCCCGGGGCTCACCTGCCCCACCCGCTGGAGAAGCAGACAGGGGCCCCTCCTGCACCCCACTATGGTCTTTCCCTGGGCAGGGCCAGCGTGCCGGGAGCCTTTCTCAGCCCTGAAGTGGGTCCTCTCCACACACCCAGGACACTGTCACTGGTTCTGCTGGGGGCACGGTGCCCACCATCAGTCAGATCAGCAGGCCGGGCAGGCCGGGCACTCCTCGCAGAGCCCAGCACCCTGGGAATCTTCGGGAACCTTCCGGTCCTCACGTTCCACGAGGGGGTTTCCAGAGAAGCACACTTTCTGTGGGCGCCAGCCTCTCTGGGCAATGGTCAGCTCGGGACAAGGATGGCAAAGGGGTCCCCTCCCAAAGGCCAACGTGACAAGTTACTGTGGCACGTGGGACATCAGCAGGAGAGGCCTCGGCCACATCGGGGCTGCAGCGTCCACTGGGGTCGACCCACCCCAGGTGCCCTCTGGACCGACACGACGCCTCTGGGCATGACCTGGGGCTCCTGGAGGCTCCTCCTCGGACCCCTGACTTAGAAAGTGCACAGAACATGAAGGTGACCGTGAAAAGACAGGCGCGTGTACGCACACATGCACACGCTACCTACACAGGCTTGTACACGCATCCTGGCGGGCCAGTCCCGGAGCTGACCACGGCGGCTTCCCCTGATCACTGTGGCGACGGTGACAGTGGGACCCACGAGGAAGCCCTGCTCGGACCCTGACCCGGAGCTGCTCCAGCCCCACAGCCAGCGCCTGCAGCCTGGGCTCACACTAACACCCTCGAAGAGGCAGAGCCAGGATGCAGGCCAACAGGTGGCCATGGAGACGAGCCGTTAAAGGTGGCCTCAGGACCGGGTTCTGAGAGATGGAGCAGTGCACCGGTGGCCCTAATCACAGAGCCGCCCCTAAATAAACACGCCTCCCGTTCTCTAAGGACGCCGCCCTGCGCGCCAGGAGAGTCTCGTGCCACATGAGAACGTCTTCCTTGATTGTCAGGAAACCTGGTGAACTTGGCCCAATTCCCTCTGTTCCGCCAACGGGGAAGCTGAGGCCCAGAGAATAGGCGCATCTCAGCTCTGCTGGCAGCTCAGACAGGACTGACGCCAGATTCCCGCCCTTCCCATCACACAGCGGGGCGGCCACCCCCATGGCCAGGCCGTATGCCGAAGGAACGCCGCCCTTGAGCAAGGCTGTCCTGTAGGGGCTGCGGGAGTGGCCAGCCGGCAGTCGGGGAGGACGGTCTGAATCCTCCCCTTCCTGGGGGCAGCGACCGCGTCTGTCTCAGCCTCAGATCACAGCAGGGCTGGGACGTGCCCGTGGAGGGAGTGCGTGACCATCCATCCCCCACACGGGGAGGTGGACCTCACGTCTTTTCCCCAGCCTGGGGAACGATGCCTCTCGAATTTGGTGGGTCAGGAGACTGAGGCCAGCAGCTCAGATCAGCGAACAGCAGACGCGCAGCTGCCATGGCAGAGCCAGACTCTCCCCAGACTTGGGACGTCTGGCGTGGCTGGGAGCAGAGGAGGTGCAGGCAGACGCTGCTTCCCGCAGAAGCCTCTACAGGCGGCTCTGGGTGCGTGCGTGTCCCCCGATCACGGAGACGTCCCCAGCAGGCACACGGGCTTGGGGCAGGAGGGGAGAGCCCTGCTTAGGGGAACGTTGGACTTGGACAGGCGGACTGTTTGTTCCTGCAGCGCCACCCAACCCATCCTGACCGGTACACACCCTCGGATCCGGTTGGAGACCCGTGTCCGCTTTTACGAGCCCTGGTGGCCCAGACGATCTTTTTTTTTTCCCTAGCTTCACGATTTTGTTTTCCCCCCCGCTTTGCCCAGAAGTCTCCGGAGTAGCGGCTGTGCGTGCGGCTCTCCGGTGGGCTGCTTCACCTCCTGCACGTGAACCCCGGCCCCTTCCAGCTCGTTTCTCCGCGTGGACAGAGGGCGGAGGCGAGGGTGGGCCCCTCTCCCCATCAAGCTGCCCTGCCCTGTTTGGGCTCCATGGCAAAGCCCCCGAGCCGCTCCCTGAGGTACACCCCCCGGGGAAGGCCCTTTCTGGCAAGGGCACCCAGGCCCCCTCGAGAGGGGAAGGGCCCACCTGGGGGTCCCTGTGGCAGCAGCTAGGTCTGCATTCTGTCCTTTCCCTACCTCCCAGGACAAGCCCGGCTCTGTGCCAGAGGGCGGGGCTCTCCTTACTCCCTGTAACAGCTCCAAAGGCCAGTGAGGTCTCCTTAAATCAAGCACAGAACTCGAATGGCCCGCGGCCCGCCCCCCAGGCCGCAGGTCCCAGGGTTGACGTTTTATCCAGAGCAGTTGGAAGCAGACAGGCAAGGCCTCCCCCAATGCACACATGCCTGTAGGTGATGCATCCTGAACATGCCAAACAGTGCTCTCTGGAGGTCCGAGCGGATTTCCCGGGGAAGGGGGTCCTTTAGACGAGGGTCCCCTTCTGGAGCCCTTGAGTGGGGTTCTGCTCCTGGAACTGGGGGCAGGTGCGGGAAGGGCCTGGCTCACTGACCCTGGGGGAGGGCTGAATGGACGTGTCTGTCAACTTCCCACTGGCTTGGCCAGGAGCACACGGCTTCCCAGGGGATATAGTTACGGGCCAGACGCTGTCTACGCGCCGGGGGCTGGGCTTCAGGGAGTATCCTTGGGGGTCCAGGAAAGCCTGGAGGGCTCCTGACTTCACCATCACGGTGGGCCTGCCTCCCGGGAAGAGGCCCTGTCACCACTTGTGCCCAGGGCTCTGTCTCCACCAGCCACGCCGGCGACAGCCCTGTCCCAGGACACCGCGGCCAGCGAACAAAAGCCATGCTTATCAAAGGAGTTTTTCTTTATTTTCATAATTTAGCTGAATCGACACAAAACTGAATACTGTAAAACAAGGGAAAAAATGCTGTAACATATCAAACCTCCCAACCTCTGCCCTCGGAAGGTGTCTACACCCACTGTCAAAAGAAACAGGCGAGGGGGGTGGTGGTGGAGACGCTGGCGGCTGTGCCGGGCGACCCTCCCGGGGCCTCCCTCGCTGCCCCCGGGGTAAACCCAGGCCGCGGAGCTTGGGGCTGGCCAGCTCGGGACAGCACGCTGCATAGGCCGCCTCCTCTGTGATGACAAACCCCAACCTCGGCCAGTCCTTTTACCCCAGGATACACGTACCCATGAATTTGTGGTGACCGAAGGTAAATTATATACTCGTGGACATTGAAATGGGTCTTAAACAAATGGATTTTCTCTCCTGTCTTTAGTCTATGGGTGGCTGGAGCAGCTTCTATATAGTTTTTTTTTTTTTAATCCTTTTTTTTTTTAGTAGCGTAGACCTAGCATAATACTCCCATTAATTGAACTCTTAGGTAGCATACTTAAGCTGAAACTCAGGAAAATAAAGGGACCTGGCACAGGGTGGACAGGGGAAGGTAAACCGTAACTGTCCCTTATTCGTGGGGCCTGGTGACCCCGCCTGGCAGGAGGGAAGTGGGAAGATGGGGGCTCCCCCATCCCCCGCTGTCTCCACCCTCTGGCATGAAGACTGAGAAAGATAAGGGTGCCCGCTTGAGAAGACGAGGCCGGCCGCAAACTGCCTTCAAGTTGCATGAACGGGAGAGGGGCAAGAAAAAGGGAAACAAAATCCATTGGAAGAAGCGTGATCAAAGGACTGGCCACTCCCACAACAGAGCCCCAGGAGGCAGGGACCACCCAACCCAAACCCAGCAAAAGGCAACGGGCCTCTCCGCTGGCACCGGCCAGCATGCCTGTGCCACCCCAGACCTGGTCCTCAGCTCGCTGCCCGCAGAGTCCTGCCCCTCGGCGGTGCCGGGCGCCCCTACGTCCGGGGATGCCGGTCCCCCGGCCCGCCCTCCCCAGAGACTTCGGGAACCCCCAGCCCCGGCCCACGTTTCACGACGGCCGGGGCTACCACGTGAATTGTTAAATAGGATTTTCTACAAATATACAACATATAAAAACTGTTAAATATATAACTTTCGGCTTTGCAAAATACATTTAATGATCTCTTTCAAACAAGTGTTACTTTCGCTTTCTTTAATTTGCTTTCTGGAGCTAAATGGTGATCGGATGAGACAGCAGTCATGGGAGGCCCGACATGCTCTTGGCGAATCCTGGATTATCCCACTATCAGAATGGAGCTGCAGAGAGGCGTGTTTAACTGGTTAAAACCGAAAGTGATTTTAGTACGAGGAAGTCCATCTAAGTACAGAGGAGCAGGTACGCACAGCGAGCTGTGCTCCCGGCCAGGCGCACCCGCGGGGTCCACGTGGGGACATCGCCGGCCGTGTGTCCTCCGGCCGCATCCTCCGGCTGCTCGGAGGCCCCGCAGCGTTCGTGGGCCGTGCCTCTCCAGCGTGTCTCTGCCCCCGTGCCCCCCAGTCGAACCCAGGGACTCTGATGGTAAGTACGAGTCCGCGTTAAAATAGATTTTGCTCTTTGGTCTATTGAATATACTGAAAGGATAAGAAAATAAAAGCGATTCAGACAGTCTGGGGCACGAGGAGAGGCCACTTCTGCGCCCGAGACTCAGTCCTCCCCGGGCCCGGCGCTGTCCTCCTCTCTCGGGCTGGCTGGGCTGCAGCTGCCTCCGACCCCTGGTCTGCGTCCGGGAGGGTGGCCGGGCCAGGTTCCAGGGACGCCCGGTGGCGCAGCCCTGCTCTATGTCCCAGGACTGACTCCTCGGGGAGGCCGGACGGACTCAGCTCAGGCGGCCGAGGAAGCAGGCTGTCCTTGACAGGCTAGAGAAGCGGAGGGTGGGCGGGTGGCAGAGGGTGGGTGGCATCCACGGCCGACTGAGGATTGTGGCCTCTCCAGGGAGCCAGAGTCACTCCTGGGGCCCCTGTGGGGCTGCGTTTGTCAGGAGACCTGAGGGGCAGAGAAGAGAGCCGTCAGCCTCCACAGACACCAAGGGTTCCCGTCGGGCATGGCGGGAACCCAGAGATCGTCCACGAGGCTGGCCTCGCCCGGCCAGCACACTTGAAAGATGCCAGCAGCCTTCCTCGAGGACAAAAACCAGATCTCGGGCCCCAGTGCTGGAGGAGAACCCTACGCCTGTCACAGAGGGCAGCCCGGGGGCACCCCCTTCCTCTGGGCTCTGGGTGGGACCCCGCCCTTGGCCATGATGGGGGCACGCACTGGAGCTCCGTCAGCGGCCAGCGTGAGCTGCGTGTCCTCCGCCCCGTGCTGGCCAGGGCCTCGGGTCTGAGTTGCATCCAACTGTTTCCCTAACCGTGTCTTGCACTGTGCCCTGTACACAGCAGGTACTGCATAACTGCACAGAGCAGAGCGATGGAAACACGTGTGTCTCACCCCTACAGAGCCCCCGGGAGGCTGCAGAGCTGGGGTGTTCGTGCTGGCTGACGAGGCCCCAAGCACCCACACCCAGCACCCCAGAGTCCCAGGAGATGCGACACGACAGGCCAGCTCACAGCCGTGAAGTGACGTGAGGGTTCCAGCCTCTGCTCTGGGGCAGCGGAGATATCACCTGTAGAGTGACGGAGGCAGGAAAGCAGGGAGTGTGGTATCCACAGAGCATCACAGCCTCGGGTGGTGGGACCTGTGTCCAGCAGCCTCCCGTCCCACGTCCCCGCTGGACCACTGGCTCCCTCGTCCCCTAGGGCGGCCCCAATTTGAGGCAGGGACCCCGAGGCCTGGGGTCCCACAGACAGTATCCTGGTGGCCACTGCCTTTTAGGACCCTGGACCTGGGTCAGGCGCATGGGGCTGACCTCCCTGTACCGACTCCCAGCAGGCCCAGCTCTGCAGGGAGTGGACGGTGTTCTGGGGGTCCCACACACGCCGTGGGAATGGGACGCAGCGGGTGTGATGGCCCGGGTGGGGCCTCTCCAGATGTGCTGGGGGAGACCTCCCCCAGAAAGCCCCTCCCCTCTCCCTGCAGCTGCTTGTCCGCCTCCGGGCTGGTCCCGCGTCTACCCCATCCGGCCTGAGCCCCGGCCCTTTGCCACCTGCCTGCGGCCCCGGTCACGCTCCCACCAGGCCCCGCCCACGTCGCAGGCCCCTGTCCCTGTCACGAGGACCACACCACGGCCTCCCGGCTCCTCCTGAGTCCTCAGCCGCTGGGCTGTGCGCAGGCTGTCCGGCTCACACGGGCCGCTCCCCGGGCCCCGCCCTGAGGGCCTCACGCTGCCCGTCCGTCCTGTCCTGCGCTGCAGTTAGCCGCCGGGGGCCGTGAGTGGGGCAAGCGCTGCTCACATCTTCACTGTCTTCCCTCAGTGGCCGGCTCGGGGGGAATGTGGACTGACTGCCTGCGGCCTGCCGTCCTCCAGGACGGACAAGGCCCCTCCCCAGATGGCTGGGCTCCACGTCCCGCCCCAGCTCTGACAGCGCCTCGACACCGCACTCAGAGCCCCTGCAGGGACCCTGCTCTCCACCTGCAGCTCCCAGACAGCAGCCAGGAGCCAGGAGGAAGGGCACCTGCCAGACAGGACTCAGCTTAGGCCCCCTCCTCCAAGCCCGTGGCCCTGGAACCCCGAGGCCGGCACAGGGTTCAAAGGAGCAGCTTTGAGAACCTCAGGTTTCCCTGAGGCCCCCGCCGGAGCGTGCCGTCTCCTCCCCAGCTCTGTGTGGAGCCCACACACGCGGGCGCCCCGAACGCATCAGTGGTGAGGGGGTGTTAACTGGATTTAGGTGTTTCAGGCCCAAGGACACCTAGCAGGTTGATGGCAGAGCTGGACCAGAGCTGAGGGTGTCCAGGGAGGGTCAGAGCTCTCTGCCCCCAGCCCCAAGGGACTCAAGGCTGCCTGAGGCTCCAGGTTGGCAGGCGCCCACCCTCTCGGCAGGACTAGGGCCCCCACGGGGCTGTGGAAGCAGGGCACACGTCCGGAAGTGACAGGGGCCCGAGAGAACCTCCACGTGCAGTTGTGGGTGCGCGTGGGCTCAGCCCTCGCTCTGTCTCCGCTGCCTGAAGCCCAGCCCAGAAGCGGGAGGGCACGGGGAGCAGAGCCAGGGCACGAGGGGGGGTCACCGTTCCGACCGCCGTAGGGTCCTAGCTGCAGAGCTCTCTCCAACATCTGGCCAGCTGCTGATCTCGGCCCAGGAACCCTGACCCTGACCCCAGTGGACGCCTCCAGCCCCCGCCTTCCCAAGTATGGCAAAGGCCTCCTTGCACGACATGCTTGACCCAGGAGTCCAGGAGTGGTGGTGACCCCCGCCTCACTCAGACCTTGCAGGCCCGCCCGTCCAGGTCCATCGCCCTGCTGACCATAGCACGTGGCAGCCGTCCCCTCCCCGACCTGTCTAGCCACGTCCACGACGGAGACCGTCCAGCACAGTCACTCACCGGCACCTGAGGGGTTAACCAAGAAAGGATGCACTGATTCTACTTTTGCTACCTACAAAATTGTATAAATTCTTATTTGTAGAGAAACGGGGAAACACATGAGTATAAAAAGAAAAGAAAAATCCATCCACGTTTCCATATCAGAAGATATTTGGATAAATTTCGTGTATTTCCTTCACACCCTTTAGAACATATCCACGTGTACGATGAGGGCTGGGTTCCGCGTGAACGTCTGCACTGTCTGCGAGAGCAGGTCGGCAGCCTGGTCTGTGCGATCGGCAATTCCTGGGCTGCAAGCGTGCTCGCGGGGCCCCCACTGGATGGACTCCCAGGGACCCGGGCTGTCTCAGTGCCCCCCGCTCCCCGCCTGGGGCGGCTGCTTCTCGTCGTCTGCGAGCTGAGATGACAGAGGCTTCACGTCCGCCTAAATTCGACAGAAGAGAAGCAGGATTTGAGGGCTCATCTTCACTTCTCCTGACGACCAGAGGAGTAGAATAATCTTGCCAGCGTGGTCCCCGGCCACTCGCACCGGCCCGTCTTGTCAGTTCATCTGCTCAGGTCTTGTATTTCTTACTGATCCGGACAAGATTGCGTGTATAATCTCAGCTGTGCCCATGCACAGGCCAGGGAGGGTCCTGGGCACGTTTACTGGAGGCCTGCCTCCCAGCCTGGTCCACCCGTAGCTTTCATTCACGGTGCATCACACACACGGAGGTTTTCGTCTGGGGGGAGTAAGCACGGCTGATGTTTCGTTAGGAAGCCCTCGCGGCTTGAAGCAATGCAGTCACTACATACGTCCCAGTGATTTCTTACAGTCACAGGGGTTTGCCCCCGTAGGTCCCCCATCCTGGGGGGGGGCTCTCCACTTTCCTGCACGCACCCTGGCCTCTGGCGCTTCCTGCCCCAGGTGGGTGGGTGGGGAGGGCTGGATACAGGCCCCTGTCTGCTCTGGCCAGTTCCCCCAGTCAGGCCAGCCTAGAGACAGAACCCCTGAGCCCAGCGGGTCTGGAGGGACACAGAGGCCCGTCCAGCTAACTTCTGAGCCCTGGATGTCTGCTGCCTTCTCCTACCAGGCCCAGGCTAAGTGGGGAGGGAGGCAGGCCCAGAGCTGCCCGGAGAGGGTGGGCTGTCACCGGACCCCCCCGGCCAGAGCTCAGACACTCTCTGAGGCCTCTGTTGTCAGACCCCCGGCACCTGCCTGGCCTTCAGAAACAGACAGGAGGCAGCCTGATGTCCGCAGCGGCTGTGCTCGGATGGGACCCAAGTCTCGACCCAGCCAACAGCCGAGTGCTGGCTGCCAGCTCGTCCCCAGGCTTCGGGACCAGAGAAGAGGCCTGGAAGTCGGGTTTGCAGCCCAGAAAAGTGGTCAGAATGGCCAGGACGAGCTCCGGCAGAGCCACACAGGCTTTGCAGAAGCCAGCAGAGCCCTTCTGGCCTCAGAGAAGCGTTTCAAGCTGGGGAAGCACACGGCCGAGGCCCATGTCGGGCCTCACAGGGGTCCCCGCTCAGGGCCCTGTGCTGGCCCTCACAGCTCACTGGAAAACCAGCGCTGGGCTGGTCCCTGCAGGCGGCAGGACATTCCCGTGCTAGGAAGCGGCCCACTGGCCTCCGGCGCCCTTCCCCAGGCAGCTTCTTCTCAAGACAATCGGCCAGACCCCGGGGACACCCAGGAAGCAGCCCCTGCTCTCCTGCAGGCTGCCCCCCACCCCGCCTGGGATCCTGAGCCCCAGGGATGACCCATGAGAAGTGAGTCATGTCTCATCCACGTGGCCCTTGCCTCCCACCTGCTCAGGGACACGCAGGGCCAGTGACAAGGACCCCGGGCCTGGTGGGACCATGACAGCCACCTGGCCGGATGCTTGGGCTGTGTCGTGAGGGCCCTGCTGGATCCCTGTCTCTGGAGAGGGCATCCAACCTGGGGTCCCCTCTCCATCTGTGCTTCTGAGGGCCCAGGACGCTGCCCCAGGTCAGCAGGTGGCATCCTTGTGGCCGCGTCCTCCCCCTCCCTGGTGAAGGCTCCCGTGTAGGGGTTTCCCTGCTCCACTGGCCCCCTGGACAGTCCCACTAAGCAGCCCTGCGACTCCAACCCCGAGCTGAGCTTGGTCAAGAAACTTGACGTGGGTCCCGGCTCCTTGGAGGGCCCTGAGCTTTGCCAGAGCTGGCCTCCCGGAGGGTACCTGCTCGTCCTGGTTATACATTTCTCACGGGTCAGACCTGTCACTGCACTGGGGGTCTCCCCAAACCCCCGTGGGTTCCTTCAGGGCCGGGGTCACCTCCCCCCCTCTGAACTAGGCAGTGACACCCTCTCTGAGCCCCTGTCCTGCTGGCCATGGCTTCGTATGCAACATCGCCCAGACACCCTTTGCCCGCATGGCTTTAGGACCTTCTACCCCAGTGGGAGCAGAGGCCCAGGGAGGCAAAGCGGCCGGTCCCAGGTGACTGACAAGGCTCCAACACCCCACTTTTGCTGCCAGGGAGCTGTCCTCAACTCTTCTCTCCCCACCGAGGGGCTTTCTGGGAGCTGCACCCAGCTTCCTGAATCCCGGCGGTCAGTGCCGCTGCTCTCCTGGTGTGCAGAGATCCAGAGTGTCCTGGGGTTGCAGCCTCTGTGTGACACCCTGGTGTCCCTGGGCCTGGAAAGCAGCCGGCACTCAGCCGGCTCCAGCTCTGCGCATGGCCGTCCGACACCCCAAGGTCATGGGCTGCATCCTCGGGGTCTGCGGCTATTTCTCTGGGACTCCGCCCCCGAGGTGGACAGAGCTGGTCTCAGGGTCACCTTGCCTTGCACGCTGGACAAACCGACACAGGAGCCAGCCCAGCACTGCCCGCGTCCCCTGCGGTCACCGGGCTCAGTGGACAGAGCCTCTCAGTCTGTGGCGAGAGCCCAGGGAATGTTTGGTCTGAGGACTGAGCTGTGGACACGGGCGGGGCTCCCGTCCAGGGCAGTCCTTCCCGCCGGCCAAGGAGGTGACGAGGAGGTTTTTCTTGGTATTTGGACGCTATAAAGCATCGTTTATAAAATAAAAGGAAACCTTCCAGCCCTGTGAGTCCCCTGAGAGATATTCCCTCTTCCTCTAAAAGTTTCCATTTGCCTTTGGGGTCAGGCTGAGTCTTCTGTTTAAAGAGCACAATGTTCTGAGCTGAAAGCCCCAAACAAAAGGTTCTAACGGACAGCGGAGACGTAGAAACTGCGGGGCAGTGAGATGACCGTGGCCTGCGCGAGAGAGCTTGACCATGAAGGCGGCTACCGCGGAGAGAGTAAAAACAACCTGGGGAGAAGCTTCTGGAAAGGCTGTGCATCATCCCATCCATGCCCAGCCACGTGATTGAGTTTCTGGGACCATTTCCTGACCTTATCCGGCCAGCTCACGCCCGAGGAGTGTGGTTAACTGACTCCTGAGCCTGGGATGTCCCAGACGCCCGAGGAGGGAGGGCACACGATCGTCCGCAGAGGTGCCCTGGCTGCTCAGACACGTCCTCCTCTGCCCTGCTGTGAGGGAGGAGATGACTGGCCACCTGGAGACCCAAGGCCCTGTGAAAACTCGCACTGGCGTCTAGCGCACAGGCGGGGAGACGGGACAGAGAGATGCGGCACCTCGAACGGCGGGGACAAAGTGGGGGCGGGCAGCACGAGGGCCAAGGCCTGGTCTGCGGAGGCCCAGCGTGAGAGAGCAGGGCCCCAGTCCCTCCCCCGCCCCTCGAGCACCAGCCCAGCTGCCCCAGACGCACCTGTGTCTTGTCACTGCGGTTGCTTCTAAGGACCTCTGCCCCCCACCCAATCTCCATCACTCCTCTGCCCCCATCTAGGGACTGCTAAACGCCAAGAAGAATGACAACTATGCCACCTCCTGATATTTAGGGGTCCTCAGTAGGCAAGGAGTGGAGGGTCTCGTCTCCTGGAGCCCACAGCACAGCAAGGTCACGTGAACTGCCCCCAAACAGGGAGCACAGCCCTGATGATATGGAACATGCCCGGCCCACGACGCTCTGGGGAATCTGCAGGGCTGAGGGCTGGGGACAGGGCCTGGTGGGACCTTGCTGAGCCAGTTCTGAAGGGCCAGGCCACGACGATGCCACGCAGGAGAGAAGCTGGGGAGGGGATGGAGCGGGGCACGTGGACAGGGGAAGCCTGGGTGGGGTGCTGAGGGCCCTCTCAGCCGGAGGGGCAGTTCCGTCCCTGCCCTGTGGCCTCAGGACACGTCCCCTTGTGCTTAGGAAGCAGCGTGACGTGGCGGCCCCGGCCCTGCACCAGGCAGAGCAGACGGGCGCCTCTGTGTACCGTTACCTTCCCGGCCCCGCCAGGGCCCGAGTCTGGAAGCCCCAGGGCGGCACAGCCAACGGGGATGCGTGGGGTCTGACCCCGGGAGCCCCCTCCTTCCATCCTCACACCGCAGCCCTCGGTGAGGGTTCAGGTGACCACATCTGCCCCGCAGCCTCAGCACGGGCCGGAGTGGGTCTCTCCCGGGGTCCCTGGCTAACAAAGCCTCCACCTGGCTTCGATCACCTGAAGCCACTCATCTCCCAGGGCCTGAGGAGACAGACCGCAGCCCTCGCTGGGCTGACGGAGAGCCAGCAAAGGCTGGGAGGGCCGTCTGGAGCGAACTGTAAAGGGTCGGCATGTCTGGGTGCTCACTGACCTCCCCCTCGCAAAGCGGGCCCTGCGGGTGGGAGGACAGGAGCGGATTCAGTGCCCGCTCACCCGGGGCGAGGCTGCTGCCACAAATCATAGGGTGACTGAGCCTCAGGGGATAAAGGGACAAGGGCACAGCAAGTGCCAGACAGGGGCTCAGCGCTGACATGGGGGTCCCAGCAGAACGAGAGGGAGAAGACCTGAGAGCAAGAGCTTAGGATAAACCCGGGGATGGCCAGAGCCACCACAAGCCCCGCACCCCGCACCTGTCGTAAGCTGCTTCTCAGACTTTCTGGGTCTGAGCAGGGAGCCCGAAGATGAGATACCAGCTCTGGGTACAGCCGGGCTGCTCCAGGCATCTCGCCTCTCCTCACCATGAAAGCGTTCGCCACTCAGTCACCACTAGGATGCAGCACCTCGACGTGAGGGACCGGGGGCCAGGCAGCAGACTGCTCGAACCAGGGCATCAAGTGATGTGGGACGGCACAGACAGTGCAGCCCTTCTGTGCCATGAGGCAGAGAGCTGCGGGAGGATGGGCGGGAGCTGCCGGAGCCCTCTGGGGGAAGGTTTGTGCTGTTCTATTTAGCTTTTATAGACAAGCAGACTGGAGTGTCCTTACTTTAGGCAAGCTGATAGCTGTAATAATACAGATTTATTGTGTAGCTAAATGGTCTAGCTTCTCTTTCTAAAAAAAAATACTGTTTCTTGATTCTGATGTGGGAAAATTATGTCTATCTTTACAGCCATTTATTTATTTTCTTTGGCTCATGACTCGTTCTTGGAGTCTGTCTTCTGAGAGAAGTTTCTAGAAAGTCTGCACCAGGCCGCGTCCCAGCGTGGTGGGGTTCTGAGGGGGGCTGGGTCCTGGTGGACCACAGTTTCTATTTCTGTTGAGCTGCCTCATTATGGACAAGCTGTGTTGTTTCCTCCTCCGGCAGGGAAGAAAGCATTCTGGAGCCTCTGGTTTGGGATCAGGAACGCTAGGGTCCAGGTCCAATCCTGATACAAGGGGTGGCTCCGGTTATAAGGCCCCTGTAAAAGGAGGAGGGGTGACTGAGAATTCATGCCACCAAAGCAAAATCACCCCTGAGCCTCGAATTCCGAACAGGGGCAGATCAGGGGCCAAGCTGGGCTGTCCCTGTGATGAAATATTCACCCTTGGCTCTGAAGGGTGATCACCAAGTAGCCATTAAGGCAACGATCCAGACTCTGTTTACTGGATGGTCCTGTGGTGAGTGACCGCCCAGCACACCCTTCATCAGGGGCTTTACCATCTCCGAGGGCCTCGTTCCCCGCTTTTCTGTGATGAGAAGCCATATTGAAAAAAAGAGTTACAAAGGCCTCAGAGATGCCGGGGGTTGATTAAATGCCCAGTGATACAAGGGTCCCAACAAAACTGACAACAGCCTCCACGGGCATTTGAAAACGAACGTCGATGCAAGTATGTGCGCGTGTGTGGAGATGTGTGCATGTGAGTGGATGTGCAGTTATGTCGATGTGTGTGCAGTGTGTGGAATTGTGTGTGAGTATGTGTACATGTGTGTGCACGTGTGTACCTGCCGGACAACTCCCTGCCCGGCCCTGGAGGCCTGTGGGGGGTCGTTCTGACTCAGGTCTCAGAGGGGGCGGAGGGCTGTGGTCCAGGACCCTGGCGGCAGCTGCCTCCCTGGGGCCACCCCAGTGTGCGTTTCCTGCCCCACCATTGCCCCCTCCCTACAGCCTGGGGTCTGTCACTGGTGAGATCTGGGGTCTTAGGAAGGACCCCATTGAGACAGGTCTGGGTTTGAATCTCAGCTGGGCTCTCTTCCTGTCCTGTGGCCTCAGGAAAGGGGCTTGGCTGCCACAGCCTCAGTTTCCACATCCACTAAATGGGAGCCTGAAACGGGAGCACCCAGGGGCACGTTTTCCCCCTTTTCACAGGAGTAGAGGCTGTGAGAGAGCACGGCTGCCGTCCGACAGCCTCACCCGGGACCACTGCATCTTTTTCTGCATGGCGCCCGCATGTCTGCGGAACTGGGGCCTGACGGTGCTTTGTCTAGGCTCCTCTGGGTTTATACGGCCTCTGAACAAATAAAGGGATACATCTCCTCATCCTAAATAAAGTGATGGTGCTCGTAATAGGATTCCACCGAGAATGGAGGTTTACTGAGGACATCCATTAGGTATTGCAAAGCCCCGCTGCAGCCCAGGCCGCCTTCTCTCAGGAAAACACCCCTACACAGCCCAGGGCCCCCCTCGAGAAGCCGTGGGTTTGTCCCCTGGCCGAGTAGCATGCCCACACCACACAGGGCAGCTAGTAAGATTATGGAAATAAACCACACGCCATGTGAGGACGGGCAAGTAAGATGAGATAAAGGATGCAGAGACAGACGACTCTCCAGACCTGGAAGGACTCTGCATTCACGCCATCTCCTAAGTACCTATAAGTTCTTACTCCACTTTCTAAAAATGAAAGCAGAACACAGAGGTGGTGCCAATGCAAGAATGTCAGGGGGACCCCACCAGGGGAGCCACGCTAATGAAATGCAACACAGCCACGAGGTGACACCGGGGACGGAGGCCACAGGCCACCCTTAGAACCCACCCACCTCCCAGGGTCAGGGCACGGCCTGGCGAGGAGTGAGGTGACCTCTAGGGACAGCCGAAAGGAAACGGACCTCAGTCCTATAGCCCCAGGGACCTGAATTCTGCCATCAACCGAGTGAACCTGGGCGAGGCTCTTTCCCGGAGCCTCAGGTGAGACGCAGCCTGGCCCACACCTGGGTTTCTGCCCTGTGGGACCTGGGCCGAGACCCCGGCCACGCAGCGCTGGATGTCTGACTGCTGAGCTGTGAGATGGCAAAGGCTCTCCGTCACCAATGCACGGCAGCACAAAAAATTCATCCACCCCGAGCCAGGCTCCCGGGCCCCAGCCCCACACTGGGGCCTCCAGCTCCCTCTACCCTGAAGGCGGGTGGGTGCCTGAGTCCTGGGTGAGGGAAGTGGCTGAGAGCCCCACTCGGCCCACGGGAGGCCGGCATCCCTGCAGCATCCTCTCCAGGTGCTGCCCGGCTCCCGCGTGGAGGTGCCTCCACTGCACGGGGCCCCCAGGCTGAGACCAGCCCGTGCCCCTCACGGGCCACACTTGGTCCAGTCCAGCTCCACTCATGACCTTGACGCTGCCAGGGTCACGTCTCCCCGGCGGGCCAGCCTCAGCCCAGGCCCCCTCCAGCTCTGCAGGGGGCTGCCCTCGACCTCCCCACGGGCTCAACTGCCCTGGGAACGGCCAGCTCGCCAGGCGGCTTTTCTAAGGGGAGTGTGGGTGGTGCGGGCCGGCCTCGGATCCCTGTCTGCTTTGTCTCCCGGCACAGTCAGCCTCTGACGTCCCATCCACCCGCTCCGCCGACCCCAGCAGCCAGAGCCCGGCCAGCATCGCAGGATGACGGCCTCGGCCACCGCAGCTCGCGGCCGACCCACCGTCCCAAGTTCACAGGCGATGCCTGGCGATGACGGGGTCGGGTGGGGTGGGTGGAGGTGTGTCCTCAGAGGTGTCATCAGACACGCTCTCCCCGACACCTGGCCGTGCACAGCGGTGAGGGAGGCCCCGTGTGCCCGGGAAGCTCAGGGTCAAGCCCCTTCCCTGCGCTGCCTCCTGTGTCCACTTTCAGGGGCTGGGCAGGTCACCTGCTGGGCCCAGGCAGGCTCTTCGCAGTGCCACACGTCGGCAGAGGGGGCGGTGGCCCCGCCAGGCCCCTGTCAGTCAGAGGAGTCCCAAGACCGGGCCGAGGACAAACCCTTTCTTGTTCAAATATCCATCCACATCCATCTGCTAATAGCGGCTTCACGGAGGGATAGCTCACAGCCCAGATCACGTGCCCTGCTACAGGGTCAAGTCAGTGGTTTTGCTCTATTCAGAGCTGTGCAACCATCACCACAGTCAACTTAGAACATTTCTATCCCCCCAAACTACACTCGTCAGGAGTGACGCCCCCATCCCACCCCGGGAATTCCCCCAGGAGAGGGATCCTGAGTCACGCGGCAGCTCCGTGTCTCACTTTTTGAGCAAATGCCAGACTGTTTTCCAAAGGGTCTGAAACATGCATTTCGGATACTCTTGATGACGCACTGCCCAGCACGTCCCAGAACGACTGGCAAATTCACATGCTTATAACCAGCATCCTTCACGAGGCCTCAACATGAAGGTAAAGAAATGAACACCAACCACGTCGAGGCCCGGGGAGCGGCGCCTATTCGTGTTTCAGCTGCTGACCCCCGACGGAGAATCTCTTGCCACACCTTGTTCCCACTTCACGTTTCAGGAACTTTCCACCCCTGGGCTGTGTGCCTTTTCGTCTGCCTGCTGCCCCCAGCTCCTGCCGGGCGGGTCCCCCGACGCCTACCTTGCCATCTGCCTCTGTTCTCGGAAGGTGAGCTGGACTTTCAGAAGTTTGGGATATCCAGGCGAGGCAGGGCTGCCCCTTGAAGGCGGGCCTAGCGTGGGTCTCTCGGTCACTGGGTGGCCTGCAGAAGGCCTCAGTGTTGTCATCTGTAAAATGGGGTGGTAACAGAGCACGGCCCACGGTGGCCGTCAGCCTGAGCACGTCGACCTGTGCACGTGCTCAGAACAGCATAGACGAGTGTCTGCGATCGTCACCAATTCTTACTATTTTCAGGCTCATGGACCGTTTCAGCATCCTTCCTCCCCCTGAACTCAGATGTCCACCTGGACTTGTCCTTAACCATCTCATGGTTTCATGTGTCGTATTTTAGTCTGTAATCCCTAGGGAATTTAATTTGGAACATGGTGTGAGGTAAGGATGCAAGTTGAATTTCTCCCAAGCATGAAGCCGGTTTTCCCAGCATCTGCTGTTGGGGGCTGCCCCTTCCACACTGTACCCCCGGTCCTTGCTCACCAACACCCAGGTTCATCTCAGGACCACGTGGTCTGGTTCATGGGTCAGAAAGAGCAGCAGAAGAGCCAACGTCTTCTCGGGTTTTAATTGTATCCTGGGCACTTGGCCAGACAGGGTCCGCTGTTAACTCAGGAGGCGGGTGAGGGGCAGAACCAAGCAGTGGCTGCATCGCCCAGGGCTGAGCTGCTCACAAAGCTCCCTTACCCCCTTGTCCGTCCCCAGCAGGAGGTGGACACTGGGGCATGTCCCAAAGCCTTTCCACACACCGTGGATGAGTCCCACCCAATATAAAATGAGAAATCATTTTGTAATGTTCCAGAAAAAACTCACCGGAGATTTGATTGAACCTGTATTAAATCTAAGCAACAAATTTGAAAGAAGAGACCACCTCATAACATTCAGACAATCCCTCACCTTATCCAAGTATGTGACGTCTTTCTATTCATTTATTCAAGTCTTTTTAAGTCTCCCATGGGGAGGTTTTGCCATTATCTTCATAGGTGCCTTACCAAAGTTATTCCGAGTTATTTTATGTTTTCTTCTGCTGCTAACAGAGCTCTCCCCTCTCTCTTTCTTACTTTTATTTCACTTATTTATTGTCATTAAATCATTACACATACTTGCTTGGAGGTGAGAACACACAGGCTTTTGTCCAGTCTCTCTTTCATGTACCAGCGGGCATGTTTCTTCCTTAAAGCTGCCTACAAATTTCACCTCCCGTTTTCACCTCCTAAATGACACTTGTGTTCAAGCTACTGCTGACTCCGTGCCCTGGCCCTCAGGGTTGAAAGCCTTTATTAATCTAGTCTGGGGTTGGCAAACTTGTGCTACCAAGGGCCGGGTAGTGTATATTTTCAGCTTTGTGGGCCATAAAAGTCTTTCTGCAAAGACTCAACTCTGCCATTGCAGCGTGAACGCATGCCTAGACAATATGTGAGTGAATAAGCAAGGCTGTGTGCCAATAAAACTTTATTTAAAAAATCGGTGGGGGGCCAGATTTGGCGAGCAGGCGGTAGTCGTCCGACCTCTGATCTAGACCAGAGCTTGTTTGTGTCTATGAAAGCTTACAGTTGAACACAAGTAGAGAAACTTCTATGTTCATAACTGGTCCAATTTAATAAATTCTCTAATTAGTTTTCAAGGCATTTCAGGTGATTCTCCAGAGTTTTGGAAATACCTGTTTATTTACCTTCTGTAAGTAATAATGATTGCATTTTCTCATATCAAATAGTTGTGTGAGTTCATTTGCCAGAACTTCCAGAAAGTAACAAGTTCCCGGGTGACTGCAGGCTAGCCTCACGAGAGTCAGCCTGGGCCTCAGCCCCGGTATGGACGGGGCGGGGTCCATCTTCAGTGCAATGGCAGCTTTGGCTTCGGGGGGAACACTGGGTTCCAGGGAGAGCCCACCTTCTCTTCCAGGTTAGCCTGGAGGTCTGTGACCATCGTTCTTTTGATATTTTTCTGAGGAATAAATACAGGGTCTGTCTGGTGCCTTTTTCTGCATCTTCTGAATCAGAACACACATTTTATTTGATCTCCGTATAGGGCTTTTCGTTCTACCTGATTCTGAAATATTAAAGTATATTTACATTTCTTATATAAAGCTACTGTGTGGTGGTCTTTTTTTTGGTTCTTTCAAAGGACTGCAGAAATCAGTCTGCTGTCATTTTATGCAGGTGCGGGTGACCTATGTCCCAATCACTACTCCCACCAGGGGGCAGCATCCTGAAAACAATGCCAGGTCCTGGAAGGCCTCGGGGTGCTTTGCTGAAGGATTTCCGTGCCTGGCAGGGCTCCCAGCCCACAGCACAGACTCAAAAGTCTTTATTGAACAAAATGACTTTCTGGGTATTTTTCTAATTTAGGGGACCTTTCCAGCATCAGGGTTTCACTAGTTCCTAAAATGAACTGGGTAATTTTCCACATTTCCCAGTTGGCGGGGAAGAGACACCTGTACACTGAATGCTTTCAAGAACATGCCAGTTAAAACATCTCTGTCTGGAACTTTTACTGGAGAATATTAACATTTTTCTATGCCTTTATTTTTGGTAATCCTCCTTCCCCAGAAAATCATATCTTAAATCAAATTTCCATACGTAGTGATCAGTGGGTTAGCTATGCATGCACTCTTGAATAATTTGAGGCCCCAACGCAGGCTGATTTTCCCTTCTTCCTTTCAGGACTATTTTCTAACAACAAAAAATCTACACACGACAGAAGTAATAATGCATTTTTATAGTTTTGCCAGCGATGCAATGATTAATTCCATGCCTTTAAAAAAATCATTGATATTTCTTTTTCATCTTTACAGGTTTTCTCCAATCTTTTTGAAGGTGGCTTTTTCCATAGCTTGGTTTCTTCATTTGCGTTCTTTCGGAGTTAAAAATAAAGTTATTTAAGACACAAGTATACCGACAAGTCCATCCTTCCCTGTACCCACAGGTGCACTCTCTTATTCTCGTCCCATTTTAAATGAGATTTAACGGTCAGTCAGATGTGTACACTGTATCGTCCAGTAAGTGCTGGCCCGCGTGAGGGTGTTAACGTTCTAACTCCGTCAACCTTACAGCAGCCCTAGGAAGCGGGGAATAGCATTCTGCCCATTTTATAGATGTGGAGATGGAGGCACAGAGGGCAAGGTCACGTCTTCTGAGTTAAGCAGATCACAATTGTTTTGCTCGGGAGCGGAGCTGGAAAGACTGACCTCACACCTGCACGTGACTCGTGGGTCGGTCTGCATGTTTTATTTCATCCTTCAACCAACAAATTACAGGACGGTTCTGGTTGCTGGGGTTAAGGTTACTGTTTTGGGTATAGCTTTAAATATATCGCATTGTGGTTGGAAAAGAACGTTGGCACATACCTCCTCCTAGGTTAGTTAGTAACCTGGATTATGGATATTTTGGTAAATTTCATAAATAATAGAAAGTTAGAAGCAGCCTATTTTTATGTTATAATATTCACTATGTTGTTGCAAATTCAACCTTGGTAATTTCAGTTTTCAAAAGATCTATGCCCTGGTTCTTTTTATTGTTGTCATCGGTGGTGTTTACTTGACCTTAACACAGATTTAAGAGCTGTTTACATTCCAACTAAAAATTGTGTTTATGATCACTTTGTTTATTTGTACTTGGGTTTGCTTCCTGTAAACTTATGTTAATCAGTACATAAAGGTTTCTGTGATACTTCTACTAGTTTGAACTGTCATGGATCATATGTGTCAATAACTATATACACATCCTAAATGTATCAATACATGCCACTATATTGTTCCAATTTAATCACTTTACCTACTGAGTTCCTTTCCTTTTCATTTGCCTGGTAACTTTGTTTATTATTTGCTTTTAAACTTTTTGGTTTGTTTGTAGGCGTGCCCTTAGAAGGCAACACATATTTGACTATTTAAAAGACCTGATTGGATAGTCTCTGCCTTTTAGAAGAGAAGGCTAACCCACTTACATTTATTGTCACCACTGAGGCTGCATTTCTGTATTGATCAGCATGTTCCACACTGATTTCTGGTTCTGCTCCTTTCACGGTTCATTTCCTTACACACAATGTTACTCGCTTTTTCTTCCACTGTAGTTTAGGAGAAATCATGTTCTTGTTTCTATTAGTGGTGGCCTTTATGTTAATCAAATGAACTTTTAATGATTAAGCCATTTCCCTAGTGATATAAGTTCTTTCTTTCCATGAAGAGACATTAAGTGACTCTTTTCTTCGTCTGCAGCTGCCCCCCTGCAGCTGTTGTCAATTTAACCAGAAGTTACAAATCAGATTATACAAAAATAGTCTTCACGACATACAGAGTACATTAAATAACAGTGTCGCCAATTTTGCGTCCAACTGCATAACCACAGTTACAGGAATCATTTATATCTAAGCTCCGGGTAGTTAATCGGTATCTAGTCACTACTGATCTTCTTACATATGACCTATGACCTTTCCGAGGTCATCAGCCACTCATTCGTATTTCTTTGATTGGCTCCAGGGCATCTTTCATTGACTCTTTCAGGAAAGGTATGTGGGTGGTACACTTTCTAAATCCTTGCAAATTTAAAGCCATCCTGTTTACTCCCTGTGTCCAAAACAACAACCAGAAATAGGACTGAACTTACAAGTAAAAGTATTTTTTGACAAATCCCTGGAGATGGTCTGTCCTTCACTCTGGTTCTGGTTCTCCTGGGTTCAGAGGTGGCTTGTCTGTGCCTTCAGAGGTCTATGGACTTGTCCTCCTGCCTTAATTGTTTTCTCCAATACAACCTGGATGATCAGAGAGTTTTCCTTCACTCTTCCGATTCACAGATACTGCCATGGATGCTTGGGTCCCGGGTGCTTTCATGCTGCTTTAATTGGGGGTTTCCCCTGGCTCAGGAAAGCTTCTTGGCAACTCTCTCTTTTCACCTTAACATGGTTATTCTTTGTTCTCGCCACGTGGCTCCCCGCAGTGGCATCCACTTTCCCAGGTTGGATTTCTGTCCTCTGTCTTCTGTACTTATAACATCTCTCTCTTTGGCTTCATTTTCTGGGTCTCCTATGAACTGCCTTTCAGTTTAAGGTTGGTTCACATCCCTGTGTTGATTCTCTGCAGTGACATGTCCATTACCTGCAGCTTCTGTACACATCTCAATCCACTCTGATGTTTTGGGTCCCATTGAGTTCAGCCTCTGTTTGGCCCTGCAAACCTTTGGACGTTTGCCTGCATTTCATCCCAGGCTGCCCTTCCTTCAGGCTTCTTGCTCTGGGGTCACAGAGGTCACAGCCTCTTTTATCTCTTTGATGCCCACAAGCAGACACTGACCAGAAGCCTCACGTTTACTGCAGGGGTTATTTCCAGAGCTAACCCTGCCTTTCGGTCTTCAGAAAGTGCTCCTTTCCATAGACAGTGTGCATTCTTTCAGAGGCTCCTGCTTATATTTTGGCTGTGATGCTTTTTTTATTCCCTTTTAAACAGGCAGAGGCCAATTCCGGCCAGGCACAAGCCAGCAGGCTCAGGGGGAGGGAGTCTGCACCCTTCCTCTCAGTTCCAGGGGCTGTGGGAGGCTCCGCCTGACCCAGGCTGGCCCAGAGGTTTGGGGTGATGTGCAGAGACCCTCGATCTTTACGGGCAGCTCTCAGTGGGGTCTGATCCCACCAGGGAGGTCAGGTTTTCTGTCTGAGCTGCAGAGTTTTGAGAACGGAAGACTGAGGTGGGATAACATGGCCTTGGTGAGCCCGTCATCTGGCTTCTCCTGCCCCAGGTGAGAGGCTCTTCCTGCTAACTCTGCCCCTTCCAGTGGAGCTCACCTCTGCGCTGGCATCTTTTCCTGGTCCCGCTAGAGCCGCGTATTCACAGAGGGAAGGGGGAACCGCGGTGCAGGGAGGCTCCACCGCTGCCTGATTGCTTTCTGACCACTACAGGGGTCTCTAGGTCCGAAGATCAGGTCCAGGCACCAGGAGGAGGCCCTGGGCTCTTTGTGCATCACAGGAGGTCTTAGAGCAGGGGCTCAGAGGATAAAAAAGCAGGGGCATCCTAAGCTTTCTACCGTCCACCCTGGCAAAGCACCCAGCGGGGTCTTACCCGACCTCAGTGCACACTTCTCTTCTGTCCAAGTCATGATGTTATTGCCAGTTGTCCTTATTTTCAAAATCTTTTGAAACTGGAAGCTGGGCAGAGGCTGTTCAGCCAGTGCGATGAGTCTGTCACCCTAGTAATCCAGAAAGCCACGGCCACGTCTCCACAGACCTGGCACGAGGACCAGACTCTTCCTCTCTCCTCCAAAGGTCCGGGGAGCGTGCCATCCTCGTGGCGTGGAAGGCAAAGGTCATGGGGAAGAGGGAAAATGCAGGTCTCCACTTGTCTGTTCCTTGCCCATCACACGCCCATCTGCCCTATGAAACCCTGAAGCCTCACGGCCGTGACCGCACAAGGCCAGGAGCAGCCCGGACACGCAGAGTGGAGAGACACCCCCGGGGCCTGGGCGTCCCTGCTACAAGGCACCGAAGGGTTTCGGGATGGAACGAGGGTGTGGCTTCATTCGGATGCAGCCATTGGGAACATGAGCACATATTCTGGAAGGTGCCACAGGAGGAAAGTCACCAACCTTTCACCTACAGAGACTCCCTTGGGGTTTAGAAATGCTTCTCATCCACTATTTCCCTTTCCCCAAACCCCAAGGACCTGTGACGTCAGCCTGGGGTCACGCTTACCCCTTCCACAGATGAGGAAACTGGGGCTCTGAGAGGTGAAAGTGACTCCCTCAAGGCCAGCCTCCCAAGTGTGCATTACACCTGTCAAGCCTGCAGGCGGCAGGGGCGGGGCAGGGGGCGGCCCTGTCCGGGGGCCCAGAGAACAGGGCTTGACACAACAGGGCAGTGTGGGGAGGTGCGATCCCATACGGGTCCAGGTGAGCCTGAGACGACGTTCTGGTTGGGGGAGGAGGGGACCCAGGGGCAGAACTGCAGAGACGACAATGCCGGCCTTGGTACCATCCCGGCACTTACATCACCGGGTATATCTCAGTTTAATGGGGAGTTGACATTTAAAGTGATTTAGATTGAGACACAAATCCCTCTATTTCATTTTTCAAGACTGATCTTTAACAAATGTCTACGCCAAATGCCGTATTTCATACCCTCTGCGGCGCCCAGAAGCCATCAGAGCTGCTCTGTGGGTGGAGGGGCTGGGCTGGGGACCGTGGGTCACACCCGGACCGCAGCGAGAGGGCCGAACGCAAGACACAACCACAGAGAGAGGTTTGGGTGTCCAGACCCTGGGGCGTGAGGGGCAGGCCGGGGTGGGTGGAGCAGATGCCAGGGGCCCGTTGTTCTGAATCAGAGCCAGAGCCGCGCTGGGTTAGGAAGCACATCACTGCCCTGGCGAGTTCTGCCGCGCTCGTGCTGACTTAACTTCCATCTCAAATATACGATCTGCCTTTCACAGTAAAGAAGCATCAGATTTACCTTTGTCTTTCATGAAAAAATAAATCACTAGGTAATGAAATGTCACGTGTAAGATTACAAGGACGTAGTAAACCAACAGGACAAAACCGTGTTCTCAGCAGCTTTGCCTGTCGTTCTGCCCAATTAGTTCATGAGACGTGGAATCAACAAAGATACCAACTCCAACAGCTCTGCTGGAAACCGGGGATGACTCTGAACTTCGCGCATCCTTATCGAAGGCTCACGTGGACACGCTGAGAACACACTGCATGCCTGCAGGACCACAGGGGCGCTCCCGGCCGTGGCACAGGGCCGGGGGAGGTGGCAGGCCCCGCACAGCCCTGGCCAGCGTGGTGGGCTGGCTGAAATGGACAGCACGGTGGTAGCAATGTCTGCTCTCTCTAGAACGGCTGTCCTGATCAACAGCGCTGTTCTCTGAGGGTCCCCCTATGGGGACACATACCCCATCGAAGGTGGGGCCCCAGGCTTCCCTTAGGACTGCTGAGATCTGGGACTATTTGGAATACTTGGATCCCAGGCACCCCCATCAGGCTGAGCTGTAGGACTTGGGTACCTGGCCAGCATCCCCCTCTCACCAAGGTCCTGCAGAAAGCATTCTCTTCCATCTGGTCAGCAACTACCTGACCTCATGTGTTAAGTAATAGCCATCCTTGCAGTCCCCAAAGCAGCCCCTCCAGGGATTCTTAAGGCGTGCCTGCTGCCTCCCTCAGATCTGGAGGCCATGAGTGCTTCATCCGTGCATCCCAGCATCCCACATGGGGCCAAAAAGGATGGAGGACGGGGGGGCAGGGGGGAGCGGAGGGAAGGGGGAGCTGGCAGTACTGATGGACTGATCACGTGACCCAGCTGCCCGTGCAGGGCCAAGGGGAAGGCCACCCCTAGGTACGGAAAAGCAGGTCAGAATTCTGCTGACCCTGACCCTGACCCTGACCCGGTCCTCTTGGTAGGCTGCCTGTCACCTCTGCGGTGTCAGGAACACCCGACCCCACCGTGGTGGCCCGTCCAGTGCCCACTGGCTTTCTCCACTGGACCCCTTTCCTCCTGTTTCAACCCTTGCCATTTACGGATTTAAAATGATTCAAAGAACAACTGCTTTAAGAAAAATCGAGACTCATGTACCACAACTACTGTAAAGAGCTAGCCGCGTGTCACGCCTCCTGTAACGAAACTGGCCGAAAGTGCCAACGGAAATAGTGTGGGTTTGGTCAGACCCGTCTTTTGTTTCCGGGCTCGCTTCTGCCGAGAAAATGAAGAATGTCAGTGCTCGCGATGCGCTGGTACCAGACCATCTACGTCTGTGTTTACACACAGAATCTATTAAAGTGTCCAGCTCTTATTGCCGTGATGAATAGCAGCGATTCAAAAGCACACGATATGGATTGCAGACAGGGATCAGAGTCACGACAGGGTATTTTTCATTGCTTGTGAGGAAGAGAGAACTGGTGAGTGGCAGGTACCGAGGTTCTCCTGGAGGAGGACCCACCGTCCGCTGGTTCCTCCACGTTTATCCTGGAACCTCCTGCACAAAAGCTTCTCGCCCTTGGGAGCACGACGTGGGCACAGAGCATCCAGATCCGTCCCGGGTGGTCCTTGGAAGACAGACGGAGGGGCTGGCTTGGCTGGGGCCCACCCATCTCAGCCCCCTCAGTGGTGAGAGGGGGAGGTCCTCCCACCCACAGTGCTCCTTCCAGGCTTTTCCTTTCCCCAGCCCTCCTGCCGAGCTCACCCCTAGGCCCCAGGGCCCTGCTCTCTGCCCCCGGTTCAAGCTCTGAGCACCGTGTGGGCTCCAGCAAAACCCGCCATAAACACCATCCGATCGGATTCCAGAAGACAGACTGCAGCCTCCCAGCTCTGCCTGGGGGGCGACTCAGCCCCAGACCTCACGGTTCGGCCAGCTCCTCCTCTGTCCCTCCCATCCCCTCAAGGGGCAGACGTGGCCCCGAGCCCGATACCCAGCGCAGAGCCGGCATCCAGAACCGGGAGGGACCACATAGGTCAAGGAGTCTTCTGGAGAGACGGACTGGGCTGAGGCCCTGCTGCTCCCTGCCGAGCGGAGAGCTTCGCAGATGACAGGAGGCTGTGGCCTCACCCTGCGCCATTCCTGCAGCCTCCTGGCCAGGGTCCCACTGGTCATCACCTGTAGGAGGGGAAAGGGCCTGGGCAGGGGCCGGAAGCACGGACCCCGTGGGCCCTCTCAGGGTGGGAGATCCCAGCAGATCCTCAGGACTGACCATCTCCTCCTCCCAAAGGAAACAGGAGAGACCGGGCGGAAGGCGGCCAACCGTGGCCTCGGATCCGAAGGGCACACACCACCTCATCCCGGCTCAGGATCAGTTTTCTTCTGTTGGTTTTCAGAGCAGGAAGTGGTAAGGGTCTGTAATAAACCTTTCTGCTTGCCGGGATGGCTCATTCGTTTGGGAGCAGAGAGGAACCAAGCACCCCCCAAGTGTCCCCAGGCAACCCTGGCCTTCCCCACACCTGGTGTCGCGATAGTCCTATCTGGGAACTCACACCCGGCAGGGAGGCTGGGGACCCCCGAAGCCCTGGGTCATGAAATGGACTGAGTGTGTGTTCCTCCACACGGGGGACGGAGCCCACGGTTCCCGGGGCCCAGGGCGGGTCTGGTCTGAGCCCAAAGTGGACGGACGGCCAGACGGTGGAGGAGAGAAGGCCTTCGGCTGTGACGGGAGTGAGGCCTGGAGGACACCGGTCAGGGGGAGTGACAACCGCACCAAAGGCTCCCCGAAGTCCTGGCCCTGGGGGAGGAGGCCCTGCCACCTTGGCCATGGAAGGACCCACATTCCCAGAGAAACACAGGATTCCCACGAGGGACAGCAAAGTGGGGGCGTGGCACCCCAGACACCGCAGAGCTTCAGAAAGGCTGCAGGAGCTCCTGGATGGCCGCAGGCCTGGGAGGGAGCCTGGCAGGGTCAGGGGACACCCTGCGAATCCGAGGGGAACGTAGAGCCGGCCGGGCCAAGCTCTGGGAGAAAGACAAAGCACGGGCTCCCTGGTGAGGCTGGGAAGGGGGCAAAGGGCACACAGTGGGCCCCGCCGGACCTAAGCCGCCTCCTCCCCTCATCGGCCACGCGGCGTCGGCCACCCAACAGCGGATCTCACCCGCCAGGACACCTCTGAGCTCCCCTCCAGGACCACGGCCCCTACCCCCCCTGCTGGGGGACCCACACAAACTGCTTCCACGCGGATGCTGGGGGGCCGCCACGTGGCCCCCCTTTGTCCTCAGCGAGTCCTGGCCCTTCCGACCTGGGTGCGGCCCTGGCCTGCTGCGTATGGGCCAGGAGGGGTCAGGCCGGGGTCACCAGTCGTCCTGACCCCCGCCTCTCCTCACCCCCCTGCACCCACCGTGTGCAGCCGTGTCCCCTCCCTGGTACTGCAGGCACGTCAGGGTCCCACCGCTCCTGCCGAGACCTCAGCATCTCACCTGCCGCCCCACCCGGCCTCAGAGAGTGACCTGAACTCCACGCCCAAGCCCATCCCAGTGCCTCGAGAGTCCCTCAGAAGCCGCTCAGGATGGACTCACACCTCGTACGGCCCCTGGGTCCCGCCTCACATGCTGCTGGTGATGCCTGGTCCCCTGAACTCGCAAGGGCCGGCGCCTGGGGAGCTGGCTGTAGACAAGTCCTGACTTCTGGCTAGGTCAGCTCCCTGGGAAGTGGTGCCGATGACCCACGTGAGCTCTGCAAGGAAGCGTGTGTCCATCGCGCGAGGGACCAGACCTCCCCGAGGGCAGCCGCAGTGCCCGACAGGTGACAGGGCGTGAGATCTCGATACACCCACAGGGCTGCATCAGACCCAAGGCTCCCAGACATTCCCTGTAGCATCCTGGGATGATTTCCCTTTTTGTGTTCCTGGGGAAGCTTCAGGGCATCCCACTGCCTGACTCCTCTGCATTTGGGGGTTGCCCACAACTTTCGGGGAGCATATCCATCAAGTGCCCCTCCCTCGAGGAGCCCGTCCTGCCAGCGGGGGCTGTGCCAGGGGCTGGACCACTGCACGCACAGCCTCCTGAGGATGGGGCGCCCAGAGTGGGGAGCAGGGCCACGGCTGCCTGAACCTGGGAGGACCGTCTCAGTTACTGACTTTAGGCTGGAGGACCCCTACCCCCATGGACTGTTGGGCCGTGGCGTGGAATTCCAACGCATCCCAACTCGGCTGCTTTCTGGCTTGGAGCTTCAGCTGAGAAGCCAGATACACTCTGATGTCTGAGGCTTTGTATGTGACCTATTTCTTCCCTCTGAGTTTTTACAATGTTGTTTTCATCTCCAGTGGCCTGAAATTTCATGCTGATACACCTCAGGATGGGTCTTTCTTCATTCATTTCTGGCCCGTGGTGAGTCCTTGCACACAGGAAACCCGGGCTTTGAGTCCTGGGAATTTCTTTAGAAAATATGTCTTTGATAATTCCTTCTTCATTGGTCTCTATTTTTGGATCTTATATTCTTTAGACCTCCTGAATCGGTCTTCTAATCTGTTTTTTCTTTTCCTTTCCTACTCTTCCTACTTCTTTTTTTAAGTTCTGCTCCTGGCTTTTTGAGATTTCCTCAATTTTATATCCCAAACGTTTGCTGGAGTTTTAACAAATTCTGTCACACACACACACATACACTCATACAGGTACATATTAAGTCTGCGAAGACATATACACACATCACGTGTGTGTACACGTGTGTAATTTCCAGAAGCGCTTTCTTGTCTTCTTACAGCTCTTGACGTAAGTCTTCCTTCAAGGAAGCTACTGCCTTGAGACAAGCAGCCCCGACTCTGGGTGGGAGCTGGGGGTGAAGGTGACCTTGGGCAGCGAGCCTGGCGGGCTCGCCGTGCATCTCCGTGTCTGCACCACCTCCTCTCTGCTGCCTCTGCTGTCTGTCCCCTCTAAGTTCCTAACCCCTTTCCTTAGGTTTGTGTTTGTTTGTCATCTCTCTCTTCCCACCAGACGAGGACCCTGATGCTAGAAGCCCGGCGGGGGGATGGGGGGCTTCACAGAGGGGCCTCAGACCCCAGCTCACAGCGCCCAGGTTCTGCATCAGGCTTGGTTGGTAGGCTAGCAGGATACCCTCCCCCCAAACTCTTGTCCACCCGAAACCTCAGAATATGACCTTCTTCGGAATTGGATCTTTGAAGATGCAATTAGTTAAGGACCTTGAGATGAAATCATCCCTCATGTAGGGCGGGCCCTAAATGAGATGCTGGCATCTCTGTAAAGGGAAAGAGGGAAGTTCAGATGCCCGGGGAGGAAGCCGGAGGCCGAGCCTGGTGGGACGTGGCCACAGTCCAGGAGGCCCCAGGACGGCAGGCAAACCCCAGAGGCTGGAAGAGTCAGGAAGGACCCTCCCCGAGGATGCAGAGGGAGCACGGCCACACTGACCCCTCTGGACCTCTGGCCTCCACACTGCGAGGGGGTGATTTTTGTTCTTGGAAGTCACCCAGTGTGTGGTCACTTGCTACAGCAGCCGTGGGAAGCTCAGAGCCTAAGTTTCTCGGTAAAGAACCCCCCGTGTCCTGACTGCACCCTCTGGGAGTGGGTGGGTCTCACATCTCGGGACTTGGGTTTCTCTCCATCTCCGGGTTTTCAGGAAGTTCCCCTACACTTGGCGTTGGCCTTATGGGGTCCAGAGTTGTGAAGGTGTGATTCCTCCCTGGCGTGAGCCTCTGGGGCCTCCAGGCTCCTGCGGGGCACACAAGGGGCCCCAGCCACGGTCCAGGTAGGGAGGACCTGGGAGCCCTCCTGCAGCCTTGCCACCGGCCCCCTGTCAGCTCCACCTCCACTCCACACGCAGGGGGCCTGCACCCCGACTCCTGAGTCCTGGGTTCTGAGCGTGACCCTGCCGCTCCTCTGGGGTTCAGCTCCCCGTGACCTGCCGAGTGCAGCTGCCTCTCCCATTTGGCTTTGCTGTTGCCTCCTCTTCCGTTCACTCCCCGCACGTTCCCGCCACATCCAGGGGTGTCCAGCGGGCAGAAGTGGGAAGCGTGTATTCTGTTCTTTACACCTGGGAGCCTGGTACAAGCACCTGTGAAGTGCCCCCTGACTGCCCTTCGAGAACGTGAGCCCCAGCGTGAGGGGTCCAGTGCTCGGGGCCCCCGAGGCTCCTCCTTCTGTGTGTCCAGCCCTGGGTGGGCACCTGGCACAAGGACCCTGGCTGAAGCGTGGAGGCCTGGGCCACGTGCTGGGTGAGCTCCTTGGACAGAAGGCCCCGGACAGCCTTTCTCAGGAATCTCGGTGGGAGGGGCCCACACTGGACACACACGAGGCCCTCGGGTAGTACATTTTGAATCCGGGAACGCAGAGGCCTCCAGGTCGGACCTGGGACTCCTCCCTCCGGAAGCTCCAAGCTTCCTGGGTGAGGCGACACTGGGTCTGCGGGGGCAGCCCGGATGAGGCCGGCCGGCCCTGGGACGGTGAGGACCGACAACCAGAAGGGGCACTGCTCCCTCCTCACCCCCTGCCCCGTACCGGGCTGGCTCTTCAATCCTGGACCAGCCATGTGGAGGATGGACACTCGGCATGGAGGAGCGACAGTGAGAGCCGCCTGGGCCTGGATGTGGGTCAGTGGGTCAGTGGGCGCAGTGCACGCTGGCCTAAGTGCTGGGCTGCCCGGCCCAAGCACGGCCAGTTCACGACAAGATGAGGGAGGCAGGGGTGGTGAGCCGCAGGCCTCCAGGCTTCAGGCAGAGCTGGGCACTCCTCCGTCCCTCCGGGGCCTAAGGGAGCCCCCCGGGGGCCCATCCGCACCTCGCTGCTGTGCACTCCCAGGTCCAGGACACCTGGGCCTGGGCAGAATTTGGACTTCCTGGGGCAAAGGTGATCAGAGGCAGCTCCTGGGAAAGCGCTTCTCTTGTCCTGAATTTCCATGACATCCAAGGTCCTGGAGTAGACTGTACAGACACCCCCCAGAATACCCCTTGCCCCCCACGGTGGCGTGTCCACGCAGCACAGACTTACTGCTCATCTGAGAGACGGATTCAAGCAGGCGGTCTGCTCTGGTCTAGGAGGTATTCGTTATAGCAGCTACCGTGGGGCGTCTTTAACACAGAAGCACCGTACGTGGCAGATGGAGCACGTATCCGACGGTCCTGAGCGCCACTAAAGCCCGGGCGCCGCCCCAGCTGCTCACATCTGGACAGAAGCCGAGGGTGGGCAGGACGGCGCTCCACTCGCGGGGGCCTCACGCCTACCTGGGGCCTTTTCCTTCCCCTCTGCCTGCCCGGTCAGCTCTGCTCTAAGGGGCCGCGAGAGGGCCAAGGAGGGGATGCTGTTTGCGACCTTGGGGAGGGCCTGTGATGTCCACCTGCTCAACTCGCCCGGTGCCGACCAACGTCACAGGCAGCCCTCAGAACAGGGATCGTGGGAACCACAGACGCCAGGTCCCCCCCGCCGCCCTGAGTACCTCCTGGATGCCGGGTCCCCAGCTCTTCACTGCAACCTGTCCTGGTACCTGCGTGACCTCACCTGTGACCCTGTGTGCACTTCACGAAGCAGCTTTCGCCCTCAAGACCCAGAGCGTCCAAATGTTTTTATTCTGTTTCTTCCTCTTTCTTTTAAACGCTGATCGTGAGCCACTAAATTAATTTCACGACCCACTAACGGGGTGACGACCTGCACTTTGACAAGAGCTGATCCAGGAGATGCAAACGTCAGCATGTGCCTGGGGTCTGGGCTCTGCTAATCCATTAATCAATTTATCACATGGATGTACGGAAGCCCCGAAAGAGGGACCGGGGCTGGCGGGACCACAAGGCCTGCGCCTGCCCTCAGGCAGCTCATGGTTTGCTGGGGACACAGAGAAGGGAGAGCTACGGCCCATGCAGAGAAGGGGGTGGGGCGTGACCAGGCAGTGGTTGGGGGGGGTGACAGCCACTTCCAGACGTGGCCCTGGCTGCAGGGGCGCTGGGCTGAGACCCTGGCGCCTGGGATGAATTAGCAGTTACGTGGCCAAGCAATCCTGAGGTGTCTTACAGCCCCCCTCGCGGAAAACCAATTTATGCTAAAATGTGAAACCCCACGGTGCTAATCGGCCGTCTGTAAGAGGCCCGAGATGCAATCGTGGAAGGGGATTGCGTGCTCCAATTATAAGGTGTTTGGTCAAGAGCTCAAGTAAGCTTTTAAGAACAAGCTTTGAAAACAGGTCTCTGCACGCAGGCCAGGGTCACCTCTGCAGACACTTGGGACGATGACAGAGCTCGCTGGTCCCATCGCTCAGCAGGATCTGCCAACCCAAGCACGCGGGGCCCACTTCCCCGGTGGGGATGCGACCCTGCGGGCCGGCACATAGGCGGGAGGTCACTGTCACGGAACACGTCCGGCCACTCGGCCGTGTCTCCGAGCGTGAGCGCCTCCCGCCGGGGGAGTGAAGGGGCCCTGAGCGGGTGCACCCCTCCCTGACCTGCCCCAGGTGTGGCGGGGCCTTCCTGCCTGGACCGTGGGCTTCTCCTGATGCACCTGTTCCAGCACGAGGCGCTCTCCAGGGCGGGCTGATCCCAGGATGCGCGCATCAGAGACTGTCTTCTCACCTGGAAGACGCGTGGGCCTTCTGCAGCACCAAGGCCCCGTCTGAGTTGGGCAGACCCACCTCCACGGCTCACTGACCCCCGGCTGTGTCCTGCCTCAGCCACCCCAGCTGCAGTTTTCACGGCTGGAAACCTGAGGTGATGGTTCTGAGCTCCGAGACCTGTGAGCCCGAAGGGAACGACTGTCTTCACCTTCTCAGCAAAGGTCTTAGAGCAACTTAAGGACCTGAGGCTGCGTTTGCAGGGATAGGGTGCTAGGGCTGCCGAAGAAGCGCCCTTTGCACGTAGAGGCCCCCCAGAACCTCCGAGGGGCGGGGGCGCAGGGCGCCGGGAGCCGGGACGGGCTCGGGGGCTTGATGGGAGGAGACGCCCCGATTCACCGTGAGGAGACTGAGGGGTGCTGCCTGGGGCCACGCGACCTGGAGGGCAGGCCTGACCCCGCAGCCACGCACAGCCAGGCCCGCCACGGAGGGCGGGTGGCCCGGAGCCCCCTCCAAGCCTCACCTCCTGTGGGTGTTCATTCAAAAGACCCCCGACGCAGCGCCTCCCGCACCAGGGCTGGCCCGGGCTCCCTGCACATCCACACGCTGACCCCAGGCCCCACGGATCTGGGGGCGGTGGCCCCGGGGGTCCAGGGGTCTGCTTGTCCCCCAGTCTCCACCTTCCGGGAAACCTGGAAAGGTCAGCTGCTTCCTAGACGGTCGGGGAGGCAGCAGCCCCACCTCAGGGGCCCTTCCGCTCCCGGAGCAGTGAGGCAGGTGGCAGGTGATGAGCTGGCACACCCGCACACTCGCCAGGTGTGACGACAGATCCCTCGCTTCCGTACTGCACGTGCATGCACAAGCACGGCCGACGCTCAGACAAGCGCACGGCTGCGGCTTCAACGACTGGAGACCCGGGGGCGCCCGCTGCAGCCCAGCCCAACGCCCCTCGTGGGCGGCCCTGCTCAGGACGGGCCCCCAGGCCTGCAAGGGGAGGCTGCAGGCAGGGCCCCCCTGCCTGAACTCCCGCCAACACAAGAGGCCTCCGAGACCTCTGATGGGCTGCCTGGGTGCAGCCGGGGGCCCGTGTGTCCACTTGACAGCCCCGTCCTCAGAATGTGCCCCCGGAGGCCTGGCTTGTCCCCACCCGACCTCCCTGCCGGCGATGGGACCAGGGCGTCTGTGTCTCATCTCGGAGCAGCTACACCTGATTGGCCTCTTAAGGACGCTGCTGAAACAGCCCATCCGACTTCTCCAGCGGAGGCTGCAAGGGCAGGAAGGGGTGGGTTTTCCTCTAGACTAATTCCTGAGGGGCCGTGGCCCCTGCTTCTCTGCCATGGATGCCAGGGGAGAACTTCCAGATCCTTCCACGAGACCCCAGACCTCCCTGACATAACGTCTCCCAGCATCGAGGCGGGAATTTTGGCCAGGAGCCATAGCCCACCCCAGTCCTCAGCTGTCTACGTCAATGTCACGAGGAAGAGCCCGGATGAGGGGTGAAAATTGGCTGGCGGAGTCCAACACTGTGCGGGCCCAGCATACGGAGCCCCAGAGCCGTCCCCGTGGCCCCGGCCGGGCAGCCCCACTCCCCTGGCCCACACCAACCCAGCCTGTGCTTAATGAGTTTTCCTTTGGGAAAGGAATCTCAGAGCAAACAGCCCCAAAGCCACTTTGCCGCCCTCTGCCTCCCAGCCTGCGGGAGACCAGCCTGGGGAGCCCAGAGTCCACAACTGTCCCTCCCGGTGGGATCCAGGAGGGACAGAGGCACCCTCAGGGGCTCTCGGGGTCTGTGCTCCAAACAGTCACCATGCCTGCCTGGGGGGCGAGGGGATGGCCTGGATGAGGCCCACGGCCCCTCCCCAATCCTTTTTCTTTAAAGGCCCTTCGTTCCGAGGCCCTTCTGTGGGTTCTAACCTTCCCCCCAGCCTGGAGCTGGGAGTACATCGCCCAGAAACAGGACAACTTCACCGGCAACGTCGTGTGGGCTGACCGGCCTGGAGGGGGTTCTGTCCAGCCTCTCGGGCCGCTGGACACTCAGTGACCGTGTGATGGGTCTGAGCAGCCCGGGGACAGACTGATCCGGCCACAGAGCAGGGAGGTTCTGGAGGAGGCGGGGCTGGCAGCCTGTGTGTCCGTCCTGTCATCGCGGGTGTGGGGTGCACCCCGCCCCAGTGCACTCTGCTGTCTAAGGCTCCCGCACCCCCCGCACAGCCGGCGCCGCGCACCTACCGTGGTGGTCTTTATCCGCCCGCCGGGCTGCGTGCACGTCCAGCCTGACCGGTTGATCAACAAGTCACAGCCTTCCCCCTCCAGACAAGGGAGCATGTCACACCACTGCTTTGTTTTGATGATTCGTGCTGCGGAGAGAAGAGAGAGCTGTCAGCGCTGGCCTGGGGCTTGAGCCGTACCTACGCAGCCCGATTCCCGGAACCGGGATTCAGGGATGGGACGGTCCAGTGGGCAGCGCCTGGTGTCAATCAGGTGGCCTGGCCAGACTGCTGCCCCCTCCCTGGCCTTGCAGTCAATCGCTCACTGCCAACCACCAGCTCTGCCACTGGCCACTCAGTAAGTAGTGACTGAGGGCGCTGGGGACAGTTTCAAGAACCTCCCTTCCCGGAGGCAACAATGTACTTCTCTCCTTTGTCTGGAATCTGCGCGGGAGCCAGGAAAGACAGCAGTGGGCGGCGGTGGGGGTAGGTCTCCCGGTTAGGACCTGCCCCCCTCAGATGCAGTGGGGACTGCCCCACTGCAGGCCGCAATCCTGGGGCCTGGGTGGGTGCTGGGAGGGAGGGAGGTGCGCAGGGGGAGGGTGGGGACTCCTGGCAGATCGTACGGAGGCCACGGCCCTCCAAGGGCCTCATCCACAAAGGGGACCCCCCCCCCGCGAGGACGTCCCAGGACTGGTGACATCAGGACTCGAGTCCTTGTCACTGTCAGGTGGGGTGGGGAAGGTAGACCCCGTGGCCGCTAAGAACTGATGACTCCAAACCCACGCTTCCAGGCAGAAGGGGGCTGCGTCTCTCTCTTCCTGGTAAACCCACCACCTTTCTGTGGCAGTGGCGGGAGGGCCTGGGAACCCATATGTGACAGAGACCCTGGAAGGAGGGACTCTGTGATAGAGAGAACACCGAGTGTATGCATGGAACCAAGGAACCTGGGAACTACGGGTCGTTTTGAATTAGGACAGAGTGATGCGCGTCCCTTTTAAAGCAGGTTCCACTGCTTTGGTGGCTGCAGCGGCCCCCATGGCCCCACCCTGCTCTTCCTGCATCTTGAAATTCTTAATAACTTTTAAAGGATCCCAGCATTTCCACTTTGCATGCGGGCCGCCAATCAGGCCACCAGTCCTGCAGGCAGTGACTGTCCCTACAAAGGCGATAGGGGACCTGAGAGGGGCCTCACCCCATGGGGGCCTGGGCCTTGGGGCCCCTGCAGGGGAGGGTGACTCGGTGAGTCTTAACAAAGGGTGGGCTGGAAAACAGACAAGGATGGCATCCCAGGTGACCCCTTGATGCCAATTCTGACAAACAAGCAGGAGCTGCCTGAGCACAGCGGGAGTGTCCTGGGATCGACTGGCAGGCAGAGGGCCCTGTGGGTAGCGTGCTACTCACCTGGACCCACACCAAGCATCTCTCTACCCACAGCCAGCTGGTCATCCTGAGACCGGCTCCTTTCCAGGCCGAGCTACGGACGGAGCTGTGACCCCCGCCCCCTGCAGTCACAGGATGAAGTCCTGACCCCAGAGTGGCTGGACTTGGAAACAGGGCCTTTACAGAAGTACCTGAGGTTAAATGAGGTCATAAGGGTGGGGCCTCATTCCACAGCATTGGTGCCCTTATAGGAACTGACCTCAGAGAGCTCAGCCTTTCCCACGTGGGACACAGTGCAGGCAGCCATCTGTGAGCCAGGAGGGGGTCCCCACCAGTCAGCCGCACCTGCATCACAGCCTCCTCGCCTCTGGACTTCGAGAAAATGAATTTCTGCCGTTCAAGACCTACAGCCTATGGTGCTTTGTGACTGCAGCCTGAGCTAAGACGGCCCGGGAGACCTCACAGCGCGGAAATGCCCCGCAGCCAACTGAAGTCAGAGCGGAAAAACACTCCAGCTGAGCGTCAGCGTGGTTCCCACGAAAGAGGAGACGCGGCTCTGCTCTCACGGCAGGCGTGGGGGACGGGCTGTCTCACTGCCCAGAAACGTCTCTAGGCCATGGCAGGCCCGGCTCTAGCCGCACCTCGCGCTCCACGCGGCCCTGCCAGGACCCGCGGGCCACAGGTGGCTGCATTCCCCAGCACATCGCCTCGGGACTCTTTTCCTCATCCGCTCATCGTTCTGGCAGAAGTCCCTGGAGCAGCCCCGCCATCCCTGGTGCACCATTTTGGTGACAGTAAATGACAACACAAAAACCTCGTCGCACACCAACAAATGCAAACCGTAAACCCATGAGGCAGCAACAGGATTGAAATACACACCCCACCAATCCCCGGAAACCCTGTGTGCGTGGCTTAGAGACGGTCGTGACGAATTAAAGAAAGAAGGGAGGGTTTCTCTGGGGTCATCCAGGACAGATGGCGTGGGAGGAGGCTCAAGAGCGGCTAAAGAAAATCTGGACCTGTGCTCCTGTCTGTCTCCTGAGCCGCACCCAGGGAAATGCTGTCAGCGTACTGAGCCTGTCACCGCGGGGCGGGGGGACCCAGACCCCAGCTGTGCCCAGGGAGCGGAGCCAAGAGCAGGAACGTGGCCTTCTCAGGTGACAGACCTGCCCTCAGATGCAAGAGGGAAATGCAGTTCTGGAGGCAGGGAGGCCGAGGCGAGGCCCCATACAGAGAGACTGGAGCCCAGAAGGGCACTGGCCCAGACCAGCGGGGCAGGGCAGCATGGGCCACGTCAGAGGCCTGGTTCTGACACCCACGCTTCCCTGGCTAGCCTGCAGGACCAGACAGCAGAGGAGGGAAGGGTTCAATCCTGCACTGCGGTGTCAGCAGAGGACCTCGAGCCAGCAGTGCTTCCCGTGGGCTCCATCCTCCCCGGGAAGCTTGGTGACCAAGGGGACAGAGGAGAAGCTGCAAGCGGAGTACCTGGCCCAGGGATTGGCCAGTCCATGTGTGAAACACACACCTTTCATGGTCAGGTGAGGAAAGAAGCCACTCTTGGCCACTGACCGTGGGGCTGGAGACGGTAGACGGACACTGGCAGAGACCGAGCCAGCCTCCAAGCATCCAAGGGGCTGGGATGCCTGCTGGTCTCCTGAGGCTCCTCCCCCCGGCCGCAGCTCAGCTGGGCTCCAGGCCCTCGGTCAAGGACACGGGCCCCGTTCCCATTCCCCAAAGCACAGGGCGTGTCACCAAGCCTTCATCCCCTCTGCTCTGTCTCAGACGCAGTACTAAGAGGCGGGGTGGCGGCCGTGGGGGAACATGCACCCCCATTCTCCTGGGGGGAGCCCCACAAACATAACGGGACAACATTTGAGGGTCAGTCAGGAAGAGGGAGGAAAGCTTGAGGGGCAGGGTCCCAAGTGCCTTCAATAGGGGGAGGGGCGTAGGTCCTGCCCACGCTGCAGCCACAGAGCCTGGCCACACACGTTCACACACACGTACACACGTGTGCACGGGCACAGGAATGCAGAGGTCACACACGCCCACGTGCAGACACATGCACACACGTAAACACCCACAAAGGCATGCACCACACCCACACGTGGGAAACAGCACACACGTGTACACCACGGACATACACACAGATATGTGCACGCTCGCTGCCACACTTGTGGGACCACTTCATGGGCTGGCCTGGCGCACAGCAGTCGTGTGGGTGTGTCTGCAAATCAAACAGGCACCTGCTGCCTGGCCCCCGCCCTGTCCCCACCGGGCGCGGTGGCCCGGGCGTGCGGGTGCCGGCCCTGCGGAGGGCACTGGCCGGCCAGGCTGATCACTCAGCGCCTTTCGTTGGCCACCGGAGCTCGGCTCACTCAGCCCCGGCACACTTCCTGCTGGGGGCGGACGGAGGCGCAGGGCTGGGCCGCCACGTCCCAGGGACAAAGGGGCCTTTCGTGCCCACACGTCACCACCTCCTCTCCTCTGGCCCCAGCGTCGTGGCAGCTCCCAGCGGGGCAGGGCGTCGCCCAGGGCTGGGGGTGCTGAGGGGGCAGAGGGATGGTGGCTGACGGATGTGGACAGCGGTCCAGCTTGCTCCTGTGTCACAACCACGGGGCCCTCGGCCCGTGCAGGCCAGGGGCGTGGATCTCCCGCTGGCCACGCGCCCAGTGCCTGTCCTGGGCCTTGGGGCCCAGTGTGGACCAGGTCTGCAAGCTTGAGCCTTTGAGAGGAATCGGAAGCCCTGGGGCCCAGCCCACACGCCTCTCCCTCCGCCTCGCACGTCTACATGCCCACGCGCACACACATCCACCGTGTGCACGTGTGGACGTCGGCCTGCAGGGTCCCCATCTCTCCAGCAGCCAGTGCTGGGGCCTTGGGATGGAGAGGCTGTGTCCCTTCTCTCCGAATTCCCCCTTGCGAGAACACCCGGGTGATTCCAGGCCCGGAGAGGCTCATTCCTGGCTGCCGCCCCCCAGAAGGAAGCCACCCCTGCAGCCCAGCTGCTCGTGAAGGACAGAACAGAAGGCCTCTCGGGGCACAGAGGGCGACGGGCCAAGCTCTCAGGCAGGCAGGGGCCTGGTGGCTGGGAGGGGAGCAGGGCAGGGCCCAGGATGTCCAGGGGGCTGAGAAGCGGGGGGCCCGGCTGGGCTGCAGGTCCTGGACACGACCGGACTGCTTCAGGTGGGTCTGGGTCAATCGACTCAAGGGCCAACTTGCCAAAACTGTGGGGCAAACTGTGCCTGGAGTCGAAGACACATCCTGGCAGCTTCAGGGTGACAAGGGCCACAGCCAACAGGAGACGGAGTGATGTGTATTCAAGGGACAGGACGGCTCTTCCCAGGTGAGCAGGGTGGCGCTGCAGCCCACGAAGAACCCAAGGGAGGACCCTCAGGACAGGTGCGCTCACCAGGGGTCCTAACAGGGACATAGCTCATCTGCCTTGGGGCCCTGCCTGGGGGCCCAGCTCCTTCCTCCTTAAGAGACAGAAGGAGCCCGGCCCCTGTGGTCCCCGCTCTGAAAATCAGCCGCCTGGGATCAGACGGATTCCGGGCTAAATCCACTCAGATCTGACAGCCAGCGGAGGGAGGGGCCTTTGGCTGAGCTCATTTACACCCCCAAAAGCTAATGGTGCTTTACATATGCAATTTCTCAGGAGCCTGCAAAACCTTCAGAGCTGGTCTCCAGCAGAGACCAGCAGCACCTTTCTTCGGAAGGCCCGTGAGACAAAGCTCTTTTTCTCACCTGCTCACATTTCCTGAGCCCTTGCCCTCACCAGGCCCCGCGAGGGCCTCTGGCTGGCTTAGCCCTGGAGCTGCAGTGTCCACCCTCCAGGGCCAATGCTCTGGAATTTTCCATCTCGGGAAAAAGATGACGCATGTGAGGCAGGAAAAACGCGGGAAGGGCCAGGACGGAAGACAGACGCCGGAGGGCCTCAGAGTCCAGATTCACCCTGTTCAAAGGGAACACTTAGCGCTGTGGCTTCTCCCCGGTGCTCTCCTCGACTGGGCTAAGCACCCCTATTTGCTTCATTGCAACCTTCCTGATCAGCGTCCCGAGGAGGTACAGAGGGTCTGAGTGGACCCCAGTTCAATCAGCTCACCAGCCACGGGAGCCTCCTATGGCCAAGAGCCTGTGTGCCCAGCTGTCGATCCTGTGTGTGTGTTTGCGTACATGTGTGCGTGTGTGCACACCTGTATGTTGTGTACGCAGGTGCACGCACAAGCATTTGTGTGTGGATATGTCCCTGTGTGACGTCTGAAATTCTATTCTAGTGACTGAGCTGCATGTATGTGGGGACGCTGCCGCCAGCAACACCCCTCTCCCCACCGTGGTGCCCATGACGCCGGGACCCCCTCTTTGTTTACCAGCACAAACAAGCTCCGAAGATGTGGAAGCTCAGAAACACGCCCCTGCAAGATGCCCTCGCCCACCCCCCCAAACCTAAGGATGGGACAGCCAGGACGACCTTGAAGCCATCCGGGGTCTGGCGGACAGCACGCCTGCTCAGACAGCAACGGCAGCGACCCGCGCGCTGCTCGCTTGAGTCTGGACAGACGGACGGGGATCGCGGAGACCATATCGCTCCGCTCAATGCCTGCGCCCTTTGCTGCTCGTAAATTGCATGGGTCCCTTTGGAATGAACTGTTTCTTCATTTCCATGAACACATGAGTCTGCTTACTTTACTGAACAGCTTGGAAAAATGAGTCGTCCAGAACAAAACCAGTGGGATTCCAGAAATCTCCGGCCACATTCTCAGATACGGTCATAAGTGGACCTTGTCCGTTGGAGACGGGGAGGCCGCTGTCTCTGGCAGCATCTAACCCGGAAATATCTGTCCCCAAAGTCCCCCGGATCTTGCTGGTGACAGAGGGGTGAGGCCACATCCACACCCATGCGGAGAGGGGCGGCTGACATTTAATACAAGCATATAGATTTTAATTACACACACACATGGGAGTCAAATATAACTGGGATGTATCAAGGGTTCTGGAAGAATCTATCGCAGGAAGAGCTGACACAGGCCCTGAGGATGTAGTCCAGATGCTACTGCTGCAGGGAACGCTCCGAGGACCCCAGGAGGGCCCTGGGCCCCCATCTCTGTGCTCCTCAGGTTGGCACGTTGAGGCCCCTCCCGGGAGCAGTTACCGGCAGAGGCAGGAAGGCCCGTGGGGCTGGGAGGTCAGAGGGTACCCTGGGTAGCCCCCGAGCTATCCTTAGAGGACCTTCCTGGCAACAGCCACCCTCAGGCCGTCCCTCCCTGGCAGCCTGGCCCTGGGGACGGGAGGAATCAGAGGCGTAGCGCTCTGAAGGAGGGCACAGCGATGGTGGGAGGACAGGTGAGCCCAAGGGAGGCCCCACATGGCCTGGGGAGGGCCGGCAGCTGTGTGGGGATGACCCGGCACACCTGGGCCTCCCTGCCTGGCGGGCTCTGCTCTCCCCCTGACCCAACCAGGGGACCGGTGGCCTTGGGCTTGGGAAAACGCAAACAACCGGAGCATCTGCTGGGACACCCCCATGATTCCGGGAGAAATCCATTTTGCCCTTACACACCCAGGGGCAGCTTCTGCATTTTACAAACTCCCATTTGAAACGTCAATGCCCAACGCACCAGGTGAGCACACCTGGCGGGACTGAGCAGGCCAGGTGGCTCTTGGGGGCTCTGAACCAAGCTGCTGGGCCGTGCAGGCAGCTGCCAACCACGGGGACTGGCTTGCTAACCCTCACAGGGAGTCACGTGCTCCTTTATCGATAGACTGACTATCGGTTGTTACTTACGAGGAATCAGTTCGCCTGATCTTCGCATCACACATGGGGACAAGGAAGCTCAGAGAGCTTAGGAGATTTCCACGTTCACACAGCAGCCGGAAGGGGATGATGCGAGGGCCTGAGCCCGGCCAGCCTGACCAGGGTCCCCCACGCTCCCTGATTCCACGCGGCCGTGGTGCTCCCAGAGTCAGCAAGAGGATGAGCAGGCAGGGCCCGGCCGGCAGGAGAAACCGTGGCTCGACCAGGGAGGAGAGGAGGCCAGGGTGGCGTTTGGAGCTCGAGCCCTTGGGGTCCGAGTCCCCGTGTGCCGCTGCTCACAGCTGGGCCCTCGGGTCAGGCGCCTGCCCTCTCTGTGCCTCGGTTTTCTCACCTGTGGATGGGATGAAGGCCGCTGTGTCGGGGCAGGGTAGGGGGCTGATGCAAGGACAGAGCGGATGTAAGAGCCAGTCGGAATGGCCGCGGCTGAGGGAAAGCCCCCGCCCCACCGCTCTTCATTCTCTCAGCATCATTATGGGCTAGGACGGCGCAAGGGATGCTGGGGTGCGAAATGTGCGTGTCCCCCGGCACCAGGCTGCTCTGCCGCAGGCGGGTGGCTGGTCCTGCAGTTGGTGCGGGACACAGGCCTTCGGTCCCAGCATCCTGAACTCGGGAGGCCAGCAAGGGACAGCACAACCACACCGAGGACCAGTGCCAGGGCCCCTGAGGGGACCCTCCCCTGGGGCAGCCCCACCCCCCAGACCCTGTTAAAGGGCCCCTGTGTAGCCGCCGCCTGCCCCGTCCTTCTCCATCTCCGGGTCCGTTAGGCCCTCCACGCTGCCCCACAGCTACACCCCCAGCTGCCCGGGACCAACTCAGGCTCCTGTGGTCCACCACGCTGTCCCGAGACGGGCATCTCTGCTGTTTGCGCTTTCCAGCTCAGCTCTGCTATCAACACGCCTTTCGTCTTCTTTAGAATTATCTTCTCAGGACATATTTCCGGGAGAGGAATTACGGGGTCAGAGGGTCTGAGCGTCTCCACAGCCCTGGACGCATCCCGCCAGGCTGCCCGCCAAGTGGATCAGACCCCGACCACGGCCAATCACGCGTCCTCAGTCATCCGTCCCCAGGGGAGCTGGCACCAGGTCCCGCCCTGCAGGTGACTCTGTGACCATCAGTAGGTGGGTCAGAGGGCAGCGTTCTGACGGCCTTGGGCCTGAGTAACTCTCCTACAGGCATTTATTCTGTGCACGTTAGGCCAGTAAGCCTGCGTTCTGAGAGCTGCAGGTCGAGACGGCATTTCCCGTCCTCCCTGGAGAAGCTGCTCCGTCCCCGAGACGCCCCAGGCCGGGGTCACGGTGCTCTGGAGGAGGGGCGGGGTCTCGGCAGCGGCCACGGGAGACTCCAGGAGGCCTGGGTGGTGGCTTGTCCCAGCCCCTCTCTGTCCCCAGAAGCATCTGGCGGGCAGAGGATGGATGGGGTCCTGGGGCTCCCACCGTGCCGGACCCACAAGACCGCCCAGCAGCATCCCAGCCCCGAGGGGCCTCCAAGTTGGCTCCAGAGGCCTGGCTGCCAGCTCTGGGCTGCTCTGGCCTGGGACCGGCTGGGTCTGCAGTCAGCAGCCCGGGGGCAGGGAGCTGCTTCCCATTCTGACCCACAGGGGCTGTGCTCCGCCTACAGCCCCCTGCCGCCCCCCACAGGGCTTCCTAACATATACACAGGTATACGTCTATTCACGCGTGTATTAGGAGCTTCTACGTGCTCACACGTTTTGCTTGGTTCCCAATAATCAAGAGTACGCTGCGTGCACGTGTCTGCCCTACCTGCGATTTCAGGGAGGGCTGTGCTGGCATTGATCAGTTTATAGGGTTAGCTTCATTCCCTCAACCTCCCCCCAGTGCCAGGCTGTGCCGACTCCTCTTGTAGGAACTGGGTACATAGAACGGCCTCCAACGGTCCCAAAATATGCTTCAGGGCTTTGCCATAGCTGGTTACAGCGGACAGCCAGGAAGGGGGGCCTGTGACGGCAGCGGGGCCTTGAATCACAGCAGCTCCTGGCTACCCACCTGTGTTCCGGGGGCCCCAGACGTCCCAGCTGAGAGCGTGGTGTGGATTCTCACAGCAGCCTCGGACGGGCACAGGGCCGTGGGGAGAAGGAACACAGACCCTGAAGTCCTGGTAAGGAGCTGCCCGGGTAGAGGGGAGGGAGGGAGGGGCTCCGTGCAGAGAAGCCCCCATGCAGGGCTGGCCCTGTGCACATACCTGCTCCAGCTCCCAGCTCTGAGGCCCACTTGATGACAGGCGGACTTCAGCCCCAGGATGGAGGGACGTAGGGTCCGTCATCTGTGGACCCTGTCGGTGAGGCTTAGTGGGCTCAGCTGGAAAAGGTGTGAGGAGACGCAGGCCTAACAGGGCGTCCTGGGCAGTCACACGTGGCCACTGACCCTACGTCCGCACCGGTCCAGGTGACGGTTTAAAAGCTCGCTGCGCCACGGCACAGGGGCAGTGCACGGAAAAGGGGGTCCACGAGGATGCTGGGGGGATGGAGCAGGTGGTCCTGGATACACAGGTGAGCGTCGGGCCAGGAGAAGGGTGCCAGGGATGAAGAGCCCTCCCTATCCCGGCTTTCCGGAACCTTCTCTGACCCCGCCCGGCTTCTGCTCCTGGTCTGGGGTGGGTGGCTTGTTATCGCTACCATGGCCCCCACTGTTCCTGGGGTCACGGGGCCTGACGCTCAGCACCGTGTGCGGGTCACATACCTGTCCCCCCTCACTGGTTTGGTCATCGCCCCTGCCCCACCCCCACCCTCACTCAAGACGGGCATGACAGTAAGGCCAGAACGCCAACAGGAAGAGCTGCGTCAGTACAGGGTCCCAAAGACCCCATCCCATTCCATCCTCACCAGGCCAGAGCAGGAAGGGGGGGTCCCAGCCAGCAGACTAGGGACGGGCTCCGAGGGGCAGCCCCCCGCACCCCAGCACCACCCCCAAGCCAGCTGGGGCCTGACTCTGCGGTCCAGGGGTGGCCTCTGTACCCAACCTGGCCGGGGAGCCCGAGGCTCGGGGACTTCTTCGGAGCAGCCCGCCTCCTCTTTGAGGGGGGCCACCCCAGGGGTCTGGTTCCGGGCTCCCTGAACTGCTCTGGTCTCCTTGGTCACTTGGGATGGACAGACGTCAGTGAGCCAGCCCAAACTGCAAAACCTCTGTGAGTCACACCTTCCTCCTTCGCAGGCAAGGCAGCTGTCAGTTTTCTGGAGTCTTCTCAGATGTTCTGAACACGCCGGGGCCAAGCGCGGGAGGCCCCCGTCCGCCCTTGGTACCGGGATTAACCCATCAGGGAAGCGAGTGGGATGGGAGTGGGCACAGCTCAGCTGCTGGGACCCCTGAGCTCAAGGGGCCTGTCAACCTCTACCTCCCGGGCAGAGAGGGCCATGGTCACTCACTCAGGCTACACTCGCCCCAAGCCATGGGGCACGCCCAGCTCAAGGATGTGGGCCTGTTCTCAGGACCAAGGGGCAGGTGGGGAGACCCACTTTCCCTGGAGAAGCCTGGGGTCCAGTGGCCCCAAGGCCATGCACGTTCCCGGGCGGGGTCTGTGATGGAGGCCAAGGCCGGGGGCCCCACCAGGCTGGCACACGTCACACCCAAGACCCGACAATTCGGGAAGAAAAGGCACATTCTCCTCCCGGCCATTCATGCCGAATCCTTTAATCACTCAGAAAAGAAAACTCTGCAAAACCCAAATGACATCTTAAAATTAGACAAAATTTTCTTTCGACAACTTCTAGACAGCATAATTTAGCGAGAACAGTCTCGATAATTATTTTTTCTTTAAATAGTTGCAGTAGAATGGATTGATTTTTGAGACGGTTCCCTGATTAGTGAGATTCATTAGCTGCCGGGGACCTGTCCCCACCAGAGCTCGAGAAGGGAGACGTTTCCCTGTACGATTGGTTAGCAACCTGCGCCCGTGGAAAACACTCCAGATTTGGGTAAGCAAATTGGATTGAGAGAGAAAAACCACAGTTGTCATGAGCTACCTGGCTCGGTATTTCACTAGGATTAAGAAATGTAAGTAGAGGGGAAAAGAAAAACACTCCAATCATTTTTCTTGGGCAAATTCCCATGAATTGACAGAAGCTCCTCGCGAGGGTAGACAGGAGATGCAACCGGCTTTTCACTTTAACCTGAGGCAGGCAAGCACCTCCCTGCTTCCGGGAGGTGGCAGGGCTCCTGGGGGCAGCAGGGGAGCGTCACGGCCTCACTGTGTGGAGCCCCTGCACACCCCTCCGTGGAGAGCTGGGACACGCTTCCATTTAGGGAGACCACTTGTGGCAGCCGGGCGCCCATGGGGGCGGGGGCTGTGTTGTGGGTCAGTCTCCCAGGAAGTGATGAGGGCCATGGTCCAGGGGCGTGCTCTTGCCTGCATGGGGGAGACGCTGGGCATGACAGAGGGGCACTGAGGCTGAGAGCACTGGCTGCTTTCAGGGAATCCAGGACCCCACTAGGACGCAGACCTATCAAGCTCTCACAGAAAGTTTCACTGTGAGGTGCATGAGATACTTAGAAAACCGTCCTCTGTCCACTCATTTCTCCTGTTCACCTGCCCATCCATCCAGTCACCCACCCCTCCATTCACCTGTCTACCCATCCACCCAACTATCCATCCACCCAACTACCCATCCATCCACCCACTCATCCATCCATCCATCCATCCACCCAACTATCCATCCATCCGCCCACTCATCCATCCATCCACACATCCATCCATCCACCCACTCATCCATCCATCCATCCATCCACCCAACTATCCATCCATCTGCCCACTCATCCATCCATCCACACATCCATCCATCCACCCACTCACCATCCATCCATCCACTCATCCACTCATCCATCCATCCATCCATCCACCCATCCATCCATCCATCCATCCACCCACTCACCATCCATCCATCCACTCATCCATCCATCCATCCATCCACCCATCCATCCATCCACCCACTCATCCATCCATCCATCCATCCACCCAACTACCCATCCATCCACCCACTCATCCATCCATCCATCCATTCATCCATCCACCCAACTATCCATCCATCCGCCCACTCATCCATCCATCCACCCACTCACCATCCATCCATCCATCCACTCATCCACTCATCCATCCATCCATCCATCCACCCACCCATCCATCCATCCATCCATCCATCTATCCAACCATCCATCCACCCACTCATCCATCCATCCATCCATCCATCCATCCATCCATCCACACATCCATCCAGCCATCCACTCAAACCTTTGGCGTTCAGAGCACTCGTAAAACCCTGAACTTGACTTCCTTCCCCCAATAGTCAGAGACGCCTGGTAGCATCACACAGTGTCACGCGTACTGGGAAGGGCCAAGGAACCCACTGCTCAGGGACCCCTCTGTCCTCCTTCCCCCTGGGGCAAACTTCAGAAGGAGGAGGGAGGGAAGGGGTGGCATCGGTGGCTGTGTTGACCCCACCCTGCCTCCCTCTGACTCCTGAGGCATGCATGGCCAATGCATAGTCAACACGAGGAATTCTGGGCTTCCCACCTCTCCCCCTCCTGCGTCCATGGGGAAGGTCAGCTGGCAGTGATGCAAGAAGCCAGGGACAGCCCATGGGCTCCAAGGCCTCTGCCCAAGCTCTTCCTGACTGGCCCAGAGAGGAACTGTAAAGAAGCAACCTGTGACCACCTCTCGAGAAGTAAACAGTGGGGCAGACGGGTGGAGGTGGGGGCTTGGGGTCACCATTGTAAGTGGGGAACCATCGAGTTTCCGCCCACGGAACTAGAGGTGCCAGCGGCTCTTGGAGGGTGTTCTCCAGACCAACCTCCCTGTCCTCCAGCAGCTCTGTGCTCTCCTCGCCAACACGGGCACCTGCCAGTTGGCCCTGATGGCCTCAGAGACCCCAACCCCTTACCCCTGCAGGAAGGGAGGTTGTGAGGCCTGTGGAAAGGTATTGATAGGGAGATGCTGGCCCAGGAGGAGGCTGGTGCCTCCCGGGGCTGAAGGTGGACACATCACTCCAGTCTCCACCTCCATCATCACATGGCCTGCTCCCCAGGTGCCTCTGTCTTCACGTGGTATTTCCTCCTCCTATAAGGACCCCAGTCAATGGATCAGAGCCCACCTTGATGAACTCATCTGAACCTGATTATATCTGATTACATTTCCACCTAAGGCCACATTCACAGGCACATGGATTAGAACTTCAACGCATCTCTCTGTTGAATCCAACCCACCACAGACGCCCTCCCTGGGGCACAGAAAACAGGGTACAGGTCAGGGGGCAGGCCACATCCCACGTTCCATGTCCCACACTCAGGATTGACTAGCACAAGTCCCCCTGGCCCCTGGGAAGTGGACTGAACTGTGGGCAGGTTGCATGAACTCAGCACAGAGCCTGGGAAATGAGGGGCGCGCGTGTTTGATCAAGTACCAGGGAGAGGCTGCGTTTGGACACCACAGCAGAACCTATCGTGTTTGCAAGAAGGATACACTGCTTCCACCCAATCAAATAGCTTTGCGCGTGTTTTATCTTACAATCTGGGAAAGGTGTCTCTAACGGAAGCTTCTCGCCTGTGCTGTAAGATTTATGAAGCTTGACTTAGAGTAATGGGAAGGAAGTCTTTCCTGACGGTCTGTTTATTTGCTCGGCGGTTTGAGCCCCTCGTGTTCTGAGAGGCTCCAAAATGGGACAAACTGGGCCTGGACATTCGGATCCGGTTTCCTTGGTTACTGCCTTGATCTGCCTCCCCAAGTCTCCCCATAACACTGAGCTCAGGTCCGGTCGAAGCACAGGGCCCTGCCCGGCATCACTATCTTCCTGCTGAAATCCCCAGAGGCTGGATTGTGCCAGGGTAACGGCAAGGACCTGCCAACCACCCGAGAGAAGCTGCTGAATCAGAGAGCAAGGGCCCTGGGGGGTGAAACGCCCACTGGAGATACAGGAATCTAAGACCCTCAGTTCAAGGGCTGGAGTCTTCTGGAAGCACTGGAGGTGGCACGCTGAAATGGGCTCGGTGCCCCGCCCAGGGATGCCCAGCCCTTCCTACTTGGGAGGTGGGGCTGACGCAGTCCCGGTGCCTGGGGGTCTCCGCGCGTCACTCTCGTGGGGCTGCCGCTGGATGCAGGATGCGCGGCAGGATGAGTCCGGGGGTCTCCCAGCAGTTTGGGAAAGCCACCAGCCCTCGGCTTACCTGTACCCCTCGTGCCCTGTGCTCCCTGTTCCCCGGCTGCTTTCCTTCACTGCCGGGGGCTGCCCGGCCCCACTCAGTGCCGGGGGCACCCTGCCGCCCTGGGGCGCCCATGGCTTGAAGGGAAGGAAGTGCCCAGGGCCACAGGAGGGAGGCTCCAGGCTGTGGTGGGCTGGAAGCTAAGCCCTCTCTCTGAATCTCTCCCTTTTTCTGTTCCAAGAATCCAGCAACAGCTGGTGGCCACCTGGGCAGCAGGATGAATGGCTCCCCTGCCTGGTGTCCGCAGAGCTGCAAATTGGGGGTTATTTATAGCTCTGCCTCCATGAAAAGCACAGGCTGGAGCCAGGGTTGGGGTCTGGGGAATGGGGCCCATGGGCCTATAGCTTTAGAAATGAAGTCCCATTCACAGCCCGGCTGCACCAAGGCTCCCTCTGGGGCAAAGGCGGCACCAACCCGGCTACAGAGGCAAGGCCGGCTCGGGGCTGGGAGCTGGCCAGAGGGCTCTGTCTGGGCTCCCTGAGGCCCCCGTGACTCCTGGGGACAGAGCCGTCCTCCCCGCTTACAAGGGGGGGCCAAGGTCCCAGGGAGTCAGCCCAAGGCCTTGGGGGACTGCGCAGGCGTGGGGCCAGGTGTTCAGAACCAACCTCTGACCCGTGAGGCGCATCCTCTACTCTTTCCATCTGCCCCATGACACGGAGCTACGTAAACCTACACGTGTTTTCTTGTCCTGTTGCTTCTTTTCTTTCTTTCTAATTCAACCTTTAGTGTCGCTTCCGTGTCGTGACATCTGTCTCCGGCATCTTGTCACTGAGCACAGGATTCCGTCCTGTGGGCCATGCCGGATACCCTTTCTGACTGTGGACCAAACCACCCTGCCCATGCCCACTGGCCGCCTGCCTGCAGCCTTTCCCCCACCCTTGCCCTCGTTGCAGGGGGTCCACTGTCCCAATGCCCTTCTCCACGCCTCTCAAGCCTGGCCCAGACCTCCCCCGCGATGGAGGCCTCTCTCCTGCCCCTTCCGCCGACCACAGGCCCCAGGGTCTCCCTCGGGTGCCCTGACCCTTCACGAGGCCAGTGACACATGAATTTGAGCGTGGATTTGGGGAGTCTGAGCCCCACAAAAGGTCAGCTCCGTGACAGTGGGGCCCGGCCTGCTCTATCCCCTGCTGTACACCCGGCACAGCATCTTGTGCATAGAAGGTTCTAGAAATGTGCGCTAGAGTGGGGAGGGAGGGAGGGACAGATAGAGACAGGCAGCACTGCGCCCCCGGCTGGCCTCAGGCTGCCTGCTGCCAAGCGCGAGAAGCCCCTGCCCGGACGTCGTCTTTCAGTTGAGGGAAGACCTCATGAGGGTCCTTCCCAACCAGGGCTCTGTGCCCCCGGAGCCCTCGCAGCTCAGAGGGTGGGCAGGCATCGCTAGGGAGCGGGAGGGGAAGGGACAGGAGGAGACCGGGGTCTGGGCCATCGCAAGTCACTGCCTCGTCTGCCCTGCTTGGTGCGTCTGGAGGAGGCCCAGCCTGGCGCCCAGCACCTCTGCCACCCCACCCGGGCAGTTCAGCAAACACCCGGCGGGCAGACCCCCGTGGTGGGGCAGCAGGAGTAGCCTTAGCCCTGGGTCACCCACCACACACACACCTGGGAGCCGGGCAGGACCAGGCCCTGCGAGAGGTGCGGGCTCTGTGCCATCAGACGGGGCTGCAGGGCAGCAGCAGCGAGATGGGGGCTCTGGGCGCAGCCCCTCAATATCGGCAGCGGCGCTGCTGCGTGGGCCAGCATCCCCATCCCGCTCGAGTGGTCCTGGTCACCCTCGCCGCCCCCGTGAGCCCTGGCATGCCCGTCTCCAGAACCGCACTCCCGAGGCCAGCACGGGGACCACCTCGTGAGGACGATCTGTGCCGGCCCCTGTTCGGTCCCGAGGTGGCTGTGACGCAAGGAGCCCGACCCGGGCTGGCGGCAGGACAATGAGATCCTTCGCTCCCTCAGCCTTCCCGCTGGAGGCTTGGGAGCATTCAGTGCAGCGTGATTGCTCCGGCCACTGCTTTCTGTCCAGGACACAGGAGAGAAGTCGGACAGATGTGTCTTAATATGGGTTTGTTGACACGGCCGCGGGCGGCGCGGATGCTAAGAAGGGCCTTCCGGCTGAGCGCCAGGCGGGCGTCCCTCCATGGGGATGATGGGGGCTTCCTGCGAGCCTCTGGCCAGGGGCCCTGCCCCGGGTGCCGCCCCAGGCGCCACTGGTGACCAAAGCTGTCAGTGGTGGCCGAGGCCTCCCAGGCTGGGCGGGGGCCACACACACTCTGTCTAAGCATCTCTTGCTCCACAGCCCTGGGGGCTGGAGCTGCAGCGTCCCCTCCTTCCAAAGATGACACTGGCTCAGAGAAGCCCCCTGACGCCCTCCAGGTCAGCAGCCTGGGGTGGAAAGACAAAGCCTGGAGCTCGGGTTTGTCCCTCAGCCCCAGGGATGACCGGCACACACAGTCCTGGCCGCAGCGTCCACACCAGTAAACCAAGGCTGGAACGAGGGTTCCTCTAGTCACTCCAGCTTGTGCATCCGGGTCCAGTGCCCTTCCCCGTGTGGGGTCCACTCACACCCCGGCTGGGAGCGGATGTACCTGGAGGGCCCCAGCACTCGGCTCCTGGACTGTCACCCAACCAGCCCTGGAGAAGAATGCACGGTGGTGAAAAGGCTGGCTCTGGGTGCTCCTTGGGAGGGGGTGACCACAGGGGAGAGGCAGCAGGGATGGGATCCAGCCACCTCCAGTCCATCCTCCCATGTCCCCAGCGAGCCCCCAGAGGTACCGCTGCCACCCAGCCCCTCCCCCAGCACGCTGCCCACCCTCCTCGCCCCCGGAGCCCCTGAATCTTCTCCTGTCACCCGCACCCCGACCCCTAACACGCGGGGCATGGCAGGTCCCTCCCTCCTCCCGGAGCTGAGGCCGGTGTGGGGGAGGGGTGACGCTCCAGGCTCCCTGCTCTTTCAGAACTTTCCATTTCCTTCTATCACCAGGCAAGGACTGGGCCTGCTCATCGAGCCTGGCTGCCGTGGCCCCGTGAGTCGAGTTTATGCTCCTGGCCTGTATCTCACTGCCAAGCTTCTAAGAATGTGTCCGGCTTCCGCGGCCCCATCGCTGCCCCGCCCCATCGCTGCCCCGTCAGGCAGCCACCTTCGGTGTTCAGAGGCAGAACCAGCTTCCGGTCGTGGACAAGAGCAAGCTGTGGCCACAGGGCGGGCATGGGGTCAGCCTGCCATGCCTGGGGTCACTGCCGCCGGGAGGGTCAGCAGGATGTCTGGGAAGTTTCTGGGTTTAGACAGAACTCAAGGCGGGGGCAATCTTCCCACCACGTCAGGTGGGCGATGCCTTTCCTGCCCCCAGTGTCCCAGGAACGTGGAGGAAAGCCCACCGGGCACTGGTCTGCCCCTCCAGGGACATCTGCGGACCAGGGCACCTGCACGTCCTCGAGCCTGTGCCGAGGGCAGGTGGTGTGGGTGGAGGAGGGCAGGTGTCGGGCCTCAGGCTGCAGGGCCAGGGTTCCCAGGACACACCGGCTCAGAGCCCAGGGAGGACGATCCGGCTCCGTGCTCCCAACAGCGTCAGAGAAAAGGGGCCAGATTCCCTCCCAAGGGACGGCTCATCGTCCCTACACTCTTCCTGGGCTTCCGAAGGCTCTGGGTTAATCCACCCCCAATCCCCCGATGGCGCCACTTGGAGATGCCCCGGCTGTGGGGTCCACTGGCTTGGGACAAAGTTCCCCAAACCCATTTCCTCCTTTTTCTGCACCTGTAACTAGAATGAACTTCCCAGGATCCTGCAAGGAGGTGGTGGCCCGGCCAGCGGACCTCAGGGAAGCCGAGAGGCCCTTTCCAGGCCCAGCCCAGACGGCGCCTGCCCTCCCCAGCTACACGGCAGCTCCTGCAAGGCATGGGGGATCCCGGGCCAGCAAAATGGGGAAAGACTCATTTTTTTTTTTTGGCCGCGAGGCATGTGGGATCTTAGCTCCACGACCAGGGATTGAACCCACACCCTCTGCATTAGAAGGTGAAGTCTTAACCGCTGGACCGCCAGGGAAGTCCCGGGAAAGACCCATTTTGATCTTTATAGGAATGAAACAAAATTTTATCACAGGCTCGGTCATCAGCAAACTTTTCCTTAAAACGCCAGAAAGTCTTCCAGCTTTGTGGCTGGGCAGGCCGTCTCACAGCTGAGGCCCAAACGCGGCCCTGATGGCTCCCAGATGCTGGGTGTGGAGGTGACCCCATGAAACTCTGCAAAGCCGGGCCTGCTCTGAACGGGGCAGAGGCCTTCACTGAGCCACACTCCCCTCGGGCTCAGGGCCACTGCCCAGCAGGCGTGGGGAGGAGGGGTGCAGAGGCCCTTCTCCTGCAGCCTTTCTCTGCGGCACGGGGGGCTCTGCAGGGAAGCCAGCTGACAGGAGACCCCCAGCCTGTCCCTGATCCGGGAGTTGGGGTGGAGCGAGGTCAGGGGATGCACAGCAGGCAAAGATGCAGGGCCTAGCGCTGGAGGCCTGCAGCTGGCAGGTGACACAGGAACCTTGGAGTCCTGGCTCTGCCCCCCCCCAGTCTGTACACGAGTCTCATCGAGAGTACGCACCCCCCGAAACCCCCCATGATGGGTGGCGGGAGGTTCCCAACAGCAGGCACTTGGTCAGGCCCCCATCTGGGCTTCTAGGGAAGCTCTGGTGGGAGGGCCAGGTCTGGGATGGTCCAGGGCCCTGGGGAGGGCAGCATCGCGGGTCCCGTTCCCTGCAGCCCCGCTTCCCCGTGTCCAGGTCCTCCTGCCCCCTGGGCCAGGCGCCCTCTCAGGCAGACCGTGATCAAGGCCCGGGATGCAGTGTCTTAACTGCATTAACCTGGATCAGCCCGAACACGGATGCCGACCCAGCGCAGTGCGCAAGGCACGCCCTTCAGTCCATGAAGCCACGACGGCCTTTGTGGGACCTGGAATCACGCTCTGAGGAAGGATGCACTGCAAGGTCACACGTGGGCCTGAAATCCGCCCCCATGTGCCTCGGCCGCGGGCCGGGGAGAGCGCGGTGGGCAGGGCACTCCATCCAGCTGGGGCAGGAGAGGCAATCGACCATAAATAAATACCCGAGAGGCACTATTTTATTTGCTCCCTGGTGCTCACAGCGCTGGGCTGGCTGGCATCCCGGGAAGCGAGAACAGAGGAAGCCATGCCCCCAGGTCCACGTCGGGGCTGAGAGTTACCTTCCCACGCTGTCCTGGAACATCATGGCGGCCCACTCGCTTGAGAGTGGCCAGCCCTCCGACCCGTGCCCGGTACCCGCGGGGCACCCGCCGTAACAGTGAGCCCCAGGTCAAGCCAGGAAGATGTGTCCTTAAATGGCCTGAGGGCTGCACACACAGGCTTGGGGAGGCGGAGGCACGTCTGGTGGAGGATTCCAAAAAGCCGTCATCAGAGCCTGAAATACCGCGGGCCCTCGGCAAGCCCGTCTTTCCGCACCCCTTCCCCGCCGTCTCACAAACAAGCACGGCCCTTCGGCTCAGGGGCTACAGACAAGGAGGAGGTCGCCCTGACCGGGCAGTGACAGCGCCCTGACTCCCCAGCCTGGTACCTGAGGCCTGTCCTACTCCCCGCTGTAGGACAGAGGCTGCTGCAGACACAGAGGACCCCAAGCTGCCCACAGTCACCCAGTTGTCCTGCTTCAGAAAGAGGCAGAGCAGCCAGGGGTGGCCTGAGAGGGAAGCCACAGCCCTGGGAGCAACGCAGAGAGCAGCAGAGACGCCACGGCCAGCCCACCTCAAGGGTCCCCTCAGAGAGCCACCTGGACTCGGCTTGTGTGAAACGAGAGTGGATTTTGGCGACAGGCAAGGAAGCAAGGAGACAGCAGTAGAGCTCTCAGGAGTTGGAAGCGGGACTGTGGGGACAGAGGAAGGAAGGACAGAAGGGCCCCAACACCCCCGGGCCTGGGTGTCCAGCTTCTGCTCCCCACTGAGAGCAACTGTTCTATCAGGAAAGAACACAGGTTGGGGGGAGGTGATCAGAGATCGTATGGACACATTCCCAGCAAACCTGGAGTCTCCATCCCAAGTGCCCGCCGAATGTCAACACACCTGGCTGTAACCCATGGACGATTCTGAGTGTGGACGTTCCAAAGAAAGTTTCAAAAGGCTCTGGGGTGGGAGGGGAAGAAGGGTGTCCAGGGCACGGGAGGTCACTGATGTCAGGACACACAGCCATCACGGGCATTAGAGGCCACGTGAATGTGAGCGACGCCTTGAAAGCCCTGACGGGAAGCGAATGTGAGCTGCCATTCTATACCCAGCCGAGGAATCACATGGCACGAACCGTGTTCACAGGAAATGTGCCCCTGACCTTCAGCCACGTCTTCCACCCGTGGGCTTTTGTTCCCTGATGCACAAGAGAAAAATGAGTCCTTTCAAAGAAGCTATGAAAAAAAGATACTTCTATCTTCTTCTTACATTATCTTTTCCCTCCTGTCCAAATCACCTACCACAAATAATTAATACTCAGGGCTAGTTTTAAAGATAAGTGTCAAAGGGGACGATTGTATCACGGGTCGAGGTAGGCAGCAGAAGTTCCCGCAAACCAACCCTCCCAGAGTTCATCAGTTACAGCCTAATAACCGGTGTTGAAATACAAGGGAAGGCTATGAGTGCTTGCAGTCAAGGTCCAGGAGAGGGAAATTCACGGGATGAAAGACGGCACGAGAGCTGAGACTGATAAACATGACACAATGATCGCTACCGCCTACCCACGTTAGCTCTGGTCCTTGAAGCCGGCATTGTACCCATTTTACAGATGAGAGAGCAGACTCGGGGAGGCTAGGGGGTTTCTTCAAAGACACACCATTACTCAGTGAAAGACTCATGATTGGAACCCAAGTAACCAGATCCACGCCCTGGGCTCACTCCCCAGGTGTCGGACAGCATTCAAGTCTTGGAGACAGGCAGCTTCTCTCCTCCTGCGAGCCTGGCCGGGGCTGCAGCAGGAGCCAGGCTGAGTCGCAGGTGAGCCTGCCTCCAGCTATTTTGGGGGAGGGGCCGCAGTCTTGCCTGCATGTCCAGGGTGCCCGTGGGGCTTGCGGGGCCTGGGCGATCCCCTGACAAACCTGCCTGCTCGTGTGGGGTGTGCTGCAGGGACATTCTGCGGACGGCAGGTCCCCTTGGACACGGCTCTGCCCCGACAGCAGGGCTAGCAGGAGACACCAAAGGCCTCACACTCCCGGTTCAGTTGGGCTGGATGTTCTGACTTCCCTGCAGGAGTGGAGGCCCTCCCCGGCCACGAGACGGTGCTTCCCTGCCATATTTATTACATAGAATATAGTCAACAGAGGCCCGTAAAGCCTGCTGCGAAGCCGCTGTTAGTCATCGTCTCCATCATGTAAAATCGCCCTCATCCAACACGGGAGGTGCCTCCTCGCCGTCAGGGCCGGGACAAAATGCCTCGACCCCGCATTTCCTACAGCCTGATGAGCTGGCAAGTTTACAGGGTCGTTACCCAGCGGCTCCGAATCAGCTCTGTCCTGCTGGGAGCTTTGACCTTGGGCTCCGTTCTGCCCAGGCCGCCCCCAGCAGACCCCCCTCCATCCTCGGCCCTCGAGCCTCCTCTGCAGGGTCAGGCAGGGTGGGGGGCTGGCCTGAGCCAGTGCTCTCCTGGGTCTGAGCTGACAGCGGCCACAGGCTTGGCCGTGTGAGTTCAACAGAGCGCATGGGGGCACGTTTATCGAGTGCGCGCTGGATGGGCCTCCCAGCACCTTCTAAGGGGTCTGTCCACAGAGCCTTGTTCCAGCGAGACCCTCCATTAAAGACAGCTCCAAACCTCTCCGTGTGCCAAATCATAACGACGTCTGCAGGGCACGAACACCCTCCATAAAGGAGTGGTAACAGATACTGCATTTATTTATCACGAAAGCCACAATTAAGGGAGGCCATCCCGAGAAGCAGCAAGTTATGGGATTGGGGGCCGCAGGCGCCAGCCCCACGGCGCATTCACAGCCCAGAGCCACCCCCTCCGAGAGGATTTAAACGCACAACCCAAGACCAGGTTATCTGGCTCCTAAAGTCCACCCTTCATCTTTCTGTGATTCACACAGGCTTGGACAGCTGACCAGGGCAGCCTGCCAGACGGAGGAGGGGCCGGAGGTCCCGATTTTCCATTCCCGACGAGCTGAACTGAGGCTAGCTCAGGCAGGAGGTAGCCCCGCGTGGGGGTCTGTGGGATCTGAGCTCTGTGATGTCCTGTTATTCGGCCACTGGTGAGCATGGACTCCCCTTGTGCAAAGTCCGGGAGGGACAGGGGCTGGGGAGGTGCCCGAGGACAGGTGCTTCACCTGCCACAGAGCAGGTGCTCCGGAACGATGCCACAGCCCACAGTGCCCAGTTCTGGACCATTTAAACTGTCCTTGTTCAGAAAGAGAGGCCACGGTGCTAAACTGCTCCTGGGAGGGACTCTAAAAGGACCCGTTCTCGTAGGTTCTTCTCCAAGGAACCTGCCACCTGGAGCCTTGGGAATCCCTGCTGGCCTGGGACAGGTCAGTCATGCTCACTCCTCAGAGGTGACCTGAGGCTCACGGGCAGCTAGTGACCCAGGTCAGGTTGAGGATGGGCTCCCTCCCCTACTGGGGGTGGCACCAGCGTGAAGGTCCACCTGGAGGGAGACAGACGCACGCTGCCCTTCCCGACATGACTTGTCCTGATGGAGGAATGCAAGTGACTAGGCTTGAATCAGGGACCCAGAGGTGCCTTTAGCCTGAATGGGTCTCCGTGGGTCCCACTCTCCTTTTTTAAGGGTTTTGGAGATGAAGCCATGCCCAGTTATATCACTTAGGCTTTTGCTGTCATCTCGATTAATCCATTAAAGTTGAAGACGGGACCTCCTCTGCCCCGTTGGGCTGGGAATCAGGGCAGCAGGGGGTGTTGGGGGCTCTGCCCATCCCGAGAACGAGGCGTGCAGCCCTCTCAGGCCGGGGACATCGGGGACACCTGGAGACTCAGCTCTCGGTGGAAAGTGCAGCCCTGGCAGCCAAACGCCGATTACTTTTGTCAGCAGAGTCAGAACAGAAGAGAAATTGAATTAAGTGGGCGGCGGGTCACAATGCAGTGCTGGCGCGCTGGGCAGCCTCGCTATTCCCCAAAGCCCGCGAGATAAATAAACATCAACAGGAGAGAGCAGCCCGGGACCCAGGTGCAGGACGAACGTGGAGACGTCGCTAACGTGTGTGTAGTACCCGTGTCAGAACCAATATGGCGGCAGGCACATCACCATCACGGTCACGGCTATTTCAGGAAATGCAATTTTATTAGAAGGTTTCCAGCCTCTCCCCTTGTCTTCTGCCTCCTGACTCTCGGGGGCCGCGGTCCCTCTCACTGCAGCATGCGCTCATCTCCTGGGTGGAAGGCACGAGGCAGATGGATGATTACGCCGTTCGGCGGCGGTAACCAGGCTGGGAAGGGGTGATTCTGGCTCCCAGGCTGGCGCTCTTAGGCCCCAGGGCACTGGGCCTGGCTGCACGGGGTGCCGGCTCTGGGCCCCCTCCTCCAATCTCCTCGCGGGGCACCCAGCACCTGCCTTCCAGAAGCCCTACTAGCTCTTCTTGGCAAAACAGGGACCGTGCCCTGCTGCCCTCTGCCCCTCAATCCTCAGGGTCCTCGTCTGGGTTTCCCCAGACAGACAGGGCTGCCAGTGTGGACGGAAGCCTCTCCAGCCGGGCAGGAGGTGGGCACAGGAAAGAGTGGGTGCTCTGGGGGAGGGGAGCAGGAAGCCCAGGCTCCACCTTCGGGGTTCAGTCTCACCCCACCCCCGCCATGGCTGGCAGGTGCTCCGCCAGGTCTCTGGACGAACTGGGTCCCCCTTCCGTGGGCGTCCTGCACCGACTCTGGCCTGGCGACAGCATAGATCCGGGCCGCCTGACGACGGCTGCCCCCCCGGCGCTGGCTCCTCCGTGGGGCCGGGCTCTGGGAGGGTGGGCTGCCCTTGGGAGCACAGGCGTGGCTCAGCATCTCACCTCCCAGCTCACCATCAGACTGGCTTCCTGGCATGAAGGGGAAGAAGCAGCCGCATTCCGGCCTCCCTGTTGACCTCCAGGGGCATGATGTCGGCCTCGGGGCTGCCCTGCATGGAGCCAGGCCTCGGGGCCCGGCCAGGGCGCAGGGGCAGGCATACCCCAGGTACCAGCTCCCTCCCACCTGCCACAGGGAACCCCCCGTCTCAGGGAACGGCCCCCGAGCCTTGTGGAGTGCCAGCTAGCTCCAACAGCAGGCTCTAGGGCAGTGCAACTATTTTGTGTGATACCGTCCCCGACACGGTCCCTGACACGACGTATTCGGCAAAACCCAGACACCGCACAACACAGAGATGGAACCTGACGTGAACGGCGGACTTTGGCTAATAACAGCGTATCACTGTCGGCCCCTCACTTGTAACAAATGCACTAACAATGCCATCCTTAATGCTAACAATGGGAACAGGGGGGCATGTGGGAACACTCTGTACTTTCTGCTCTGTTTTTCTGTGAACCGAAAACTTCTCTAAAAATAACGCCCATTAATTAAAATCAAACAGACGAAGGAAAAACACCCGATCCGGCCAGACAATGTGGAAGAAGACATGTGGCCCAGTCTTCAGCAGGACAAGAGATCGGCCTGTCTCCCCAGAGCACAGAGCTGGGAGAACCGGGACACGGGGTCCTCTGCCGGCTGCCGGACCACGCCAGAGAGAAGAGATCCCCCCACCGTCTGCGGGTGCAGCGTGGCCCATCATCGGGCACAAGGACCCACCCCAGGCCGACAGCTCCGGATGGAGGAGCAGGCCGGACCCCTCTTCTGCCTGTCCGTCTGTCCTGCCCTCAGGGCAACAGTGCAAGGCCAGCATCCTCACCCTGTGGGGCCCCGCCCTGCACCCACGTGGGAGGACCCACAAGGCCAGGGCTGGGTGGACGCAGAGCGGGGGCATCGGGGGGAATGTGGGGAGAATCAGCTGTCACTTCCTCCTGCCAACTCCAGCCTGAGATGCTCAGGAAGGTGGAAAAGGAAACAGGAAGACAGAGATTCCATGACCTTGTTAGCGTTCCAGGCCGGCGGGGGTGGGGTGGGGTAAGTATATATAGCTATCCACGGTGAGCTCAGCCCCAGCTCTCAGCTGATTAGATAGTAGGACATAATTAGCTAATTAGCATCACATAATCAGGGAAAGGACCCAGCTCTTCCATTCTGCTTCAAAATCATGCTTCCGAACTTTACCTACAATTGTTATGAGCTGGAAAGGTTAGAACTTTTCAAAAGCGATGCTGGAAATGAGATCTGAGGTCCGTCTGAGACCACGTAAAATATCAATAAGAATTGGATCACAGACCCGCATGTGTGACGTGGACAACAGAGCTCGTGGGAGGACACGAGGGACCAGCCCCCGACCAGCAAAACACATGACGTAAGAGGAGAGACCGGTAAATCAGACCTAGTTAAAATTGGGAATTTCTGTTCATCCAAACACACCAGTAAGCCAGTGACCGCACCAGGCTGGGAGAAGATGTTAGCAGTACAAGCCCCCAGTGCAGGACTCAGACTCAGAATAAAGAAAGCGCTCCTGGGAATCACGGAACGAACCGCCCAGTCCTTTGACAGATGCTTCACGAGAGATGCTTTCCACCCGCCCAGGAAGCCTGGGGAATCACACTTGTTATTAACCGCTCAACGAGGGACGCACGTCAACACCCAAACAAGCTGCCACACTACTCCCCCACGGGACGGCTAAACTAAAAAGACCAACGACAACGAGTGCTGATTAGAACACAGAGCAAATGGCACTGCCATACACCGCTGGGGACGGCTCCAATGGTACAGGCACTTTGAGAATCGCTTCTGGCGGACCTACCATAGCCGATTTGCACCTGTGCCACTGCTGGGTATACATACACCCACCATTAATGAGTGTGCATGTCTACGAAAAGACACACACACATGTTCACAGCCACGGCACTCATAATAACTGAAAATTCAAGATAACCCAAACACCCATCTTCTTTAGGACAGACAGATAAATGACGGTACAGCCACGCAATGGAATTCCACACAGCAATAAAAATAACAAGATGTCGCTTCACACATCGAGGTTGATCTCACAGACACGGTGAGTGAGAGAAGCCAGACACAGAAGTCTGTGTACTGTCTGATTCCATTAACGCGAGGTTCCAGAAGACGGGGCACTAGTAACGGGAGGGGGTAGGACTGGGGTGGGGGGTGAAGCATCCAGACTCCGGCGGGCGAGTAGTGCAAGCCTGCGTGTGTTACATCTCAGTTAAAGTATTTTGTAAAAGAATAAACACTTACTTTGGACTTCTACATCCTATGCAACGAAATCGTTTCTGAACTTGCCTACATGGGCATCGTTATGAATCTGTAACTGTATAGACTTGGATTCCCACAGCCACCAGGGATGCCTGATGCTGGAGGGAAAGCCTTTCGTGAGGAAGGGCTGCATTTGTTTTCTTCTCCCTGGTGCTTCTGTTCAGGTGTCAGAGGCACATTCGCATTCAAAGGCGATGATGCATCTCTTTAAAAACACACGGGAACATATGTATATGTATAGCTGATTCACTTTGTTATAAAGCAGAAACTAACACACCACTGTAAAGCAATTATACCCCAATAAAGATGTTAAAAAAACAAAAACAAAAACACACGCCTGCATCTTTGGTTTGCTGCCCCAGGAGGTTGTACAGCCCAGTCACCTAGGAAACACGGATCGCTGGGTCCAGGGTCCTGCAGTTTGCCCTTTGCCCTTACGTCCACCCTGGAGGGACCCTTGGTGCTCAGGGTGGAGGTGACGGCCAAGGTCATGTGGGCAGCTGGGCACTGGACCTGCAAGGACTCGGGTACTTAACCCCCGTATGGGGGCCCCGACTCTGACATTCACGGGCGGCGCCCCGCTCCCGAAGCTGTGGACCCAGGTCGTGAACACCGTACCTCCCCCAGTTACCAGTAAAATCTGCGTTAGATCAGCTGCTCGGCTACCAGCCGAGGCCACTTAAAATGAGGACAGTAAAGCTAAACCAAAAGCAGCTAAGGCACAGGCGAGGAGGGCCCTTCCGGCCGATGCAGAGGACCATCCTCACGGGGTCGCACTGACCCGAAGCGCCCACGCCCCTCCCAGGGCTCCTCCGACCACCAGGCCCCGGGCTCCGGCGGCAAACGCGGCTGCCTCTCGCCCATCAGGCAGGCAGGCTCTGCCGATCCTGCCGGGCATCTGAACAATTAAAGGGACACTTTCATTCACCTCTGCAGCTCCCTGCTGCGCGGGCCTCCTTCCTCCCCCCCCACCCAACTACAGCCCTGGAGAGCAAGGAAGGGGACGCTGACATCGCCGCCCTGCCGGACGCTGCCGTCCCTCCCCCAGCCCGGGCTCTGAGCGGCGGTCGCGGCCTGGAGCCCGGCCGCCTGGCCAGGAGCCGTATTCCTGTCCTGAGCTTCCTCCCTGCTGACCTCACTCCCCTTCACACCACCCAGGGGAGCCCCTGGACCTGCCTCCAGGCCCCTGTTGGGTACTTGCTCCCTGGCCCACAGGTGAGCCACACCTGCCGGGGGACAGCGCTCAGGCCACGCCCAGGGCCCCCTCGGTCGGCACAGACACCTCTCTGCACCGTGCTCAGGCCGCGCCCAGGGCCGGGCTCAGGGCTTCTCCCTCCAGTTTCTCAACAACCCCACGGTGAGTGCCACCACCCGGCCTCCTGACTCACCCGTCCACCGTCACTGCCGCTTCCATCACCAGCCTGACCTCTCCCAGCACCCAGTGCCCTGAGAGATCTTCCAAAAGGCCGTCAGACACCACCCGCGCTCCCAGCAGGTGGGGATCAGCCCCTGCCCCCCACCACGGCCTGAGAAGCTGGTCAAAAGACCCGGCCCCTCCCGCCTCCCCAAGCCCTACCTGGAAGGCTGCGCCCTCCACGCGGGTCCTGAAAGCGACCAGAGCTGCCCCTGTGTACCATGCCCGGAGCCAGCAGGACATGGGGGCAGGCCGGCTCCCTGGATTCAAATGCAATTGTTTTGTCGACAATTTCCCTGGTTTTGATTTGGTTTTTACCACGCTACTGAACCGAGTTTGAAATTTCAAATCACATGAAAGAGCCTGAGCTTCCCTCAAAGAAGGGCCTCCTTGGGAGGTGCAGAGCCCCAGGGCCCACACTCAGCCCCTAGGGAAGCCACTCCTCGCCAGGAGGCCCGGGAGGGATGCCTTCCCAGCCCCGGGTGGGGGTAGCCGCTCCAGAGCACAGAGGAAAGCCGCGGGGGCCTCGCCTAACGAGGCCGGCAATTTCGGCGGGAAGGAGAGGCTAGTAAAGGATGCCGGGCCCCACCCTCCTCCCAGAGGGGTCCCTACCACACCCCACTTCCTGGGCCTGCCCTGAAACTAACGGTGCCAGGGTCTGTCTGCTCTACAGAAGCTGGACTCCCTGAAAAAGGGGCTGGACTCCCTGGGAGCAACGGGACCCATGGTGTCCAGCTCCTGTGACCTCCACCCTCGGGAGTGGACGTGACCAGCATGGCAGGCGGGTTGCACCCACTCTCTCCCTCCACAAGGTCGACCCCCCGGCAGGGCCCCCCGGCGCTAGACCGCGGCGGCTGGGGTATCTCCCTCTGCGGGCCCAGAGCCGGGCAATGGACTGGGGCCAAGGACGGCCCTGCCACCAAGCTGAGCACCAGTGTGACCCTGTGCTGGCACGTGTGAACGTGAGCAAGGTGTGGACGAGAGAGAGGGGCCGCTGCCTCCCTCCTCTGCAGCCGCCAGCCCAGGAAGGAAGGGGGACTCAACCACGGGTTCTGACGGGCACTGTGTCCTCGGCACGGCTCTCAGAGACTCTGCCCGTGACGGTACCCACTGCCCAGCAGCCAGCAAGCACCCTGGTTTGCTGCCAGCTGACGCCCACCTGCTCCGGGCAGCCATGGCCCAGTGATGAGAGCAGGTGTCATCTCTTGCAGGAAGTCTTCCCAGGTAGCCGCGGCCTGAGTCCACAGTTTCCTCCCCTGGGGTCTCGTGCTTCCTCCACTCCCCCACACATCTCAGGACACAGTCAGGACCTTTTGTCCCGTCTTCCCCGGGGTCCTCGCTGAGGCCAACAGCCTGGGCTGCTCTCATTCTGCACCCAGGTCTGGGCCTCTCAGCACTGCTGGGTGTTTCCCAGAGGGCACTGTGGCTTCCTGGGGGGCACTGAAACCCAGGGGCCTCCAGGCTGCAGCTGACCACTTGGGGCAAGCTCCATCCCCCTTGTGGTCCAGTCTCCAGTCTTTAAAGGGGGGCGGATAAGACTGCTTCCCTCAATGGGCGTCTGTGGAAATAAAACCAGTGATTCATTTAAAGCCTTCAGCAAGGCCCTGGTGACCACGTAAACCTGTACATGCCGGCCTTTAGGAACTGTTCGCAGAGCTCTGACGCGCCCACGTCAACTGCAGCTTTGCCTGGGGGGTCCTGAAAAAATCCAAATTTAAACTCCGCCCAGGGTCAGGGGCTCCGGAGCTGAGCGCCCCCTCTGCCCTCCTTCCTGAAGGAGACAGAGGATCAACAATCTCAGGGAGGGGGACCTGCCTGCATCGGCCTGGACAGGGCCTGGGGACTCGCAGGGGACCCTGGGCAGAGCCCCGTGTAACAGGGTCTCACGCACGCCCCCGCCACGACGAGCGTCTGCGATGTCCCTGAGCTACAGGCGCGGGACGGGAGGCAGGCGGCCTGCAGACCTGTCTGCAGATCAGCGCCGAGCCCCCCGCACCCTTCTCTGAATAATGTCACAAGCGTCCCTGCTAACGGCTGCCATCAGAGCACGAGGGTTCCCACCACACGCTGGGGCACATCAGCTCCTGGTTCCTGGAGAGAATCTCCTCCGAGATGTTGCACAGATACTTCTTCTCTACACACATAATCCTCAAATGCTGGTTAAAGTGTGTAAGATGAGGGAGGCGACGTTATTAGCTTTCTGTTTTATAGCTTTCAGTGCACGAGTCTGGCACTTCCGCTAAATTTATTTCTGAGTATTTCATTCTTTCTGAAGCTACCGCAAGTGGAATTATTTTCTTGAGATCATTTTCAGATTGCTCCCTACCATTGTGGAGAAATTCCATTGAGTTCTGTGTACTGACCTTGCCAAACTCCTTTATTACTTTTAAGCGTGTACGGGCATTCCTTCAGATTTTCTCTGCAGAAGATCACATCATCTGTGAATAGATAGCTTTACTTCTTCCTTTCCCATCAGGATGACTTCTGGTTACGTGTCTCCCAGCTGCCCTGGCCATGCTGCCAGGACAATGCTGAACAGTGGCCAGAGGAGACATCCTCGTCTCGTTCCTGATCGTGGGGCAAAAGCGTCCAGTCTTCCCACTGAGCACGATGCCGCCCGGTGGCTTTTCATAGATGCCCTTTGTCACGCTGAGACGTTCCCTTTTGTTTCTAGTTCGCTGAGCGTTTTTATCTTGGAAGGATGTTGGATTTTGTTAAGTGCTGCTTCTGTAGCTCTTAACGCGATCGTGTGACTTCCGATCTTTATTCTATTAATACCATACATCACAGCTACTGATTTTCTTACGTTGATCCACTCTTGCACCCTTGAGATAAATCCTCCTTGGTCGTGACGTACAATCCTTTTCACACTCTCCTGGACTCAGCTTGTTAGTGTTTTGTGGAGGATTTCTGCATCTGTATCTATGAGGTCTGTAGTTTCCTTGTAATGCCTTTTCCTGATACTTTTGGTATCGGGGTAAACCCAGCCTCACGGAGTGAGTCAAGAAGTGTTTTGTTTGGAAGAGCTTGAGAAGAATTGACATTAATTCTTCTCTAAATTTGGTAGAATTCACCAGTGGAACCATCTGGTCCCGGGCTTTTCTTGCTAGGATGTTATTAGATTATTAACTCACTGTCTTGACTTGTCATGGGTCTACTCAGACTTTCTATTTCTTCTTAAGTCAATTTGTGTGTTTCTAGGAAGGTGTCCCTTTCATCCAAGTTACCTAATGTGTTGGCACACAGCGGTTTATAGTATTCTTCTCCACCCTTTGTGTTTCTGTGAAGGATAGTAAAAATAAAGAGGGTGGTCCTCCCTTTAGTTTCTGCTTTAGTAATCCGAGCCTTTTCTCTCTCTCTTTCTCTGATCAGTCTAGTTAAAAATAAAGTTTCGATATTTTTGTGTATCTTTCAAATAATTAACTTTTGGTTTAGTTGATGTCCACTGTTTTTTCTAGTCTCTGTTTTATGTATTTCCATTCTAAGTTTTGTTATTTTCTTCCTTCTACTTGATTTGGGTTTAGCTTGTTCTTTTTTTGGAGCCTTAAGGTGGATAACTTTCTTTTTAATATAATTTATGTACAGGTAAGGGTTAAATAACTTACTTCTTACGAACGGCTGTATATAGCAGTTAGCTCACAAAATTTCTGAAAATTTAACACGACTCTTGCAAGTCACTGCAAGCCTGCTCGGCCCACCACGGGGGGCAGGTCTGGCAGACTCCAGAGAGCAGGTGACACAGATAAAGGGTGGTGCAGGAGGCCAGGCAGGGCTGGACCCTCACTCGCACCTCTGCTGCTCCTCTACCCACAGCTCGCAGAGCTGAGCTGAACTGCTGGAGGCCACTCAACCGCACAGAGGGCAAACACAGGTTTCTAAATATGCATCTCACTTTTCCAAGTATTAAAACACCTAAAAGCTTTTGCCCCCAAAGACGGAGGCCTGCTGTCCACTCTGAATCCTGTCCTCTTTCCTCTCAAAGAACGGAGTCCGGGGTCTGGACGTGGAGGTGGGATGACCACTCATTCAAGTCTGCTGCTAAAGGACACTCTGGGAGTTCTAGGGCACAAGCAGGGCCACGGGGCAACGCAGGTGGGCATGGCCACCTCCGTGGGACACAGGGCTCAGCTCCTCCAGGAAGCCTTCCGGAGTTTTTGCTACCGCATCTGCCCGGTTCAGCCCCCATCAGGTCTGTGCTGCCCGTGACGGCCCCCTCCTCTCATCTCATGCTTCTGCCTCTGCACCCACCCTAGCGATGCTGCAATGGCCCTGGGGAGAAGCAGGGTGATCAGGTGAGGCTGCAGAGCTGGGCGCTGAAACACCAAGGCCCCCGCCTGATGGAGAACTAAGGGCCACCCAGGCATGGGCCTCTGGGTTCCGTCTGGTCCTCGCAGCGGGGAGCTGCCCGTCCCCCGAGGCAGCCCTGGGCCCCTAACCCCTAACACCCTTCTGGGAATTTCCAGCCACTCCCAGCTTCTCCGTTCCTCTCCGTTGCCTCGTTCTCTCCACCAGCATCTAAAGGCCTCACGTTTCCTTCCCTTTCGCTTCTGAGCCTCAAAGCCAGGTCCCAGCCTCCCTGCCCCTTCACAGGACCTTGGGGGGGGGGGGCTGCTGAGGCCGCGGCCCACGCTGCTCCTTATGCCGCGAGGCCAGTGTGACACAGAGGGGCCGTCCAGGCTCTGCTGGATCGAACACAAAGCAGACTTCGACTCAAACGCTCTCTGAAATTTTGTTTCCCAGTTATGTGATTTTTTTTTTTTTTTTTTTTTTAAATTATTATTTATTTATTTATTTTATTTTTGGCTGTGTTGGGTCTTCGTTTCTGTGCGACGGCTTTCTCTAGTTGTGGCAAGCGGGGGCCACTCTTCATCGCGGTGCGCGGGCCTCTCACTATCGCGGCCTCTCTTGTTGCGGAGCACAGGCTCCAGACGCGCAGGCTCAGTAGTTGTGGCTCACGGGCCTAGTTGCTCCGTGGCATGTGGGATCTTCCCAGACCAGGGCTCGAACCCGTGTCCCCTGCATTAGCAGGCAGATTCTCAACCACTGCGCCACCAGGGAAGCCCCAGTTATGTGATTTTTACCGTATCCTACAAAGCAGACGCCGGGCGCTGCCATCAGAGTTTAAGGAACAGTGGTCTACACTCGCCTCCCCTGTCAGACCTTCTCCAACCTGAGCTCCAACCCAACCAGGCTGTAGAACAGCCCGCGTCCTGACTCCTGGTCCTCACTGCTCAGGGGTGACTGGAGTGCCGGCCCCGCCCCCGTCACGTCTCCCCCGCCCCCTGCCTCGTGCAAGGCCCCCCCACCCCGCCTTCCCAGTTCACCCCCCTCATCAGCTCTGTGCACGTGTGTGGGCTTTGCCTCGATTCACACACCTTACGATTCACGACTTAAAAGTGCATCATTCAGTGGTTTCAGTGCGTCCAGAGCCGTGCATCCGTCGCGTCAGTTTTAGGGCCTCTTCATCCCCCCTAAAGAAAGCCCGTTCCCCTACCTATCACTCCCCAGCCCCTGGTAGCCACTAATCTGCTCTCTGTCTCTCCGGATCTGCCTGTCCCACGTAAACAGAATCACACACCACGTGCCCTCTGGGTCTGGCTTCTTCCCTGAGCGTCCTGCTTTCCAGGTTCATCCAGCTGAACGTGTGTCAATCCTCGTTCTTTTGTACAGCTCAGTAACGTTCCATTATACGGACACACTCCGCTCCGTTTGCCCATCTGTCCACTGATGGACGTCTGGGCTGTTTCCACCTTCCGTCTGGCAGGGCAGGGGCTTCTGTGAATGTGTGTGGACACGTTTCTGAGTTGCCAGCTACAAACTGGCACGTGTCGTCTACCTCTACGAGGATTAAATCCTGAGCCGGTGCAGCTGCTGACCTTCAACACCCCCCCCCCCCCCGCCCCGAAAGGAGTTCAGGGTGGAGATCAGGAAACAGGCTCTCTGTGCTCCGGGAAAAACTGTCAGCACAGGCCTTCAGATAGATCTTTTCAGGAGATTTTATGAGCACAATTCTTGCATCTCCTCTTCTGTAGGGAAGCACTCAACTCCTTCACGGTGACGTCTGCTCCTCGGGACTTGCAGAAACCTTCTGCAGAAAATATGTGCTTGATTGCATGGACTCCCCCCTTCACCAAAATCTCATCTATGCTGACCTTCCCCCCGCCTCTTTGGAGCAGTCCCTCAGAGCTCTCTGAGAGGCTGTCTCCTGGGTTGTAGTCCTCACTGTGCCCCAAATAAAACTCAACTCCCAACCCTCACGTTGTGCCATTTTTTTTCAGTCGACAGAGTGGATGTATATTTTCATTTCTCCTGGGGAATACCTAGGATTCCATTTGGAGTGGAACTGTTAGATCCCAGGATAACTCTTGTTTAATCAGGATCATTTTTCCAAAACAGCTGCTCCCTTTTACATTCCCACCAGCAGCGTAGGAGGGTTCCGATTTTTCCACACCCTCGGGAACAGTTGTTGTCATCTGACGGTTGGAGTCTAAGCCACGCTTTGGGGTATGAAGCAGCGTCTTACCGTGTGCTTAATTTGCATTTTCCTGCTGACTCGTGAGAGCTGGCATCTGGTTATTCACGTCTATCTTCTTTGAAGAAATGTCTACTCAGATCCTTTGACAATTTTAAAATTGTGTTAATTGTCTTCTCATTTCTGAGTTGGAGGGGTCCTATATATATTCTAGATAAAGGTCCCTTATCAGATCCACAATTTGCAAATATGTTCTCCCGTTCTGTGGGCTGTCTTTTCACTTTCTTGATGGTGTCTTCTGAGGCACCGAAGTTTTTCGTTTCGGTGAAGTCCCATTTCTCTATTTTTCTCTTGTTGCTTGTGCTTTTGGTGTCATATGTAAGAATCCTTTGCCAAATCCAAGGTCAAAAAGAGTCACCCCTGTCTTCCGCTACAAGTTTCATCATTTTAGCCCTTACCATTTAGGTCTCTGATCCATGTTGAGGCTGCTGGCATATATATGGCGTGAGGCAGGGATCCAACCTCGTTCTTTTGCACACGGAAATCCAGATGTCCCAGTGCCACTTGTTGACAAGACTACCGCTTCCCCATTGGTCTTGGCGCCCTTGATGAAGATCAGCTGATGCGATGCAAGGGTTTATTTCTGCGCCCTCAACTCCTTGCATCTACTAATGAGGTGCCTCTTCTAGGTCTTCACTTCGTCCCTGGTAGGGACCCAGACTCATCCCAGACCACAGCAGCCATCTGCACACAGACCCCTCTCAAACAGCCATCCCTGCTCCAGCTTCCTCAGCAGAATCCCTCAAAGGCCATGTCCGGAACATGCATGTCTCATACACGGCTGGGAAGAATGTAAATGAGGGACGGGTGGTTCCCTAGGTTGGAGCATCAGTTCAGAGAGAGCCTCTGAGCATCACACCTCCTCTCACTCTAAGAGGAGTGTGGGGACGCTCAGCTGTTACCCAATCTGTGCGCACAGCTGGTGAGCACCCAGGAGGCCTGGGGCCACGGCTTTCCACCCAACACCCTGGGCCCTGTCTGCATCCCAGGCTCCCCGGAAAGGAACGGTGTATTACGAGATCTGACCCTGATGTCCAGGGATGCGACCTGGGTGCATTAGTTCCCTGCTCAGGAATACGAAGGCACGTTGGCGAGAAGACACGCCAGCTCCCAGCAGGTGCCAGGGGTCAACAGCATCAGCCAGGAGGTCCTGGCAGGGACTCCGGAGAGCCTGGCAGGCCATACACAGGAGGACCCTCTCCAGACGGGACTGCACCAGCCTAGGCTGCGACCCCCTCCTCAGGGCCGCAGCGGCCCTCACGACAGGCCTGCCCGCCACACCCCATGGCTCCCAGGAACCCTGCCAGGCCCGGCCTAAGACCCCTGCCCTCACCACCCCCCCACCATGGCTGGGGCAGCGCTACTCCAGAAACAACCCTCTCTTCTCCCGCCCGACTGCCCGTGCCCGGCCCCTGGGCACCACGCTGCTTTCTTTACTTTGTTCTCTTCCAAGAGAGTTTCATGAGGATTCAGCTGATGGGAGGAAGAGCCTACCTTTTTAAAGAAAGAGGCCACTTCAGGGAGAGTGGAGCTGCCTGTGGGTGACCTGCTGTGTACTGGGCGGGGCGGGGCTTGGGGACTGGGCCTCGGTCCTCTCAGCGGTGCTGCAGAGGGGCGTCGGGGCCACACGCATTTCCACCGGTGGAGAGGGGCCCTCAGAGCCTTCCAGAGCTGCAGTGCCAGCAGAGGAGGCTTTTAACCGAGGTGTCCACGACCAGCGGCAGCCCCGAGGGTAGGTGCCATTCTGTGTTTTGTGTGTAAGGACGTGAAGCCTTGCAGGGATAGTGGGGCTTGTTTGAGAAACTCTTTCTCTGATGGTTCCATGAGTTGGAAAGACCCTAGGCAGGTCAGGATTAGGGTCCAGGCTGCGGGGGGGGGGGGGGGGGGGTTGCGGTTTACCCAGAAACACGGCCAGGAGCTCCCCTCTCACCACCAGCCCCCTCCTTTTACAAAGAGATACTTTCTTGGTGAGCTCCTATTCATCCTTTGGTACCCTGCTCAAATGCTCCCTTGAAGATGCAACTTTGCTAAGGTCCTGGACAGGAAGTGACGGCTGTACTCTGGGGTCCCCCAGCCCCTGCCCCACAGTCTGGACCCTAGTCCTCCAGCACTGCATGTTCTAGGTACTAGGTACCCTAAGAGTCAATCTCCCCTTCCAGCTCTCCTCCACCCAGGAGCAAACACCTTATTTGATCAAAAGAATGAGTGAGTGGGCAAATGAATGAACGATAAGTTAATAAATAAATGAATAAACACGTGAACAGATGCAGCTGGGCTCAGTACTTCAAGCCCACGTATTTACCAAACATGACAGGGTCAGCACAAACCATCCCAATTCAAGGCCCGTTCCTAAGGAATTCCAAGCAAGCCCATGCAACCCGAGTTTCCTCTTCAGCAGCACGATTCACACTTGAGGAAACATTATGTGCACAGAGCAAGAAAACAGAAAGGCAAAAATTAAATTAGATGGCAGCCTGGAAATGCCCGTTGTGCAAAATATGCCAGCTAACTGACTTGTATGGCCTCCCTGGAAAACGGCCGGGTTTTAATTTGGGTCTCTGGGACCCAGCTCCTGACGCGCGGGGAGGCTCACAGGAGAGGGGTGAGAACACGGTTTCGGATGAGCAGACCCAGATTCAATTAGTAATCAGTTCTGACCTGACTCTCCCGAAGGCTCCCAGAGCTAATGACCAGAGGGGAGGGGAGCGGGCCCGCACCTCCCCCTCCCTCCCTCCTGGCCGGGAAGAATCCATCAATGTCAGCCCAGAAGGCGCTCTGGCCGCTTCTAGTTCCAAGAGCTTCAGATAGGGATGTGATGGCTTAGCCCAGCTCACTGGGGGTCAAGGCGGTCCACCGGCGACCCACTAGGCAGACAGAGTCTAGGGTCAGTGGAGCGGCCTCGGAGTAGCTAGGCCTTTCCTCTCTGTAAAGACTGTCCGTGATTGTTTCTGAGGATGGTCCCCAGAGGCAAGGACGTTAGCACTGCGCATGGACATCTGGCTGTCCAATCACACCCCGTCCGTGGGATGCCGATGGCTAGACGCTCTTAACGAGGACAGACAACAGCTTCTTAGAAACAAACCTGACGCCAGCACGGGTGCTTCCTTGCTCCAGATCCTCCAAAGGCACCAGCTGCCTCAGCATCCTTCCACTAGCCTCCAGCCCCCCCCACAGCACAGTCCTTTCCCACCATCCCCCAGGTGCCCCCGACATTCCCAGGGAGCCCTTCCGGGCTGGCAGCACAAGTCAGGTAGCACGTGGCCGAGGGGCCTGAGGGAAGCAAGGCGGGTCCCGGGGGCGGCCGGGTGGTCCTGGAGCCCCGTGCACCTCCAGGGTGCTTCTGGGCACCCCAAGCTCCGTGGGTGAGGCTCCCGCGGCCAGCTCAGCCCCAAAGGTGCACAGGACGTCGGGGCCTGGAGTGGTGAGGGCCGGGCCTGCTCCCTCGGGCCAAGAGCCCAGGCCCGTCCCCGACTCCTTCCCTGTCCTGCTGGAGGCCACGTGGGGCTAGAGCTCCAGGCCCCGGGCCCCGAGCAGACTCGCTGCCCCGGCCAGGTCCCCGGATAGTCCTGGATAGGCTCACTGGTGACACTGACCCGGGTCCCTCAATCAGCCCCATCCCCGAGGGCCCCTTCCTTGGGGGCCTTTCTCCCTTTGGGGGCTGCACTGGGACCCACCCGGCTTGTCAGAAAGCCTCCCCCTCAGGGACGATGTGTCCTCGCTCCTGATGCAGCCCTGCCAGCACTGCTGGTGAGCCTCCCAGAGTGGTCAGGAGCTCAGATGCCCCGGCCCTGTGCTCAGCACGCCCATCACGTCTCCCGTGACCTTCACCAGCACCGCCTGCAGCAGGCAAGGTGGTTCCCCCCACGTCCTAGGTCAGAGCAGGGGAGCCGGTGCGACTCCCTGGCGGAGGCAGCAGACTGAACCAGGGAGCTGGGCCCCCAGAGCCTGTGCAGAGGCTGTAGGGGAGGGGAGGGACCGACCAGAAGAGCCAGGGTCCAAGTCCAGCTCTGGGCGACCCTGTGCATCCCTGCCGCCCCCACGGGATGGACCGGCTGATACCTTGGACCCTCCACCTTGACCACGGTGACCGCGACTCCTCCAGCCGCCCCACACCCCTGCATGGGGCCATCCACCCCAAGGAGCCTGGACCAACACGGGCAGCTGCCAGCCAGGCCCACGGGAGCCCCCAGGCCGCCCAGAAGAGGGGTGTCCCCCCTGCTCTAGTCCTGGGGCTGGGCAGGGCTCCGGCCCGGCTCCAACGCCGCCTCCCCGACTCGCCCGCTGGCCCCGCCCCAGACCCCTGCTGGGCCCCACTGCGTCCAGCCTTGGGATGCCCAGGTCCCCCGCAGAGCACCCACGGCGTCTCCTGCACCAGGGGACGCGCCCACGTCGGTGCCCTCATGGAAGCCACAGGGACTCCTCCCCGCTTTGTAAAGACGGCTTGTGGGTCTGTTTCTGAGGACGGTCCCCAAAGGTACCACCTCCCACAAGGTGCCTGAGTACCAACTCAGCAAGAATGTTAACAGGACGTGTCTTGTCCCCCAGCCGGCTCAGCCTCAGTGGTGCCACCAGCCTACCCAACGGGCACATCGCGTGGGCTGTCCTGGGAGCCTGTGGCGGCCCCGCTGCAGGTCACGAAGCCTGGGGCACCTGCCACCTGCCACCTGCCAGACCCGCAGGGCGAGGAGCCCCGCTGGCACCTCAGACAGAGACCACACGGGCATCAGGGCCATCTCGCTGGTGGCACCGCCTCCACCCTCTCTGCCCGCAGCAAGCCTGACTGGCCAAGAAATGCCCTCTGGCCCCGTGGGCACCCGGCTCCCCGCCAGCCTGCCCTCCACGCCCACGGCCAGCAGGCAGCCCTCAGGTGCACAACCGGCACCGCTGGGGGTGGCGGCCCCGTGCAGCCCGAGGCCTCGCCCAGCGAGCAGGGCGCCTCGGTGGAATGTCCTGGGGGCGGGGGGCATCTCGTGGACCCTGGGCACGCAGCCTCTTGTGGCCCCCGACGGCCGCCCGGGCCGGGGCTCTTACCGTCCACGCAGGCGGGCCTGGCTCTGGTGGTGCCCGCGATCTGCCCCTTCCTGCACGCGCAGCGAGCCGTCTGCCGGGCGATCGTCCTCCGCGGCTGGCTGCTGTCGCGGTCCAGCGTCACAATCTCACAGGTGCCGGCGGCCAGCTGACCTGCAAGACAGGCACAGATGGGGCTGAGTGGACGCGCCTGGAGACCAGCCGTCCCGGCACCACACCGAGTGCCCACCTGGCGCCCGCCTGCAGAGGGACCCAGAGGGACATCTGAACCCCCCAGACGATGCGTCACACCCACCCTGTAAGAGCCAACGCACCGGGTCAGGCCAGCGACCTCCACGCTTCTACAGCATGGTTTTGGCAGCCTTGCCTGGGCGACAGGACGTTAAACGTGCCCCATCTCAGCCACTCCTGGAAATGAAGGGCTGAGTCACAGGGGAAGGGCCCCCGGTCACGAGTCAGGACCTGGGCGGCACACGGCTCCGTGACGGGAGGCCAGGCTGGCCTGGAGTGGCCCCGGTCTGTGTCTGGACCAGCCCAACCTACCGAGAAGGGACCCGTCTCATTTGCAGGTGACGACTCCATGGGTTTCACTGGCTTCCTCACCCCACCACGTGACCCCTAAATCCAGGGAGGGCACCATTGCTCTGAGGAGCTGAGGGGGCCAGCATCCCAGCAGAGGGACACGCCTGCCTGTAAACCAGGATGCTCTGAAGAGTCACACTGACAGGCAGCGCCGGCGCTGGACGGCGGGTGCTGACGAGGGAAGCCTGGCCGCTGGCCCCAGGGAAGCTGCAGGTCCTCCCCGGGCCTGGCTGGTGCACCCCCGTTCATTCCCGAGCTGTGAGCCTAGATCTCTTGGTGACACCGGGTGGCCCCTCGGTGTGGCCACACGGCCACAGCCTCCACCGGGGCGTCCACTCGCGGCCTCGCTTTCCTTCCCTCCGCAAACAGTAAGCACCGCTGTAAGCCGCCCTCTGCGCTGGGCCCTGGGACCACAGTGCGAGAAAGCGGGCGGCACTCTGCCCCTGAAGGCCCCTCCCAGCTCGAGGATACGGCCCCGTACGGATCCCAGCCCACCGCTATGCAGGGGGTCGGCAGGGAGAGAGGACGCGGGTGCATGCCGCAGCTCCAAACAAGGGAACGACGAGGAGGCGACACCCAGGAGACGGTCCCCACGGGCAGGGGAGGAGGGTGGCGGTGTCCACCCCACAGAGGAGAAGCTGGCAGCTCCCTGGGGCTCCCAGGCAGCCGTTTCTTCAGCCCTGGGTGTCCTTCCTCATACACTGCTGTCACCCCTGGCCCCCTCCTCCAGGCAGCCCCCCGGGTCCTCCCGGCGGCTCACTGCCTTTTCGTCACTGATGTCACCTCCGGGTGCCCAGCACGGCCTGGGGCCAGGCTGGCAGGATACAGTGCATGGAGCAGACACCGGCTCCATCAGCCCAGAGCTGCCCGGGCCACCCACCCTGACCCGGGGGAAGCCACGTCTGGGTGTGACCGACCCAAGAGGCAACGGGGTATCTGCAGTGGGTACCAGACATGCCCGGCCCAGGGCCTGAAGGGAGCTGTGCACGGGGACCCCAAGCCAGCTGCCCAGAGCCCGTCATGGACGGCTCACGGGAGACCCACACAGGTGTGGGAGGAAGGATGTGGGCCCCGGGCCCCTCCTCCTCGACCTGCTGGGACCCCCCTCCCCTTGCTGAGCAGAGCCTGTTCCATGGCCAACGCCCCAGTGCCGCCTCCCTGAAGGCTTTGGCTGTGATTGACCGTGCACTAACTAATTACACGCAAAATTATATACTGAGCTAAGAACCAGGAGAAATAGACGCGTAAATAACAAAGTAGATAAACAAATGCAGCAGAGGGTAGAGTGTCGTGGATAGTGAGGTGTGCGTTTCTGGTAACAACAGTGGTTAGAGCCTTAAAGACAGACGAGATTACGAGCAACCGTGCATCTGAGGGGGGGTCCAGGAGCTCACGGCAAAGACGCTGAGACTCGCGGGCTGGTCCGACTCTGCGACGTGCGGTCGGGCAGCTGCGTGGGTTCTGTCCCGGCTGTTATTTTAAGCTCTGCGTGTTGCCGTGGGGCTGCTCTGGCACTCTCGGTCCTCGCTGCCGTCCACCCTGACCCCAGACACCTCTGGTTGACGTCAGTGGCCGGCAGAGGCCCATCTCCTCGGAACCTGAGCCCTGGTCAGTAACTAACAAAGCAACTGACCGACCAGCCATGGGAAACCCCTGACCCAGGCACATCGCGCCTCCGGAGCCTGGACCCTCGTTCGTAAGGGGGTGGCCGGGCAAGGTCCCCGCCGGGGGTCTGAGAGGGCCTCTACGTCCAGTGCACCTCTCACACGGCAGCCGTCCGCCTAATCCCATCATCCCCCTCCAGGTGCCACGATTCTGGACCACGCCCCATGGATCAGTGGCGCTGGGGTAGGGAAGGACAAGGCCTCCAAGGGCCCCCCGATCCCTCTGCATGTGCACCCACGTGGATATGCCGCGGACAGCAGGTGTCCCGGACTGTAGCCAGTGCCCAGGGGCTGCCGTAAAGAGGCGTCACAGACTGGGGGCCTAACCCCCAGAAGTTTCACCCGTAGCCTGGTGGCTGCAAGTCTGAAATCGAGGCCTCGGCAGGGCCGGCTCTCTCAGGGTGGCCGTGGAGGGGGGACCTTCCTGCCTCTCGTGGGTCCTGGTGGCCGTTTCTCGCCCTGTAGCCCCATCAGTCCCATCGTCACAGACCTCCTGGTGTCTCCTCTTCTCACACGGTCACTGGTCACGTTGACTAGGGTTCACTTAGGGGCTTCATCTTAACTCGAATGTAGCTGCGAAGCCTCTATTTCCAAGTAAGGCCATCGTCCCAGGTAACAGGGCTGGGACCTGAATGTACCTTTTGGGGACACCATCAGTCTATGAAAGGAAGAAAGCCAGCCTCTGCCTGAGAGTGTGGAAAAGCCAACAGGGAACGAGCCAGCACCGGGGTGCACGGGCCCAGGCCACGCATGGCTCCGCATGCCTTCGGGACACCACGGGTCCCGGTTCATGAATTTATTACCAGCTCACAGCCTAGGCGCCCAGCCCGGCCCCTCTCCATCCCTCCACACCGCGTTTCCTCGGCTGCCCTGGCCTCCCCTTCTGGGGTTTCCAGCCCTCGATTCCGTGTTGGGGGTTGGCTGTCTGCAGACTCGGGTCTCCTCCCGGGCTTTCATCCCAGGACCTTCACGTGGTCCTCGCCCTGTGCCGTGACCATCCTCCCCGGGCTGGGCTGGGTCTTGGATGTTGTCCCCGACCCCTGGAGGAGCTCATGGATAAACGCTCCCATCCCCGGCTGCCTTGCCCCCGGGCTCCACCGCGCTGTCCTTAGTTCAGGCGCCCGGCACCCCTGACAAGGTTGGCAAACGGCAGTACGTGAACGGCTCCCGTGGGCAGGTCCAGGGCTCCTGGAAGCAAGCAGCCCAGGTGAAGGGCAAGGGGACAGGGACAGGGTGGCAGCACATCACCACAGGGGCTCAGAATACAGGCTCAAGAGGTGCTCGGCGAGCTCGGAAGAGGCGGCGTCCCGAGACACCAGGTGGCTCTCCCCGCGGGTCACACAGCTGAACACGGAGTTCAGGCATGAGAGGGGTGGTCCACCCGCACCGTGAGGTCGCCTGGTGTCGAGGAGAAGACTGCCCGGCCCCACCCACGCTGTCGGTTCTGCTCTGGGGGTCGACAGTGAACTCTGGTTGCGCAGTTAACATGCGGGTGGTACCTCGTCGCTCACAGTACTTAGAACTTGACCACGTGCTCGGAACTCACCGGACTCGCCACGGACTCAGCGGAGCCCTCCTCCAAGGCGCTGGTCCGTCCCTGTCTGCCCACACCTGACCTGGAGCTCCCAGGCCCCCCCACCCAGCTGCCCAGGAACCCACAGCACCTCATTCAACCTGCATCCAAGTGTGGGGCACAGGGCAGGGGGGAGGACAGGCAGCCACCTGGCCCTGGGCCCCCAGGGGACCACACTGGCCGCCTTAACCGGGGCTGATGTTCTGGACACCCCCTGTGGCACTCTGGGGGGGTCTTCTCAAGCCAGCTCCAGGCAGGCGCCCACCCTGCACTTGGAAACCTCTCTGTTCCACTCAGATTTCCGGTTTGTTGTGAAAATGTCACTGCCTCACACTTCAGCCCCGGTGTCCTCTGACCAGGCCAGCGGCTTCGTGACGATGGGTATCTCAGTCACAGGGCCTGACCCATGCACCTGGCCGAAGGCCGGCCAGGACCCCCTGGGAGCCTACTGCCCCCAGGAATGACCCTCCCCAGGTCCCGCCGTGCCCGCCCTTCATCCCTCGCTCCTGAAGCTCGAGGAACCAGGGACCCCCAGGGTCTGGGACAGCACACGTGGGACACGGGCCTCCGAGAGGAGTGGGGAGGCCTGCAACGGGCCAGGCCAGTCCCCACACGCCTCCCGGTGGGCCCTCCTACTCTGGGAGAGGGCAGCCAGGAAGATTCTAGAGTCTGGCCTCCCCCTTCCCTCCTTCCCTTGTCTCACCTCTGCTCTCTGTGTCACACACACAGACACGCACACCAACACACAAGACGTGGTCGGCGTTTTCTTCGGGGGGCGGGTGGGATTATAATTCTTATTGTCTTCCCCCAGGTAATTTTGTTACAAAGAACTTGTATTACTTTTAAAACCAGAAAGAAAAAAGAATGCTTCAAAAATAAAGCAAACAAGAAATCACAATTCCTTCCCCAACAGCTGCTCCCACCATGCACGCGGCCCACACCTGACCACGTCCTCCTCTGCAGTGGGGACACAGGCCGGGCCTCCCTGCAGCTGCCCCCCCAGCCCAGCCTGGCGCCTGGACCCACAGGCCCCGCCGGGGCCCAGGGAGGAGAGTGTCCAGGCGTGCACACGTGTGTGCCTGAGGGGTGATGGGCGGCTGCCGTGAAGACGGAAAGAAACAAAACTCCAGGGAGTCTTCTTAGGAGAAAGGCAGCAACATAAGCATTTAACAAAAGCCAGATGCCGTAGAGAGACGTGTAAAAAAAGAAAGAGATGCTCACTTTCCCCCAGAGACAGGCCTGCAGCTTCTCACTAGACGGCGGAGGTCAGGGTGCGCATGGGTGGTCACGCAAACCCCCGGTTCTATGGTCTGATTCTGTCCCCTGACACTCGTGGGAACGTCATTGCATGTAAACAGCTGGCCACGCTCCCCCTGGACGCTGTCACCTCTGCCTGCAGCTGGGGGTCCCGCGGGAGAGCAGGAAACACCCCCCCAGGAGAGGTCAGGTCCATCACCCCCATCCTGGCCACCCATTAGGAGGCAGCCTTGCCCAGCCGGGGGTTCAGATGTAGCGTGACCTACAGGGCTGGGATCTGCAGGGCCCCGTCCCTGCTGCTGGGACGGGGGAGGGCGCGTGCCACGCCTGCCTAGTTGGTGGTGGCTGAGCCTGCGGAGGGGAGCCTGGCTTGGGAGCGGACCCCCAAGGGGCTCACTGCCTCGGTGCCTTAGTGATCCAGGCCGCTGAATGTGCCCCAGGACCAGGGGCCGGGGGCTCCTACCACCCACGCAGCCCCAGAGGCTAGGAGTGCAGAGCTACCCCCAGCGACAGCACTGGTCCCTGAGGGGCCGGACCAGACTCGGTGGGGGGCCACACCACGCCCTCAATGCTCCCCCATCAAGGCAAGTACCACTACCGTCCTTGTTTCTACAGATTTTCCACAAGCAGCTCACAGAGGTTTCTCCCATGCCCAAGAGATCCCGACTGGGGGCCTGGGGCTTGGGGAAGGGGCCCTGTGGAAAGTTTCTGTGGAACACGCACCCTCCCGGTCCCCGGGACGCCACAGGCTGTGAGCGGAGGGCAGCTGCATCCCGAGTACTCACGGGCATAGTCCCTGCTGCTACGTTTTGGCTGAGTCAAGCTTTGCCAAGTTTCATTTATTCCCTGAGCTGGACCAGGCAGGATGGCCGGATACCAGCACCTCAGCAGCCCCAGCACGGTCCCCAAACCAGGGCGGCCACCAGCCAGACCCTGAACAAGGTCACGGGAAGGGCTGAGGGGGTCCAAACTCCTGCTCGGGCGTCATTTCTCAGTGAAGAGAACGGTCTGTAACCTGGGTGTAGGTTTCAGGAGGGCATGGTCCAGGCCCCCGCCCCCACCCCCACCCCCACCCCCCCCCACCCCCACCCCCACCCCACCCCCACCCCACCCCCGGCTCCAGATGGATGGGATACCAAAGGATGGCTCTGGGCAGCCGGTGCCCCGTGGCCTCCCGGGTGGGAAGAGGCCCTGGGGCGACTCAGCTGGGCCTGGCCCTCAGGCAGCCCCCGCCCCGTTCCCGGGAAGGCACCACAGCCCTTTAATCCAGTCTGTGCCGACATCAATCTGGGAGGAGGTCTGACAGAATAAAGGCACTCAGAGAGGATGGCATTTAGCGGTCACGAGTGTCAGCCCTGTGCCTGGATGAGAACAAAACCTGGGCAGCCCAGGAGGCCAGCAGGGCCTGAGGCCGGCACGGGGCCCGGAGCTGACCACAGGCTGGGTCACCTCCAGGCACATGCGTGACCAGGAAGATGGGGGCCCGGGCAGGTCCCCAACAGGAGGGAAAAGACCCAGATGAGAAAGCGGCTCTGCCCTCGGGGAGGGTCCAGGCCACGTAGGTGCGGACATGGAGACCCACACGGGGACCAGGAGGTGGGAGCCACAAGGCCTGTGGAGTTTGTGGTGGGAGGACCCGGGGGCCCTGGCTCGTCTCTGGCTGGGCCTGGGGCACCACACCGCACCTGTAACCGGGGGGCCTGCACTCTGGTCGGAAGGGCTGCAGGCGCTCTGTCTCCCACAGAATGGGGGGTCTGGGGATCTTAGCATCTGCACGTGCCCCATGGCCAGCGTGGGTCAGGGCCTTGCCCTGAGTGTCCTGGGCCTCACAGGGCCCTTTGGGAGACGGGCGATGGTTGGTGGTTACAGGGAAGCAGGTTTCAGCTTAAGCTCAAGGAGAACGCGTGACAACAGCCGTGCCCTAAATCAAACCCTCATCCTCGTCACCTCTGGAACCAGAACAAGCTGCTCCCAGCTAGGGACGCCCAGGACGCCTCTGAACGGGAGCAGGCTTCGTCCTGCGAGGCACGGAGGGCGGTGAGATGCGTGGTTATGAAATCCCGCGTCAGGACCTGCCGATCCTTGTGAAACCCAAGGACGGCACTTGATAAAGTTGAGTCCCAGGCGCAGTGCACGTGCTGTAAAACGTGCCCGCTGTGCGCGCGGGCCGTGCAGGCGCCCACCCAGGCAAACCCGCTCCCCCCGACCCGCAGGGTCTCCCGTCTCCCGGAAAGTCCCGCACGCCCTTCGCTGCTGATTCCTGCACCCCTGGCTGTGAGCCACCACCGGTCAGCTTTCGGGACAGGGGCCCGGGGGCCGCAGGACTTGGTCGGGGAGGACACAGCACAGGATAGCAGCTGTGTGTTCCTGGCTGCTGCGAACAATTGCTTTTAACCAAGATTTACGGTCCAGGACATTGTAACCCACCAGCCTAAATGACCTGGAGCTTCTTCCTCGTCCCGTGGCCCCGTGGTCCAGCCTGGACTGGCCCTGCTGTTCCTGCAGGTGAGGCCACACCAGTGATGGCAACACATCCAAGAGGTCCAGTGGGCCCACGTGGTAGACACCTCAAATCGCCCCCGGGGTAGGCAGGGGCCCTTGTTTTCTGGGCTGGGGGGTGGCCCACTGGCCTCAAGAAGGTCTTAGATGGCCTTTTCCACGTGTGTCCTGAGTACACGGGGGGCTGCCAGCTGGGGGGATGGAGCTGGGGTGGCGGAGTGTCCCAAGTCTGGAGCCAAGTGGCCGGCACCTAAACCCATCCAGCAAACCTCTCCCCCTGGCCTCAACAGGACTTCCTGGGATGTTGGGTGTAGGTTGGGGTGCAAGACTGCTCCCCAACCCTCTCCCTCGAGGGACCAGGTCCCACCGGCAGGGCCTGCCTGCTGCTTTGATTCGGGGTGACGCCCTGGACCTCACAGACACACATAGGACATGGAGCTGTTGTGCTCCTGAGCCAGGAGCTTCAGTTCCCACACCCCCCGGGCTGCAGAGAAGGGCTGCGGGGTTGGTCCTGGGCTGTACCCCCACCTCGGCAGACGCCTCCCCCTGTAAGATGGGCAGGGCAACTCCTTCCCCCGGAGAGGCCAAGGGGCAGGCGGCTCCTCGCAGGAGAAATCAGACACCAGTGAGGACCAGACTCTCCAGTCCCACCAGTCCCGCCAGGGACCGAGGAGCACGCAGCCCTCGGTGGGACCTGTGTGGGGCGAGGGGCGCTCAGCGCCGAGACCCTAAAATGCCACCTGCCTTCACCCTCGGAGTGGACCTGTAGGGGTCCGCCTAGGCGGGAGAGGAAGATGCCAGCAATCGGCGTGTCACCGCGTGTCTCTGCGACAAACCAGAGAACACGGAGAGCCCCGCCTGGCACACGGGGATGTGGCCTTGGCCACTGGAAATCGTGGTGTGGGTGGCCGCTCACTCCCCGGGATGCGTCCCTCCGCGGTGCGGCATTTCCATTCTGCACGCAGGGCCCCCTGTGCCGCGCTCTCCCGGTGCTCAGGGGGCAGCAGCCTCACCATGTTCTCGGGCCACCACTTCGTCCACGGTCACCCCGAACGGGCATCCTCGGGACGCACGTCCCCGAATCTGCGCCTGGCTCATTGCCAAAGTGTCGTACAATGAGAAATACTATCAGCACCATCAGGAGGAGGGAAGAGTTAAGGAATCACTAGGGGTAACGTGGCGGTGGGGGGCTGGTGACGGTGGGGAGTGGGCGGCAGTGTGGATGCCACTGTCACTGCCGCCGGTTGGAGACGGTGGCGGGAGGAGGACCTCACCTCATGCTCCCTAGCGTACGTGGAACATGTCACCATGGATTTAAACAGCACTGGACGAAAACAGAGCTCAAGGAGGGAGCGGGGCAGCTCTGGTAACCCAGGCAAAGGCGCACGCGGACTCTGAGTCATCCAAGGAGATGACTATCCCTACTGCTTTTACTGTGGGTTAAACTCACCAGCCAGTTCAGCCCAAGGCCAAGAGACAAGGTAAAGGGGAGGCGGACGGCGGGGGGGACGGAGCAGCTCCCAGGCTGAAGGCCTCGGAGGGAGGGGGGAGGCTGGGAGATCCCCCACGCCCGGCTCTGTGTCTCTGCGGTCAGGACACCCGCAGGGGTGCTCAGGACACCCCCTGCGGAGCCCCGCCCCCACTTCCTTGGAAGGACTTCAGGGCAGGTTGAGCGCAGACACCCCAGGGACCCTGCGAGACGGCTGCAGCTGCACTGCAGCTCCCGTTTGCAAAGCGCTTTCTTCACCTGCCCTCAGCCACGAGCCCCCCACCTCCCAGCCGCGACTCTGAGCCGCCCGCTGCCCCGGCCCAGCACGCCCCTCTCCTACTGCCCTTGGAACCCGGCTCCAGCCCCCACCCGCACTAGTCCTGCCCCCAAACCACAGGCTGCGGCCCTCCGTCTTCAGCCCGGGGGTGATGGGGGGGCCAGGGCCCCGACGTCAGCAGGAGGCAGCGTGGAGAGCAGAAGCCCCGGCCTCCTCATCCACAGCCCGCCTCTCCTGGACAAAGCGAGAGCCACTTTCGAACTGAAGCTAACTGCCGGGGCCCTGGACTCTCAAACTAAGGGAGCCATGTTTAGTTCCACCACTAGATAGACATTAGCGTGAGGGTTAAAGAGACCAGAAAAGAACACCTTTTACAATCAGACCGAGCGTCACACTCTCGATATCTGAGTTCCACTGAAATCCAGTTTGTGGTGAAAGCCGAGTGTGGCATTCCGGATCGCCGTTCAACTTCCACTTAAACACGTGTGGCCTGTCCCCAAGTCCAGGTCCCTGTGGAAGGGCATGGAGACCAGCCAAGGATGATCTCTGCATGGGCTGGGGGTGTGAGGGAGACAAAGAAATCAAGGGAAACTGGCACCTCACAGAAGGCCCCTCCCGTGGCCTGGCACAGGGGACCAGCCCAGGCCGCTCTGCGGCTCAGGCCTCGACGGGGCGGTGGCCCGACCTGTTAAGCTGTGGTGCCGTCCCTGACCTTTCGGGCGGTAGGACTGGGTCCCTGGAGTCGAGGTCCCCCCAACAGTGACCCTGCCTGGTGATGCTTCACGGGCGCCCTGTCCGGAGGGACCGGGGAGGGGAGCTGAACTTGGGATAATCGAGAGGGGCAGGTCACCTTCGCAGATAGATGGTCCTCACGGCTCAGAGCACGGCACCCGCCTTCTCTCAACTTAAAGACAAGCCTTTGAACGCACCCTGCTCCGTAAGTCAGCCCCTGGCTGTCCCCAACGACACGACTGTGAAATAGAAGTATGGCCTGCCCAGCAAAGTCACAGATCTTCTCATGCAAACCTCCCAGAATCCAGCTGGCTGGTCCCAGCCTGCTCCTGCCCTGTCACTGCCATTCCTGTCCATGGCCGCGCCCTCTCCTACCCTGGGCTGTCCCGTCCTCCCACCTGGGCCACGTCCTCCTCCCAAGCCCAGAAGCAGGATGGGCTGGGAGGAGAGGGGCAGGGGGCAGCCCCCTGCCATGGCCGGGCGCCCCCTCTGGAACCTTGCCCCTGCCCACTGCCTGGCTCATCCCGCAGCCTCCTGTAAGTCTGCAGACGTGGGAAGGGTCCCAGGAAAGCCTGGGGGAGAGAGGAGAGAGTCCGCTTGTGGCCACCAGCTCAGCGAGAGGCCTCTGCTTAGAGATGCCCGCCCAGCAGGCCCTTCCGAGAGGGGCTCGTCTGGGCTATCTGAGAGCCTGGCTTTTTCATCTGGATAAGAGCAGGTGGAGGGAACTGTGATAAAAAGGAAAAGAATAATGGCTGTGATTACGGCAATGGAGCAGGCTTTCCAGGGTCTCTTGGAACCGAGATCAAAGCCTCTCTAGTTAAGTTCCCTGCAGTGGCTCCACTGCAGCCTTAACATCAAATTAGCGTCCCGCCCCCTTGGCCGAGCGCCCCTTTCCCCTCCTCCCCAGGCTCACCCAGGCTGCACAGAGAAAGCTGCAGGGTGGGCCGCAGAGATGCCAGGTGACCTGAGCTAGCAGAAGCCACCACGTGGCGGTCGGGGACCTCCCCCTGCTGTCACTGCCACGGCCATCAACCCACGGAGGGCGGGGCAGTGCCCAGAGGCGGGACGCTCGTCCTTGAGATGTGAGATTTCAGAGCTGGCTGCCAGCTGAGCTTCAAGTTGGAAACGCAGGGACAGATCAAGAGCCCCTGAAACACCCCCTGCCGCCGGCACCTGGGGAGACACACGCCTCCCGCGAGGAGCAGCTGTTTGTGGCCGGTTCTGGGCCCTCAGTCTGGGGAGGGGAGGGTCATGAGAGGCGGCCCAGGCCAGGCTTGCAGAGGGCAGAGGGGTCTGGGGTTGCGTGTGACTTTGTGGGGCTGTGCTTCGCCCTGGAGAAGGCTGGACGGGGACAGATTCCTCGGGACACACAGGCCCAGAGCTGCCCCTCCACCTGCCCGGCATCACCCGCCATCCCTGGGCCCCTGGCCTGTCCTCCCTGGTACCTGCTGTCAGAGGCCGGCTACCCTGGGCTGTGCCCCCTCCCCCGCTCAGGTCCACAAGGGCCCCTCCCCACTCATGCCCTCAGACCCCCACTGAAAGGACACCTGTTGGGGCGCACCGGGCCACCGCACCTTTCAGTCTTTTTCCTCTAGCTGGGAGGGACAGGGCCAGTGAGGATGCTGGTGGCCACGCGGATCACCCCCCAAGTTAGCGCAGTCCCACTGCCTCCCCAGACTCCACAGAGGGGCGAGGCCTGCAGGGTCGGGGCTGGAGAGCTCCGCCCGGGAGGCCCTGTGACCTCTCCATCTGGAGGGGACCATCCGAGCCTGGACCACAGCGGCCTGGCCTTGCCGTCGGGGACCCTGGGCGCCTCGGGCAGGTCTTCGTCCTCTGTGCCCTGGTCTGCAGGCTGAGCCAGGGAGACCCCAAGCCCTCCACCCCGTGCTGCCCTGCGAGCCTGCAGGGCCCAGGCGGGGTCACCAGCCTTGTCAGTCAAGGCCCCCCTGCTCTGCAGAACCAACCCCGGCCTCCAGAATCCCCGTCGGTGACTCCACCCAGGCCCACCTCTGCCTGGAGCTGCACGGCCAGCATCCCAGAGGCCGTGTCCTCTCTGCTGTGGTCACAGCGGGAGCAGATTCACCACTGCAGCCAACCGCGTACCGGCCACCAAGCCAGGGCAGATCCCCCAGCAGCGGGTGCCCAGACCCCTCCTGACCACAGAACTCGCCAGGCTCTGCCAGCACCCAGCACAGGTGAGGGCTCCACCACACACCCTAGGTGCAGCCGCCCCTGGGATGGCACACAGAGCTGGGGGCGGAGAGGCTGCACCCCGACTCGGAGCGCCGGCCACTGTCCCTCTACACGTCGCTACGTGCCGGGACAGCCTGAAGGTGTGAGATTTCCCCGGGGCCTCTCACTGGGGGAGCGGGAAAGAGGCTCGGGTCCCGCGAGAGCGACCGTCACCTGGGTCCCCGCACAGAGTCCAGTCCATTCACCGTGCGGTGGATGCAGCTCCGAGGAGCCGGGCAGGGCTGGGTAACGAGGCCGTAAGGGGCTCTGGCCTGCGGGGCTTTGTCTGACCGCACGGCTCAGGGTCCCAGCGTGGTCGCAAGGATAGTGTCAGGCGAGGGAGCCCGGGGCCAGCTGGCCAGTGAACACGGCCCACACGGCCCCCCACTCTGGGCTTTGTTGGGGACGTCAGAGGAACAGGGACCCCACGTCTGGGTCCTGGAGGGCTCCCTCCCTGCCTGGGCAGCCTTTCCAGGCCAGCTCCCTCCTGGAAACGCAGGGGGTGGGGGGATGGCCAGCCCCGCCCATAGCAGGACCGGTGTCGGGATGCTGCTGCCCACCGGGAGCCACACACCTGTGCTGGGTGCCCACCTGCCAGGCACCTGAGGCTGCAGCTTCACCCCCGCCCTGGCGGCAGAGGGGCCAAGACCCCAGAGGTGGCCGACGGCGCCTGGCAGGTCTCGTCCACAGCAGCTGGGCTCACCTGACCTTCAGGATCCCTGTCGGGGAGCAAAACGGGGTGCAGACCCTCCCCGGATGTCCCTGACGGCGAGCACACGACCCCTTGGTATCCCAAGCACCGGCCCCGGATGCCGCAGGGCTCCGGTCCTCCCCGACCCCTCCCACAGCCTGCCGTCTGGCGGTGCCTCAACCTCTCAGCGAGGGGGAGGCGGGCCCTCGGGCCTGGCTGTCTGGCTTCAGGCTGAAGAGCAAGGAGCTGAGAGCGCCCTCCCCAGCAGACGGCACTTCCTGCCCCTTCCTGGGCACTGGGCCCCGGGAGACGTTCAGGGCAGGGTTTCGCACGGGCCCAGGGCCCTGCTCCTGCACTGACGCGCGGGCGTTGATGGAGCGGCAGTGAGGCGGACAGGACGCTTTTATTGTTCTCCCTGAGGCAGCAAGCGCCTTCCCGGAACGGCCCTCGCAGAGCACCGGCCTGTCCAGCTGGCTCCCTGCCAACGGCCCCGCGACAGTGTCTGTGAATGAGGTGACCGTGGCTGGAGGCTTTGCGCGGCCCGGGGCCCGGCCCGAGCGGACTGGAACGCTGTTAGCACAACTCTGTGAGCACGGGGTAATTATGCGCTGCAGTTTCCGACTTCGCAAAAGTCAGTAGAAGTCAATAAAAGTCAGCCAGCCTCACCCTGCTCCGCGCCCGGCTGGCCCGAGCCAGAGATGCCGGAAAACCGGGCACACCCTTGCCTCCGGGCCCCACGCGCCCCAGACCTCGCCCACTCCAGCCCGCACGGCACCTTGTGCTACTCAGAGCCACGGCCTGGAGACGGGCCCTGGGCAGCAGCCTACCTCAGCGAGAGAGAGCCCAGCGCCATTCTGCCAGCTGAGCCCCTGTGGGAGAATCTGGCACCTGCTGTGTCAGCAGCACCGAGGAGACGCTGGGTCGGCCTCCCAGGCTCCTGGAGCCCAGAGGAGTCACCGGGTCGCGGTGGGTCATCTCCTGGATGGGGCACGGTGTCCACGTGGGGCCAGTCCAGACCTCCCCTTGTGAGTAGGGGCCACCCCTGCCCTGCACGTCTGGGACACTCCTGGCCCAGTTCTCAGTCTCGTGACCCGGCATCACTGTTAGCAGTGACACCCCTGGGGACCAGAAACGTCCCTGGCAGGCGATGGGAGGAGGGGCCATTTGGGCCATGACGTCCCCGAAGGGCTGTCTGCCTCCTCCCGTCGGGTGGCTTGAACCCAGGGTTTCTGCCCGGGGCAAGGTGGATGTTTGGGGGGGGGGGCGGTCCTGTGCTCTGAAGGATGTCCCCCACCCCTGGGCTCCCCCGAGACGTGGAGACCAGACATGGCTCCAAGACCAGCCAGATTCCCCGGGGCCAGAACCACCGATGAGAACCCGACTTGGAACCAAACCATGACCCTGCCTTTTCAAAGACACTCATTTCAATCTGAAGGGAGTTCATCTGACTTTCAGACCATTACTGGGCCCTGGGGACGCAGGATGAGCCAGGGCCAAGGGGCTGGGTGCCGGCAGGAGGGGGTGGGGCAGGGGGCCGAGCCGAGTTGCTGGGCCTCAGCCGTCGGCACCGGGCTCCACGTGCTTCCTGAGCTGCGAGAGGGGCCGAGAGGTGGGCTGCTCCCTGCCGTCTCGCCAGAGGCCTGCTCCCAGCTGCCTTTCAGGATGTGCGGGAATTGACCCCCGAAGGATGACAGTGATGGTGGAGAAAACCTGCTTTCCCTTCACGAGGGACTCAAAGGCTTCAGTGTCCCGGGGTTGGGGCCGAGTGCCCTGAGGCTGAGGGCGTCAGGGCAGAGCCTGGGCTCCTCTTCCAGCCCTCGGCAGGGACAGCTGAGGTGGAGGCCACTGTCAGGGGAGCCAGCCCGGGACCCCGTAAACGCCCCAGGGCCACCAGTCCCGAGTGTTTCCTTTTCCAGGAGGGGCACCTGCAGGCCAGGCTGGCAGGGACGAGCCCCCCTTCCCAAGGTGCCGGGAGTCCTGTGCAGACCCTCGGTTGCCGCTCCCCTGCACCTTATCTCAGGAGAGGGCGCCCCTCGGTAGCGTCCCTGATGGACGAGGACACGTGTGGCCATCAGCTGGGCACGGGGAGCCCTCTGCCTTCCCTGGCCTCCAGCACCAGGGGGACAGAAGGTGGCCCAGGCAGGGCGTGGGGACAGTGGCTTGGCCTCCAGTGGGCCCAGGCCTCCAGAGGGGGCAGCCGGGGGGTATCTGTCCCCACACCCTTCGCCCGCCTACCAGGGAGGACACAGGGCTGGCACCTGCAGCTCGTCTGGCTTGGACGGGACATCTGGGGACAGACCTCTCACCTGTATCGACAGAAGGCCTGGGGAGGTTTCCTGGGGCTGCAGAGGGGACCAGGCCCCATCCCGCCCTCCCTGGCTGGGGCACCTGGAGGAGGCTGAGGGCCTTGGTGGCTGTGGGCAAGGAGACGTCCCTGGGCGGGGGCCAAGTGGGCAGTGGGGGGAAGGGCTGGAGGCCGAGGGGGGTTCCCCGCTGGCACCCCAGCAGCCGGGGGCCCGGTGGGGTAGCGACCACCCCTGCCTGGCATCCCGATAATCCTCGCCTGCGTGGATGTGAAGTGGAACACGGTAACCTGTGCTGATGAGTATCCCCTCCCCGTCGTCCCAGCTGGGTGTTACTTCCCAGGCCGACCTTGACCCCTCTGACCCTGCCAGGACCTTCAGGCCAGACCGAGCCAGGTGGCAGTCACTTCCTGTCCCCGTGCCCATCCCAGTCCAGCCTCCGGGACCACAGGCTCCGGCCTGGCCGAGGTGCCCACCGTCTCAGAGCCTCGGTTTCCCAGCCTGGGCTCAGTGGGCAGCCTCCCTACCCTGCACCCCATGGGGTCCCTCAGGCGCCCCCTCCGTCACCTGCAGCCTCCTCGCCAGTTAGAGTGGGACAGGGCTGGCCTCTGGGGACCAGGGTGTGGTCCTCCCAGGTGGGATAAGCCAGGTGGGATAAGCCCAGGTGGGATAAGCCCAGACAGAGGGGATAAGCCCAGGTGGGATAAGCCCAGGCAGAGGGTCTCAGACAACAAAGATGGAATTCTGATTCTGCGGCTTACTCCCGAGGGTAAGATGGCACCTCTGTGAGCTCGTGGAGCGTTGGGTGGGACACCCAGAGGGCCGGCTGTCCTAACCATGTCAGGGGACACCGTCAGCAGCACCACAGGGACGCAGGGCAGCCGCTGGCCCAGCCCGCGCTGACAAAGGTAGACAAAGGCCATCTCACCCGCCCTGGGGCACACGGAAGCCGCCATCTCACCCGCCCTGGGGCACACGGAAGCCGCCTCTGCCTGGGACTGCCAGCTGCGCGGCGTGAGCCCGCTGCAGGACCGGGTGACGGAGAAGCTGCCCCGACGGCCCTGCCGCCCACGGCCCCATCTTGGGAGGCCTCCGGCTCGGGAGACCCAGGGTGGTTCGGAAGAGCCCAACCACAGTCTGACTGGCTCTGGTGCACTTTTTCACGCAGGCGCGGTGGAGCCCAGGCCAAGGTGCTGATTGCAAAGTCCTGTTTCCCCGTTTCAGGGTGCATCGTTGTGGATTGCAGGAAGCACGGGGTTGGTGGGGTCACTGCCTCAGAGGGCCGGATGGTGCTGTCTGCGCCGAAGGAGCTTAGCCCCACGCCCTAAAACGCAGACGGGAGCCCCCGGGAAAACCAGTCCCCGACGAAGGAGCACAGGTGACCCTGTGGAGGAAAGATCGTCTTCCCACAGAAACTGCTGGAAAAACCGGAATCCCACACGTGAAAAGTGCATCTGGACTCGGACTTCCCACCCTCCACAAAAACAAGCTTAAATGGGGTCCAAATAAACACAGCAATGTAAAACTTCTAGAAGAAAAGAGGAGAATCTACGGGGCCTGAGTTGTTAGATAGATTGGACACGGAAAGCACGATCCAGGAAAAACAAGAATTGATGAGCTTGGCATCGGTAACACTAAAAACTTCCATTCTCGAAAGAGGGAGTGAACGCACAAGCCACAGATGGGAGAAAATACTTGCCAACTACACATCTGACAAAGGACTTGTATCCAAGATGTACACGAACACTGAAAATTCCACACTAAGGAAACAAACAACCCAACTGAAAAATGGGCAAACGCTCTGAATAGACTCCGCCCCCAAAATGGCGACTAAGAGATGAAAAAATACCCAACATCACTTCTCATCAAGAGATTTCAAATTAAAACAACATTGAGATACCACGCACACCTATTAGAACGGCCCAAATCTGAGACACTAACATCGCCAAATGCTAGTGAGGATGTAGAGCAACAGGAACTCTCATCCATTACAGGTAGGGATGCAGGATGGCGCAGCCACTCTGGAAGACTGTCAGTTTCTTACAAAACTAAACATACTCTTACGAGCCAGAAACCATGCTTCCAGGTATTTACCCTTATTTATTTTAAAGCTTGTGTACACACACACACACACACACACACACACACAAACTACACATGAATGTTTACAGTAGCTTTTTACTCATAATCACCCCAAACTGGAAGCAACCAAGATGCCCGTTAGCAGTGAGTAAATAAACAAACTGTGGTCCATCAAGACTATGGAATATTACTCGGTACTGGAAAGAAATGAGCTACTGAGCTCAAAACGACACGGAGGAACCCTAAACGCGTATTACCTAGCAAAGACACCCAATGTGAAAAGGCTACCTTCTGTATGGTTCCAAGTATTCTGGAAAAGACAATGCCACAGAGACAGTAAAAAGATCAGTGGTTGCCAGGGGTTTGGGGAAGAGAGGACAGGAAACAGGAAGGGACAGGAGAGCAGGAGACGGGAGGGAGGGAGGGAGGGAGGGAGGGAGGGAGGGAGAGCGCAGGGCAACTTCGGGCCAGTAAATCTCTTCTGGGTGACACTGTGAAGAATACAGAGCATTATGCATTTCTCAGAATCAGCCCCACTTCACAACACAGAGCCACCCTTAACGTGCACAAGCAAGTCATCTAGGAGGTCGGGGGACCTCCAGAAGGTGTTCAGGCGGCATCAGGAGCATCTAACCTGTTGGAAATGTGTGACCCCACCTCAGTGGAAGAGGTGGGGGGAAGGTGCTGCCCTATGTCACCATGGAAATGCTGGAGTCTGCGGGAAGAGAGGCACAAGGAGGGGTGCACATAGCTCTGTCCCGGCTGCTGGAGTCATTCCCGAGGGATACAGAAGGACAACTCTGACCCGCTACACATCTACCCCTGAACCGACGGTTAGGTGAAAGTGGATGATGGAACCAGGTCCTCGGTGTTGCCTTGGGTTAGCGAGGTTAGCCCCGCAAGGGGAGGAGGCCAGGGTGGTCCAGATGGTGATGGCTCAGAGCTGAAGGCACGTTCAGCCTAAGGCAGAGGCAGGTGTTTACCTGCAGATATGCACGTACACAGGTGAGGGCACACAGGCGTTTCCTGGCTGTCAGGGGAGAGGGCCCGGGAGCAACAGGGGCACCCAACACCCCGATCTTGTTCTCTAACTCCACTGTCCCCTAAAGGAACCAGGACTCCTTGGAGAAATGGCTTATTTCAGGATTGGGTAGGAAAGATACAGCCTGGAGTACCTTGTACTGCCAAGAAGGACGAAAGTGCTCAAAAAACAAACCAAATCACTGGTTGGGGAGGGGGTGTCAAAGGCACACAAGAGCTCCCAGCGGCCAAAGCTGAACAGGTGAATAACCAGATACGTGACGCAAAACCAGGTATGAGAGTCTGTGAGTCCACGCTGACACACGGAGGTGACAGGGTCAGTTAACATACGGAGAGCAGGCGCACATTTCCAGGGCTGAAGAATCCCCTGTAATGAATGTAGGTGCACTGCCCGACCTGAAGAGGGTGGGCGTGACTCCCCACTCCCGAGTCCTGGGCTGTGCAGAGTGACTTCCTCCAGAAGAGAACAGGAAGACGGGGAGGAAAACGAGGAACCCCAGAGGGAGAAGCCTCAACCAGGCGACCAACGTCAGCATCACAGCGATCAGCCACGCTGACAGCGTGAGCCCTGAGGTGATGGGACAGGACAGTTAGTTACCTCACCTTCCCCCAAACCCACAACCCAGTCCAATCACGAGGAAAACGTCAGACAAAACCTAACAGAGGGCCTTCTACAAAGCATGTGACCCGCTCCCCCAAACTGTCGAGATCATCAAAAACTGTGAAACTGCCAGCTGGGAGGAGCCCAAGGAGACAGGATGTCTAACTGTGAAGTGGGGTCCTGGACAGCAAAGGGACGCGAGGTAAAAACTAAGGAGGTCTGAGCACAGACGGACTTTAGCTAATGATGACATACGACAGCGGCTCCTTCACGGTAACAAATGCCCCAAACTCTCCTAAGATGTTAATTAACAGAGAAAAGTGCACACGAGACATACGGGAACCTTCTGAGCTACCTTCACGACTCTTCCGTTAATCTAATACTTAAAAAACGAGGTCTATGAAAATACCTATGGAAATGACGAAGGAAATGAAGCCCCTGTGGCACGGATGCTGAGGAGCCCTCAGACGCTCTCCGAGGCCGGGCCAGCATCTGATGTGGGAAGTGGGTCATGCCGGCCTCGCCGTTCTGTCCCCACCCCCGACACACACACCTGTCTCCAGGCTTCCTGAGGACTACGCTGAGTCCTGGGATTCGGAGGTCGGCCTTTCGCTCAGCGAGAACGACCTTTTTCTCTTTACCCGGGGACGTGACTCGTGCACCTTCTGGTCAAAGCATGGCACCCATGAGATACACGCCACGACTGAGTGACAGGTCCCGAGGGAGCAAGTGAACAGCGTGCGGATCCTGCCCACCTCCATCAGGGCTTCTGTCAAGGTCAAAGGGGACAGCTCTAGTGGGAGCCCCCCAGCCCCAGCCATCTTGTAGCAGCTGTCCTGCATTCATACCACCTCCTCCAGGAAGCCTCCCATGACTGCACCCTTCCCCAAGCATCCACAGCCTTGCAGGCACCACAGCACACGATGACTCCTTCCTTGCCCAAACTTAGGTCAGGTTCCGCTGAGACCTCTTCTGCTCCAGACCTTGGCCTTGGCCTGCTGAGCCCAGTTTGGGCAAAGAATCCCCCTAAGCCAGTTTATCTGGACTCCTCCCCACACCTGGTACCTAACTGTTCCTCTTAGTAAGTTTCCACCCACTCCCTCCCACTCCCTCCTCACTGCACAGGAGCTGAGTTCATGCTAACCTGTTACAACAACCCCGAATAAAGACTTCCTCGCCCTTTATAACAAGGGCCCACGAGCGTCATGGGCTGGAGTCCTGGGGCCGTATGGGCAGAGGATGGGCCGGCTCCCTGCGAGGCCACCAAGGGTGGGGGGCGCATTTGGCCCAGGGGGTCTGGGAGTAAAGGGGGGACGTGGGGCAGGGGTGCCCCCCATCCCCACTACCCAGCTCTGCTCCTCAGAGAAGACCTACAGGCTGCCAGGACCATGTGGCCATCAGCAGTCATAGCTCAGGTGGCCAGGGGGCCCCAGCCCTGCCCTGCACAGGCAGGACCCCTGGACAGCTCGTCAGTCAATCAGAAGAAGGCCCACCCTGCTCACCCAGGCTCCCGCTGTGGGGCTCCAGGTGCTAAACAATATGGGCGGGTTGGGAGGTCCTCCCGGAAGGCCCTGCCCTCAGCAGAGGCCATGATTCTCCACCCCAGCTCCGGACACAGGGCCGGTGAGGGTTTGTTGAATGACTGCATGAAGGTGCCATGGTCCAGATCTTTTCTAGTGCTTCTTCTGGCACCCTCGACTCCCACACCCTTGGGGGCCCAAGGTCCACGGTGGGCACTCGTCAGAGGAGCCGCCAACCTACGTGCACTGACCACCTGCAGTGCCGGGTGAGGGGCAGCCCCTCCCGGGGCAGCATCGGTGGCCGAGGACTCCCTGCAGCAGGGCCCGGACGGCACTTCAGAAAAGCAAGGGTGGGAGTTTGCGACAGGGCCCGGGAGGCTGATCTGGACCCACTGGACAGAACCTTCTGGAACCTGGGCGCTGGGCTCAGGCCCCAGATGTCCGGCTCTTGGGGTAGCCTGAGCCATCAGTCATGGGACAAGATCCAGTCTCCAGGGCTGGATGCAGGCACAAGGCAGCAACGCTGCGGTCGGGGATGGGACGCGCGGGAGCTTCTCTCCTTCCATCCTCCAGCCTGACCACCCCCAACTCAGGCTCACGCCCCTTCCTTTCCTTTCTTCCTTTCCTATTGGATTTGACATTGGCATTTCAATAAGATGCCTGCAGCTCTGCACCCCGTAAACACGCAGGTGGTAGTGCCCAGCACCTGGGACTTGGGTGTGTGAGGCTCAGGGACACGGGAAGTGGGTGCTGACCTCGGAGACAAAGGGCCCAGGAGACAAAGGGCCCAGGAGACAGAGGGCCCAGGAGACAGAGGGCCCAGGAGACAGAGGGCCCAGGAGACAGAGGGCCCAGGAGACAGAGGGCCCAGGAGACAGAGGGCCCAGGAGACAGAGGGCCCAGGAGACAGAGGGCCCAGGAGACAGAGGGCCCAGGAGACAGACAAAGGGCCCAGGAGACAAAGGGCCCAGGAGACAGAGGGCCCAGGAGACAGAGGGCCCAGGAGACAGAGGGCCCAGGAGACAGAGGGCCCAGGAGACAGAGGGCCCAGGAGACAAAGGGCCCAGGAGACAAAGGGCCCAGGAGACAGACAAAGGGCCCAGGAGACAAAGGGCCCAGGAGACAGAGGGCCCAGGAGACAGAGGGCCCAGGAGACAAAGGGCCCAGGAGACAAAGGGCCCAGGAGACAGACAAAGGGCCCAGGAGACAGACAAAGGGCCCAGGAGACAAAGGGCCCAGGAGACAAAGGGCCCAGGAGACAGAGGGCCCAGGAGACAGAGGGCCCAGGAGACAAAGGGCCCAGGAGACAGACAAAGGGCCCAGGAGACAGACAAAGGGCCCAGGAGACAAAGGGCCCAGGAGACAGACAAAGGGCCCAGGAGACAGACAAAGGGCCCAGGAGACAGACAAAGGGCCCAGGAGACAGACAAAGGGCCCAGGAGACAGACAAAGGGCCCAGGAGACAGACAAAGGGCCCAGGAGACAGACAAAGGGCCCAGGAGACAGACAAAGGGCCCAGGAGACAGACAAAGGGCCCAGGAGACAGAGGGCCCAGGAGACAGAGGGCCCAGGAGACAAAGGGCTCCCCCCGGGCAGAGTGCAGCCGGGCTGGTGCTGAGGCCGTATCTCCTGAGTCAGCGACCTCACTCCTAGCAAGAACTGGGACTTTCTGGCCCATGTTGCACAGGGACCTGGGCCGAGGTGCTCACTCACCAGGTGCTCAGGGCAGGGCACGCCCCCTTGAGTGGGCTGGCCCAGGACGTGCCCTTCCCACAGGCCCGCATGACCCCAGCTACAGTGTCGATGGACACGCACCGCAGACACTGAGCAGGGAATGGGGCAGACTCTGACCACGCAGCCCGCCCTGGGGGGTGTTCCCTGAACGCCAGCCTCCCTTCTGAGGTCGGGGGGGCCACCATGCTGCACAGTGCCATCCCCCAGCTGCTCTAACGGGCACTCAGCCTGAGGGGCGATGGCAGTGAGCCAGCAGGGCGGGCGCGGGCCCAGGTCGGGCGCACCTGCAGGCCTCTTACGAACTGCCTGTGGCTCCTGCGACAGACGTCACCTCCGACGGGCTGGTCTCCAGCAACGCAGAGAGCAGTGCCCAGCCCCAGAGACTGACGGGGGCCTGCGGGGCTCAGGCCAGGGTGAGCAGCTTCCGGGGGTCGTGCCCGACTTCCCGGCTTCCGGAGGCTCCCGCCCCCTTCTCCACTAAACTCAGACCTCTGCCTCTGCCATCACGCCTCCTACTTTCTCTCTGACCTCCCTGAGCCCCTTATAAGGACCCACACGGAGGACCCAGGGGTGGAGCAGCTGGCCAAGGTCACGGATCAGCACAGGACCAGAGCTGGTCTCGCTCCGCGTCCCCCTGCCAGGCCCCCTGGCCTCGTCATGGCTGCAGCCAGCTGTGCTCTTGGGTATCAGACGGACCGCCTGCATTACAGAGTGAATGCCACTCGGCCTTCCCCAGACTCCGCAAACCCAAGCTCCGAGGTGGGTGAGGATGCTGAGGCCGTCTTTCTATCAGTGACGGCCCTTTCCACACGTTGAGTCATCACCACTTTGGCTTGGGGACCCGAAGGCCTTTCCTGGAGCAAAGACGGCAAAGGTCCTTGACTCTGCAGCCACGGGCCCCCCTGGCAGCCGCTCATGGCAGACTGTGTGGCCCAGAAAATCACAGACAGAGGTGGGGTGCTCGCCCCCCGCCCCCCGAGCTGTGATTTGAATTTCATGAGCTATTCTCTTTAAGTGTGTTCAAACATTTCAAGGTGTAAACAACAGTTCTTATCTCAGGAGCCCCGCACGGAGGGTCCACCCTCGCGGCCTCGGCCGTGCTCCTGGGGGGCGGGCGGGGGGCCTGCAGCTTCTGCTCCCTTTCAGGGATGCCCTTGCCTCCAACGCCCATCAAACTGACGCCCCTCAACACAGCAGGATTTACTGAGGGCGCTTCCGCATTCCCGGTGGTGGGCTTATAATTTTCGGATAACGGCACTCGAAGTCTTGTCCGTGCTGGGGGTCACACACGAGACATCAACAAGTGCCCCTCCCTCCAGGACCCCCGCCGGACACCTTCTTGTTCTTTTCTGAAGGATGGCGGCGGGGGGGGGGGCGGTCTCAAGTTCGCTGCTCAAGGGGCTACCCAACCCCAGCAGGTCTCCAGTGCCCACCTGTTTGGGAGTGACGCTGCCCTGAGGTCAGCTAGACCCTCTGCCTCATGGCCTCACTGCACTGGGCCCCCTGGTTCTCTGCTCCTCTTTCCAGATCAGCTTGGACGTCACCTCCACCAGGAAGCCCCCCACCCTGGCCCCAAACCCAGATCAGCTCTGTGCTGCTAGCACCTGTGTTCCTGCTTCAGCGATCTGTGAAACCAGATGTACAAAGGTCCACCCCCTGCGAGAGAGGGTCTCCGTGGAGGAGGTACCTGCCATCCATCTATGACTCAAACCCAGAGTCTGAGAAGAACACCTCAGGCTTCTGCTGGAGAAGATGCACTTTTACTGGACAGAGAAGTGACCACTGCAGTGGTGAGCGGCACGCGGGGCTGCCCCAGGAGGCCTCCAAAGTCCAGGAGGGCGGGAGGCACCCGGGAGCCCTGACCCGCACCTGCTGCCACCCAAGGGCGGGGATGGGCGGCGGGCACCTGTGCTCACCACGGGGCCAAGGAGGACGTGTATCCATGTTCCCTTGACCCAGCGGGGCCTCCGTGTCCAGCCCGGAAATGCCCCGGCCTGAGCCACCCCTGCTGGGTTCCCTGGGTGCTCCGGGCAGGAACGTCGTGAGCCTTGGAGTCCGTTCTGATTCACCCATGCCCTGCAGGGGGCCCTCCCACGGTGCCCGTGCTGCGAGGCGGAGGGGCAGAGCGTCCACCCTCACAGCCTTGGCCTCCGCACGGGAAGGCACCTCCCACTCAGCAGGCATTAGCCGCCTGCAGCCCCGTACCCATCACCGCGCTTCTGTAGGTGCTGCTTCAAGAGAAGAGGGACTGACACCCTGACAGCAGCTGGGGGCTTACCACTGCTCCCCAACATCCCCCGGGATCCGAATCCACTTTCCCCATGACGACAAGTGCCTGCCAGCGCCGCTCCGAGGAACGTGGAAACCAGGGCCAGGCTCAGAGGCCGTGATACTCACGCAGCTGTGGCTCGGGGCCCCCGCACCCAGACGGCGGGAAGCTGGGCCGTCGGGCCCAGAGCCCTGGGCGCTGGGAGCCTTCCGTCTCCCCGAGGGAGGTCCCGCCTTGAGTCACAGGAGCACGGAAAGGCTGGAGGGCTTCCGGAGACGGGGCCCTGCCCTGCACTTTGTCACACAACTCACAGCAGCGCCACCGCCCCCTCCACACACACACACACACACACACACACACACACAGGAAAGGGCCCCGTCCCCGGACAGGCCCCCCAGAGAGCTCTGCTCTGAAATGCACGCGCCTCGTTCTCTGCAGGGTGCGGGTGAATCACGACGGACTACAAGGCTCACGACGTTCCTGCCCAGCATCTGCTCCTGGCGAAGAACACAACTAACTAACGCCCCCGGGACCCCGAGATGCAGCCCCCCTGGGGCTGGGCGTGCATCTGGGACTCTCCGCCCCCTCACCCCAGCCCAGGGCCCCTGCTGTCCAGGCAGCATCATCTCAGGCCAGCACCTAAGACTCAGGCCAGTGGGCCTCACGGTGGCGCCCACCGAGGTGCGGGGAGGCTGGGTCACAGGGGCACGCGGACCCCACGGGGAGCCTCCGGGTTCACAGACAGGGAGGACCCACGGTCACCCCACAGCCACCCAGGGCCCCCCCCAAGCTGAGAGGGGCCTGCTGTACCCCACTAGCAGGAGAAAGGCTTGGGGGGCTGAGGGGACCCCTGCGGGCACACAGACGTGCCTCTCTGGGAAGAGGCCCCTCCTCCAGCTAGTTGGTTAGTTTTTGTTCTGGTAAAACGCCCATAACAAAATTCACTTTCTCAGCCATTTTAAGGGCACAGCTCAGCAGCACTGAGTCCATTCACACTTTCGGGCAACCACCACCACCAGAACTTTCTCATCTTCCCAAACGGAAACCCTGCCCCCCATTACACGCTGACTCCCCCCTCCCCCTCCCCCTCCCCCAGACCCTGGCCCCGCCATCTACTTTCTGTGCCTGAGGCTCTGAGGGCTCCAGGGACCTCACACGAGTGGAATCACAGTAGCTGTCCTTCTGTGTCTGGCTTATTCCCTGAGTGTGCTGTCCTCGAGGCTCAACCACGTGTCAGAATTTCCCCCCGTTTTAAGACCCACTAATGATGGGCTGTACAGATGGCCCACACTGTGTTGAAGAAGGGGCCCTCCTGCATCAGACTCTCAAGGGACCCTTCCATCTAAAAGGGCCAGGAAGGGTGGGCTGGGGAGGGGCCGTCCTTGCCGCGGGAGATGACAGAGCCCAGGTCAGGGGGAGGAGAGGAGGGCGGCAGGGGATCTGGAAGGACGCGCCGGCCCGCCTGGGGCACTGGAGCGGGCAGCCTGTGGGGAAGGCGGGTGGAAGGCAGAGCTGTCCAACGGGGCCGAGCTGGCCCTGGGGCGCTCACGACATGGAGTGCAGCAGCCGAACAGGTGGTCTGGCCTCCAAGGCCCCGTGTGCACACCTGTCCCCATGACATAGCCACCTGCACCGCGCCTGACACCACATCCCACCTCAGTGGGCACCTGGACCAGCGTGCCTGGGTGAGGGGCCACTGTGTGGTTCCCCAAGCTTGTACCCGCATCAGGCCACCCTCAGGGCACAGGGGTGGCATCAAACAACCTCAGTAGAAGGGATGCGGGACCTGGGTTCTTTCTGCCTGGGGAGATGCCACCAGCGGGGACTGTGTGTGCCTCGGGCCACGGGGACGCCTGGGTCACAGCCAGGGCTCATGCACGAGCCCAGCATCGGTCCAGAGCAGTAAACCATCGCCACGCCCCCCCACGTGTCTGCGTCCGCTCAGGTGCACAGGTAAGAGGCAGGGCGGAGGGGTGACCCTCCCCTTGGGAACTCGACGGCCAACCCCAGAGCAGAAGCAGCAGTCAACGTGCTTTTTAATGACGTGCTTTTGCACACAAAAGTAAATGTGATTTTTACATAAAAACAAGAGTATCAGAGAAGAGAGAAAACACATTTCACGGAAAATCGCACCAGCCAGGGAAGCCGCCAAGGTGAGCTCTCCAGCACATGCTCACCCCGGTGTTTCCTCTCTGTGTGTCTCACATAAACACCTGTGCTCACACACACGGAACTCCAGGGTAACCGTGGGAGCTTTGTACGTACAGCATAAGCCTGCTTTTCATCTTTGAAAGTATCACTGATGTTCCCACCTCGGTGGCTGGGGGTACTGCCCACATTGGAGATGCCGGGAGACCCTCTCCATCTGCCCCGGGACAAGCTCCCCAGTCCCTCCCCACACGATTTCGTCAGATCCCAGGATAGCTCTCCGTGTGTCCCAGGACAAATTCCCCGAGGTGGGATTTCTGGGTGCAAGTACCCTTGAGACCAGAGGGCACACATGTCCCAGAAGCTGAGCTCGGAGATCAGCCGCTGAGTCTGCAAAGGGTGATCTGGGGCCGCCCAGACGTCACCCAGCAGGACAAGAGCTCTGAGGCCTCCTAAGGTCTGACCCTGTGCAGACTCGCTGGGCTCGCAGGGCTGAGTCCCCCGCAATCACCACCTTGTCCTGTCCTCCATATGCAGAGCCCAGCATCCCCCTTTGGAGGGAGGCCGCCCTGTCACACCGCCTGGGGCTGTGAACCCAGAACCCGAGCCATGCGGGACTCGGGGCTCCCTAGGCCTGACCCCATGGGTACCTTCAGCTGTGGGCAGGGGCCGGGACAGCCATAGCCTGGATACTGACCCCTCAGCCCTCAGGGCTCCAGACGCCGGCAGCCTCTCTTGCTACTCAGGCCAACGCAACAAACAGATCGTAATTATTTCCACTGTGTGCCTTGGAGTGACAAAGGCAGGGCCCGATTCTGGAATCAGTCAGTCTCGAGTTTACACCTGAGGTCGACCAGGGCACTCGTGTTGGGTCAGCTCTAAAGTCTCAAAAATCTCACGTGTAAAATGGAGGTAATACCTGCCTTCAACCTACGAGGGCTGTTAGGGTTACAGGAGGTGGTGGATGTAAGGCACCGAAACATAGAGATTGGTTCCCACCACCATCACCACCACAACCATCACCTCCACCATCACTGTCATCACAATGACCACCTCCGCCATCATCACCACCACCACCACCACCACCACCACCACAGACATGCACTTACTGACTCGGCCTCTCCTCCCTCAGGGCTCTGCTCCCCGCCCCTCTCTTCCCCAAATGGCCCACCTCCACCCTTGCCTGTAGCCCCACCTGTTTCCTCACAGGTGTACCGCTTCCCCACCCGGCCTTCCCTCCACCCTTCACTCACGTGCCACCCTAGGGCAGGGGCTCACGGTGTCTCCGCTGGACAGGCCCCAGCTCACGGTGCTGTCAGCACAGAGGGGGGCAGGAGGGGAGAAGAAGGGGACCTCTGCCTGGAAGCCACCCAGCCCAGGCCCAAAGGCTCCACAGCCAAATCCTCCTCCAGCTCCAGATGCAGTCTCCATGACAACACTGAGCAGCTTGCCACTGAGGAACGCCCAGCGGGCACCACATGGATGTGGACGGCTGTTGGTGCCAGACGGGTGCCCAGTCCCCAGGGCCTCAACCTACGGGACCAGGTGCCACGGCAGGTCAGCGTCCCGGTGCCTTCAGTGAGAAGACAGATGGAAGGTGCCGGGACTTTCCTGTGCACCCCAGGCATGCCCCTTGGGCACATCCAAACTGTATCATGACCCTGACTGACAGCAGATCCCCTACTAAGCCAAGAATCCCCAAACCTGGGTGACCTCTGGACTTCTGTGACCCCAGCAGCCCAGAGGCAGAGGGGCCTGGCCTTGAGATATCCCACCCCACAACGCATTCTCCCAAAGTGACATCTGGAGGCCGTCCATCACTATGGCTGAGGGCTCCGCTTCCTGGCAGGCGAGCCCATCGCTGACCGTCTGGGAAGCTGAGTCATTACAGCAAAAATCGCTTGTTGGAAGAGGCAACAGCTGGTGGGACTGCGGCCATCTGCCTGGGCGCCCCCATGCCCCGCCATGTCCTGAGACGCCAGACGTGGAGCCGGGGTCCTCCGTGCCCCGAGCCCCTCGGGTCCCGCCTGCTGCTCAGACAGGCCGCCCGGCTACAGGAAGAGCCGCGAGAGAGGCTGGAGCCAAGAACGAAAACTGTGATAAAAGCTATTTTTTAGGAAACGAAACCTCCCACCCAGGATAACAGAGAGGCCGGCACGCCTGCGAGCTGGTATGCGTCAGCTCTGTGCCTTCCGTCGCGGTGCACCCTGCATCAGGCTCGGGCACCTTGAGGGCACAGGCTGGCAGCCCTTCCTTCGAACCCTGTGCGACGTAAAGGTGCTACCTACGCCAGTAAATCACCTGCTCACACACACACACACACACACACCATAATAAAGAGATGCGTGCACACACACACACGTGCACTTTAAAAAACCAAGAGTGGACGTGCCTCGCTGGGCAGGACAAACGTGGCCACACGGCTGCCAACAGCCCCTTTCACCTCCCAGAGCCTTCGAGTGGCCTCTGCTCTGAAGCTCGGTGGTGGGTGCCCGGGGCCCCACTTGCTGGTCCTGCCGGGACCCCACCCTGGGCTGCCACCTCCCCGGGGGCCCCACGTCCTTACACACACCCCACCGGCTCCCCCGGCTCTGGGCTGTCCGAACACGGCCCTCGCCAGGCCCCCCGCCCATTCCCCAGGGGTGTCGCATAGTTACCAAGGTGGGGCACGTGTCCACTGCTGTTTTATCTTAGCTGGAGTCTGGAGCTCTAGCAGAAATGGGGCACAACAGGGCCACCCCAAAATGAAGGTCAGGCGACAGAGGGAGAGCCTCAGGCGCGGGCCGCAGGACAGCAAGGCCTGGATGGCCAGCGGGCGAGCGGCCCACCTGCGCTCTGGGCCGTGGGCTCCCGCACCCCCAGCCAGAGGTTCTTAGCCCGGAGAGGCGAGCAGGGCGCCTCAGGCAAGGCCTGCAGATTGGTGAGAGGCTGCCACCGGCCCTGAGGGTCGCGGCTAGGGCTTTCAGCCTCGATGACAGGACAGCCCCCGAAAGAACACCAGCCCCGAGCAGGAGGAGACACAGCGCATCTGCACCAGGCAGCCGCGGGGGCTCCCTCCTCCAGAAGACGGACGCCTCTGGGGACCACCTGCTGAGCATGCCATCCTGGCAGGCGTAGGGTCTAGAGCTGCCCGCCACACCACGCCCCTCTCCTGGGCTTTCAAGGGGCACCCAGCCATCAAACTCTCAGTCCACAGGCTGGGTGTCCTCAGCAGTGCCCAGAAGCCCAAGATCACCTGTCCCTGAGCCCTGCCAGGCCCTGACCCCTGCTGACCCCTGACCCCTGCTGACCCCTGAGCCCTGCCGGGCCCTGACACCTGCTGAGCCCTGAGCCCTGCTGGGCCCTGATACCTGCTGACCCATGAGCCCTGCCGGGTCCTGACACCTGCTGACCCCTGACACCTGCTGACCCATGAGCCCTGCTGGGTCCTGACACCTGCTGACCCCTGACCCCTGCTGACCCCTGAGCCCTGCCGGGCCCTGACACCTGCTGACCCATGAGCCCTGCTGGGTCCTGACACCTGCTGACCCGACACCTGCTAGCCCGCCCTGAGGGCATCCTGCACACCTGCCCAAGGACAAGACTGCCACCAGGCTTGGTGGACCTCGTTTAGAGACCTCGTTTATCCATTCATCTGTGTGTGCACATCTGGAACATGCCTTTGAAGGGAGCCAGCGAGGCTGCTGTCCCCTCCTCCCCGGCCGTGTCCCCAGAGCCCAGTGCCAGACCTGGCCCTCGGTGACCAGCTAGGAAGGCTGGCCTGGGCCCTCTGAGGCCATGTCGTCTCCACATCCCCTGGCCTCTGAAACAACTTTATCTCAGTAACTTTCAGGAAAACAACACCTTTTTTTTTTTTTTTTTTTTTAAAGGAGATGAAAAAAAATCTACTGGCACATGACCAAAATACCTACAGATTAGCGGGCTTTGAGACCCCTTGCACTCACTCCCTTGTTAAACCCAGGAAACTAGGCATTGCTTTCAAGATACATTTCAAAAGCTTTGCAAGATGCTTTCTTAACAGAAAAGTTAAGACTTAAACAGTAATACCACTAATTCCCCTGCAATCGAGCTTAAATAGAGCCCAATGGGAGATAACGAACGTTCTGTAGGAACCTCATGGAAAGTTGCATCACCAAACTTAACAATTTTTTTGGCATAATCTTGCCACTTAATAAGGCTACAGATAGCGTGCTGGAGAAGCTTTAATGTATTCGGCTTGGAATTCAGCTGTTGTTGGAGATGGTCTCTGTTCTTAAAGGATTAGTGTCTGGCGCTGTTAGGGGCCCTGCAGACAATAATTAACCAACAAGGGGTGGGGCGGACCTCGCTGGGCTCCCAAGGGTCCATGGCGGCGATGCGGAGCCCCCCGCCCAGCTCCTCTCGCCCAGGACACACTGCCACGGCCTCTGCGGCCCCTGCTTGTCTGGATTTGGCCTGGAGAGCAGCTTCCGGCTCCCCTGCCCTGGAGGACCTCATTCCTGCCAGTGGGGACCGCTTGATCCTCAGAACAAAATGCATCCACGTCCCCAGCTTTCTCTGTGCGGCCGGTCAGCGCCGTGCCATCAGCTGCCCTCGCTCCCGGCATATGCCAGATGGAGCTGATGGCACGACTGTGACCACCGCTACCCTGGGGGCTGGAGAAACAGAGGAGCCTGGGGGCGACCTCTTGGGGGACAGGGAGTACCCCTGAGTTGGAGCCAGTCTCCTCGCAAGACCCCAGGGTTGTACCACACCCCCCAGACAGGGAGGCGTTAGGAGGACCCCTCTGTGGTCGGGGCAGTGAAGCCCGGAGACGTGGTTGCACAGCTGCAAATACGCTCGGAGCGCCAACTCCGAGTGCGACTCGGGCTCACCGCTCACTGGATCACGGGGCTCAAGGAACACTTAATTCCAGACTCGCTGACGTGTGGCTTTGTGTGCCCAGGGCCGTGGGGGCAGCTAATCCGGACAGTCTTGCAGCCGAGACTCTCCTATGGACGAGGGATCGCCCTCAGGCTGGGGTCCAAAGGGCTCCGCAGAACACAGACGCGCACAGGAGGGGGCTCGGCCCACACGCCGGCTCCACCCTGAGGCTCGGTGACAAGCTGGTGCACGTTTCCACGGTCTCAGTGGCCAGAGCTCCACGCCGAGGGTTCCATCTGCCTGGCCATCTACACTGCACTGTCCACCAGCAGGTGGCTGAGGGGAATGGGGGACCCACACAGGAGCCCCTGACTACTGTGAGGGAGCCACGTGACCCCAGGCACCGGCGTGTATTCAGATCGACACGTGCTCGGCACTGGCAGCAAATCAAGAGGTTCCCCGCACGCGTACGGCCCGCAAGGCCCCCTCGGGTGCTCCTGGCCCATCCCAGCGGCCCTCTTGAGGGGGTCAGACACACAGACGTCTGCCATCTCCTGGGCAACCCACGGCCCCAAGCCCGGCTGGGCCCTGGCTGCACCCTGAGGCTGGGGCAGCTCTGCTGGCCAAAAGCAGCCCTCGGACCCCCAGGGTCGTCCCTGTGAGTCCGCGAGAGATACAGACATCACTCCACGGATGGAGAAAGCACAGCTTCGAGGGCCTGGAGGGTCTGCAGGCCCCCGCACAGGAGTTGGTAAGATGCCTCTGTTTTCTGGCATTTGTCATGATCAGCCTCCTAGGAAACCATGGCTCTTCAAGAGAGCTACGTCCTGAGTAACAAGAAAAGCAACAAAAATAGCTAAGTAACAGCCTCGTGGACCGAGGGCTTCTGAGGTGCGGGCACCGCGCTATGAGCTGCCCACGCCCCCTCCCCACAATCTCGGGGGCGCTTCATCACCGTATCGCAGCCGGGGGCAGGGCGGCCGGGAGCACCCCAACTTTACAGACTGGGAAGCGGAGGCCCGGGAGGGCAAGGCCACGGCCACAGCTGGCCAGTGCCCCGGCTGGCTGGTGGCGAGGATTCCACGGTGCCCCGTGGTCAGACCCCCAGCTCGCAGAGCACACCGCCCTGGAGATGGTGCAGGCGGCGGGCAGGGGGAGGCCTGGGAATAAAAGTGCCGTTTCCAGCAGTTGGTCCCGCATGGTCACTTGAGATGCTGATAAGAGGGTCAGAGGGAATGTTTCTCTCGACTAAATAACTAGCCAGACTCAGCCCTGCAGGCCCCAGGCCCCGCCATCAGCCCCACCAGCCCAGCTGCGCAGGCCCCCAGCCTGCTCGGCTCCGAGCTCCCAGCTGCTCTGTGGAGGGATGGCCCCTGTAAGCCTTCGGCCAGACCCATCTCCCCACCCGAAAATCCACTTTCCTGACATCTGCCGATGTCATTCGCTGAGCCCCACGCGGCCTTGGGCAAGTCCCTCTCCCACCGGGCCTCAGTGTGCCCCCGTACAAGGAAGCGGTCACACCAGACGCTTTCTCACCGCCTCCATCTCCAGCAGTTCTGAGTCTGAGTCTCCTTTTACAAACAAACCCCAAGGCCTGCCAGGGACACGAGTGTGGGCCCAGGCCGGCCTGTGCACACGGAGTCACTCCGGGAAATTCGGCAGGTGATGCTTTGAACGCTCTGGGGACCAGCCACTTGGGCCCACTATGGCTCCTACCTGGGTCCATGTGGACACCCCCTCCCACGGCTGCAGGCGACTCGGTCATCCTGTCTCCCTTCCCTCACTCAGCAAGCTCCAAGGAAGCCCCTGTGCCCAGGACGTCAAGGGCTGGATCTCCATCACATGGACCAGGCTTCACACATGATCAGCCCCAGGCGCCCCGCCCAGCGAGTCCCACGGCCTCCTCTGGAACCTCCCAAGTTCAGTCCCAGAAAACATATGGGCGTCGGGGGAGCACCACAAATGCTCCCTTCGCTGCGTCGGCTGCTAAGTTCTCCAGGAAATTCTGTTGACACTGGCGCTCCCACGCCCCAGAGCCCCGGGGGGCCAAGCCCAGCCGTTCGGCACGCAAAGTGCACCCACACGAGGACAGGACGGGAAGGCGGGAAGAAGCTGCGCAGACACCAGCCCGCCTGCCCACGGCTGTGTCGAGAACCTTCAGCCCAAGTCAGCGGCTGGGAGGCGGGAGGCACGGACCCCGGGCCCGGGCAGGGTGGAAGGGCAGCCTCACCCACACACGCTGTCCGAAAGGCAAGGGATGCTCTAGCGGCGCCTTACCGTCCTAACCACTGTCCCCAGCCCCCCGCCGCCCTCTGGTCCAGGCACGAAGAATACAAGTCCTCAAGGTCATAGACGGTGAGCCCAGACTGCACCGAGAGACCACGGGCTCCCAGGACTGTCACCTAGGATGGGGGGAGGGGGTCAGTGACTGATGGGACGGGATGAGCTGGTCCCTGGAAGGACGTTGGCTCAAGACCCACAGACTCCCGGGGCAGCACTCCCACCTCCCAGGGACCCCCCGCCACATGTGCAGGCAGACGCCACCTATTCCTGGACCACGTGCTACACCACACCCCCGGTCACTTCTCCAGCGGCTGAAGGGAGCTACCGGCCACGAGGCTTGGCTGCGTTCCCGTGGGAAGGATGTCCTTTCTGAGACAGAGGGTGGCACGTCCCGGGCCATCGAGAAACACGCCTGCGGAGGACAACGCCCACTGACGGCTTCATCAAGCCCCCCGCCCCCTTCAGCCACCTCGCCCTCCTCACCTCTGACCTCTGGGGAACCGCATGTGAGTGGACAAGTGTCCAGCACCCAGGGAGACGACCCCTCACCTTGCAGCACAGGCGTGGGAGCTGCCATGCCCGCCAAGGGCACAAGGAGGCCCCTGGCCCAGCAGGCCACCTCCAGGCGCTCTTGGTCTGTTCCCCACCTTCTGATTCCACCGCCTGCGCACACGCTGGCCCTCCCTCACCTGGACCTCCCCATGGCCACCTCTCGTGTCCCTGTCTCCTCCCCAAACCAGCAAGAGGCCTCTGTCCACAGTGAGGCCGCCCTCAGGACCTCCCAACACCTCTGCGCCCTCCCCCACGGTCAAACCTCGAGGCATCACAGGCCGCCCTCCAGGTGGCTGGCCGCATCAGATGCCCTCCCACGACAGGCCGGGGAAGCAGGATCCCGACGGGAAGCCTGCAGTGGGGCCCGGGGGCTGCTCTCCTGCTCCCCGAATCTCTGGCTCTCGTGGTGCTTTCCACCCAAGAGGAACCACCTTCCATTCCAGAAGATTCCTCAGGGAAAGCACCCCCTCTTTCCTGCCTACACCTTCCCAGCCACAGTGGGAAATTAACTCAATACCCAGAATCCTGCATTTCGCTCTCATCGCCAAGCCACACACTTCATGAAAAAGAAATATGCGAGGTTCAACCAACGTGAGTCAACACATCAGGATGACTTGGGAATCAAAAGAATAAACGTTACAAACACATTTTTAATAACGTGCTGGGTAACTGTTAAGTTGGCAACAGACTATTCCAAATGGAATCCAACGTGCCCTGGGGGAGGCCAGGCACCAATGCCAAAGTGGCTTTCACAAATTTCTTTAAAAAAAGAGAGAAAGAAAAGAAAAAAACAAATAACTTTCAGATGGACACGTGCCGTCCACGAGCAGAGGCAGCGTCCTGGACCCGTGCGGGTGGCTCAGCCTGCAGACGGCAGGCACAGCGTGGGTGGGACAACAGGACCTCCAAATGCAGGACGCAGGGGTCTCCCAGGGCTGCCCCTTCCATCAGGGAGCAACGGGGTTCAGGAGGGGAGGAAGCCCTGCTCCACTCCACACTCCTACAAACTGTACTGGCCCCCAGCCCCCGGGAGAACCCCAAACGCAGGCAAGACCCAGACTGGAAGGAAGCTGGTGCCTGTTGCTCTAAGATCTGCGAGACCTCTGGCCCTGGTGACGGTGTTAGTGCCCAGGCACAGGGGCGCATCCTCTTCCACCCCACCATGGGGTGAGCGGAACAGTGGACCCCAGAGATGGGTCTACCCAGAACCTCAGAACGCGGTTTTATCTGGAATAAATGTCCTTGCGGATACAGTGAAGGCTCTCAGGATGCGATCATCTGGATCTGGGTGGGGCCTAAATCCAAGGACCAGTGTCCTGATAAGAGAGACGAAGATCTGAGACACAGGGAGAACGACACGTGACAGCAGGCAGGGACTGGAGTGATGGGGCCACAAGCCCAGGAAAGTCAGGGTTGTTTGGAGCCACCAGAAGTGGGAAAGAGGCCTGGAAGGAACCCACCCTGCAACGTCCTGACCTGGACTTCTGGCCTCCAGAAGGAGAAGACAATACACGTCCTTTCTTCAAGCCCCCCCACCCCGCCTCCGGTCATGGTCCTTTGTGACGGCAGCCCCAGGAAGCTGACCGCCCACCTCTCCATTACAGGGTCCAGCGTGGAGTCCACGTCCCGCATCTGAGGGAGGCCCCTTCGTCCTCAGCTGGCCTGGACATCGAGGAAGTGACCACAATTCCCGGAGCGCAGGCCTGCGATGACCCCCACGCGCCCACACAACTTTCCGGAGGCCCCGCTGCCTGCACAGCCTCAGACCCGCGCCCGCCGGCCTCCCGCGCCCCACTCCTTGCCTCAGCCTGTTCACCGGGGCAGACACTCAGTAGGTGCTTAATAAACACGCATCCCGGCAGCTCAGCATTTCCACCGCGACCCACCACACAGAAAGTCCCTATGCAGCTGGAAAGGAACTGTCCTTCTCCTGTACGTGGGAAGGCAGAGCCACGGCCGTAAATAGAAGGTAACCATAAAAATATACACACGACCATTAAAATGAAAAATGCCCACCAAGCCCAAATAAAGCCATCTCGTATGCACAACGTACGTGCCCTGGCTTTGGGAATCGCTGATTTATGGACGGAGGCGCGTTGAGAACTTCCGGGCCACCCCCCCAGCCCCACCGCCGGGGGGACTCGGCTTCTGCTTCAACCTGAAACTCAGTGGCCATCACACCCGTGGGCTCGGGTGCCAGGTGGGAAACCGTATCTTTGCCAGAACGCTGATGGAGCACCTGCCCGTCCAGGCCTCCTCGGGACACAAGGTGGAGGTGAGACCCCCGCACCCCTGGCACAGGTGGCACAGGTGATTCAGCTCCTCCTGGCCGGTGCTCCCTCCATCACCCCTGTGTGGCCTGTCGGGTTCCTGTGGTCACCGTAAAAATGATCGCAAACCACAGAAATTCATTCTCCCAAGTCCTGGAAGCCATAGGTTCAAGGTCACGGTGTGGGCAGGGTCATGCTCTCTCTGGAGGCTGTGGGGGAGGGCTCTGCCCACTTCCTGCAGCCTTGGGAGGCTGCGAGCCTCCCTGGGCCTGTGGCCACATCACCTGTCTCTGCCTCCATCTTCACGTGGCCTTTCCCTGCATCTCTTCTAAGGACACTTGTCCTTGGATAGAGGGTAGACCTGGATCCAGGACAATCTCATCTGGAGAATCTGACCTTCACTACACCTGCAAAGACCCTGCTTCTGAATCTGGCCACGTCCACAGGTTCTGGGTGGACCTGTCCTGAGGGGGCCACCACTCGACCCCTCAGCTGTGCATTTCTCAAAGGGCACACACTGGAGCTTCTGCTCCGCTCGTCACATATATGGTGCCACCGGACCCGCCAGCCCCAGCGCACGGCCCGTGCCCGGCATACAGCAGGCGCTCAATACGTGCTCCACACTGTGTGGGCGTGTCTAGCAAGGCCGTCACCCAGGCAACCGGCCCCAGGAGCTGCGGTGCTGCGCAGGCGCTCCCTGGGGAGGGAGGGCCCAGGAGGAGAGTGTGGGTTTGCAAAGCACGGCTATTTATCAGCGAGGCCTGGGCTGCTGTGTCAGTGAAGCACATCGGAGGGGCTGCTTGGCTGCTCCTGTGATCAGAGAAGAAGAGAGGTAATCGGCTAATAAAATCCACCTACTCTAGGCACAGGCTGACTTTGAAAAGAGTGTGTGTTTTAAAGTCTGCACACCCTCCTCCAGAATCCCAGGGGAGAGCACAGGGCCAAGGGCGGACGTGTGTGTTAGGCCTAAGGCTTCGGCAGGGTCCTCAGGGAGAGTCCCAGAGGGCAGCATGCTTGCCCGAGCCCGGAGCCTTCCAGGACACAGCCTCCTGCCCAAACCAGGGGCTCTGGAGGCTGCGGGCCAGCGGCAGAGGGGGCCGCCCTCGGCAAGTCCAGCTTCAGGCCCCCTGCGGGACTCTGCTGTCACACCAGGAGACCAGGGCCCAGAACCTGCCACTGGCACCCAGAGGCCACAGCTCAATCCCTGCGGCCTCACCCCAAGTCCAGTGCAGGGTGGGGAACACAGAGGCTGACGGTCAATGTTGAGGATGGCGCCCACCCTGCCTGAGACCTCGGATGGCCCCCAAGCTAGGGAGCTGGTGCCCGAGGTACCCGCCAGGGCCGTGAGCTGATGGATGGAGGCCTCCGGGGCTGCCCTCGGGGTGATCACCCCGTGCCCTCCAAGGCCCGAGCCATCACTGACCAGAAGTCCACGGAGGTCAGTGCAGTGAAGGCCACAGTGGCCCTTCCAGCACCCGCTGTGCTCCCCTAAAGCCTGCCCAAGGCGCCATTTGAGTGTCCCTGGGTCACAGGTGCCTTCGAGGCGGCCAGCACGCGGCTGGAGAGGCACCACCCTGACCGTCCCGTCCCGCCCCTGGGAAGGCCCGAGACTGTCCAGGTTCTCCCAGCCCCAGCGTCAGCCACCGAGAGCATCTTGGCCTGGACGCCAAAGGTCGCATCACACCTGCAGGATTTTCACCCGACGGAGCAGGCTCCACCTTCTCAGGAGAGTTAGACTAGCTCGTGCCACTGGGAGGAAGAAAGGGGAGCGAATAAGCATGGGCCTGTGGACGGGAAAGGCCGGACCCGGGGTTGCCCACCCCCAAGGGTGGGCCGTGAGGACCACCAGGTGCACCCACACCCCAAGGCCTGGTCTGGCCACAGCCGTGTGACTCCATCCACGGGGCTGGGGTCTCAGCCACGACGCCCCACTCAGGTCCCCAGAGCAGTGATCCGAGTCTGTGACCTGCTTTCTCCAAGGACATTCATGCTGAAAGGGAACATGGAGGTGGTCTGGGCAGTGCCCCCGAGCTCCCCCGGCGGCCAGAGGGGCTGGGGCACAGGGCAGGCCTCCCTCCCGCTCCCTGAAAAGTTGTGTTTGGACAAAGCGGTGACGTGACCCATCGAGGACCTTATGGAAATCACCGTGGACACCATCAAGGTCACACAGCTGGGCGTGGCAGGGTGCACGCAGGGCGGCCTCGGAGACACCACCGGATGGTGGAACCAAGCGTGTGGCCCGGCTTCCGCCCTGGGCCGTTTGGGCATCATGGGCAGCCAGTGGCAGAAGCAGCCGCCCGCCATGTGGACTGCAGGAAGAGGATGATCCAGCAAAGCCAGGCTTTTCTGGGGGTGCTCCCCACCTGCAAACTTGTGCCCAACCCCCTCCAGAGGGGTGGTCCCGTGCCCAGCCCCCCAGCCCTTCACCCACACAAAGACACACCAGTGCCTGGAAGCAAGGGGCTGGTCCTTCTTGCCACCCGGGTCACGGCTGGGGAACGGGGTCGGCCGAGAGCAGCATCCCTCCACCGCCAGCCCCTGTGCTGCTAGCTCAGCAGAGGCCCGGTGAGCCCCCGCTCCCCGCAGCTGAGGGCCACCCGCGCGGACAGCATCTCAGCCCCACACCACCGGCACAAGTCAGCCCGCCGTCAGGCCTAAGTAACGCAGAGGAAGTGGGCAGGTCCCAGCCTTCCTGCCCCTGACTCTCCAGGGCCACTCGGAGACGGAAACTCCGCCAGGGAGGGCAGGGCTTCAGTCAAGCCTGGTCAGTGGACTCCAAACCCCGGCGGGGCCCCGGCCACCCCCGCCCACCGGGCTCTCAGGGCCCAGGCCCGCTTCTGGCTCTCTTCTGGGCCATCTCCCCCAGGAACACGGCCCAGACCCTCAGTCTGATGGGTCCCAGAGGGGCCCTGCGGGGGCTGGGCTCGTCCCCCACCCCTCCAGCTGTCCTGGGCTCCCCCTTCTTTTTGGGAGGCCCTCTCTGCGGAGATGGTTCTGAAGAGCCTGCCACTCTGCTCAGAGAGAGGGCACAGGCTGGGCCGGCAGTCAGAGCCCTCGGTAGGGAGGGACGGATGGAGGGCCCTGCCCTTCCCCGAGGACTCCCTGGAGCCAGGGCCCAGCGTCCCAGAAAGTGCTGGCGGCCACAGCCGAGGCCTCCCAGGCTGAGTCAGCTGGAGGACGAATCTCCGAGGGGCAGGGAGTGGGGTGTGGACCCAGGCCGAGGCTCGAGCCCCTGGCGGTGATTCCACCCGAGATCAGCGAACGTCCTTCTCAGCTAAGCGAGTCTGGGTGGAGTGGCCCGTCTGTCCATGTCAAGATCACCCAGAGCAACAGTTTCTACGATCCGGAAGCATCTGGAACGCAGGCCCCAAGCATCTGTCCCCGACTCTCCTCCGCTATCACAGCCTCTGAGAATGATCTGGGTGTAGCCTGGGCCCCCAAACTGCTCCCATTCTCAGAAGCTTGACATGGGGTCCACAGCCCTTGCCAACCCACAGTGGGCGACCCGCACACACCTGCCCCCTTGTGCCCCTGGGACCCCCATACGTGTTACAACCGGGATGATCTTTGGATCCAGCAAACATTGGCGATGGACTCCAAGGTGCCAGGAACTCCGCTATGTCAGTCCTAAGACCCCTGTCCACGTCTTAAACTCACAGATGTGACAGGCACAGTACACAGTTACACTGTGCTAGCTACTGATCTCGTAACGACTACAGCAATTAACGGCCAGCGCGCAGAGCCACGACAGCTAACACAAGACCGTGAAGGGACTGTACGTGGTTAAGCGTGGTCCTTCCCAGCCGCCGGGTCCCAGAATTCCGCTTCACTTCCAGAATGAAGAGCTAACTAAATAAATAAAAGTCGAATCCTGTTTGCTCAACGGTTGGCCCTCAGAGCAGCTGTCCAATTCAGATAGCAGCGGCGATTCAGAAAGGACCTCTGGAATCGAGGCCGGGTCCACTGCAAGGGCAGCCAGACACACACGCTCGTCTCCCGAAACACGTTCTCAACAGGAACACGCGAAGGCTGTGGACAACACGCCCACCACCTCCCAGGCTCCCCTGCCCCCAAAAGGAGTGAAGGAGACAGACAGACCTCAGGTCCTCACCTCCAGGAAAAAGCCAAATGGCCCATCGCCCTGCCTCTCTGTGGAGTGGTTACTGTTCTTGTTCCATCAGCAGCAACGTGAAAGCTGTCAGCTGTGCGGTAACTGAAAGGCTTGGAGAAAAATATCTTAAAGTCTTTGGTAGAGGGAGATGGAAAATATTTTTTCTAATTCTGGCCGTTTCCTTAAGGCTGTGTTCTGAGACCAAGCGCAATGAGGGAGAGAAAAGGGTGTCTCTCCTCTGCCCTCTCCCAGTGCACCACCACGCCGATGCTCTGCCCCCAACCCCGATTAAGAGGCTGTATTTGAAATCCGGTTGCCCAGACTGCCCCCTCCCGCCCCACCTTGACTGTAGTTCACAAGCACAGGGCATGTCAGGCTGCATCCGAACGCAAAGGACGGCTCTGGCTTTCCAGAGGAGGGTCAGGGTGTCCCGAGCGGCGAGCAGCAGAAGGAACTACCCTGGTCCCTGAGCTCCCACACCCCACGCCGTGGCCGTGGCCATGACCGGGGCCTTTCTCACCAGCCCTCCAGCCGCCCAGGCCAGGCCCGACGCGGCAGGCAGGACGCTCTCACAAAGACCGGCCCAGCCAAGGCTGCAACTAGGGACCACAATACGCCTCTCTCTCATCCACAGCCCTATTCATCTTCACCAACAGTGGGAGACAGCCTGGCCAGAGGGGGACGGATTAGCCACGGGGTGACCCGCATCTCCGCACAAAAGGCAAAGTGTGGAAAAACGGCTCCCTGGGTCCCCCATTCTTCACCTCTGAAAAAACCTGATTCAAGGAAATGGCTATTTAAACAGCCCTTTCCCACTCGTCCACAGACAACAAGTCACAATTGTCCGTCAGCCCGCCTCGCTCCCTCCCTCCCTCCCTCCCTCCCGCTGGCCAGCACACCACTGGAAGGAAGTGGCCTGGAACCTGCAGCCTCCAGCCGGGAAGGGCCTGTGTCTCCCCTGCATCCAGGGTGGGCCCGCCACCCTCCCAGCGCCTGCCCGGGGCTCCTGACCCCAAAGGGCGGGAAGGGCAGCTCAGAGAGGACAGGGATACTCTCCAGGTCTGGCCTTTCATCAGAGGCATGCAGCAAAGGGCACTCCATCCCAGAAAGCAAGTACGTGACGTTGCAGGGTGGGCCCCATCCCGGGAAGCAAGGACATGACATTTCAGGGTGGACGAACGGCACTTCCAAGAATCCTAGAGGGTTGTGCAAACACTCAGACTTCCCCTGAGCACCGCCAGAACGCGTACCTGCTCCTGGCCCCGTGTCCCACCTTCCTGTCTCCACACCGTCTTCAAGAACACTGAGACACTGAGGAGCCTCTAGCCCCTCCAGAGTAAACGCTGAGGTTCCCGGGCAGGGCTCTCCAATAACCCATCCACGGAAAACACCACACTCGCAGAGCAAGCCTAGTCTCTAATACGCTGACCTGCCCCACACACAGATTCTTCAAATCCAAGAGATAAACACTCTTTTCTCTTCACCGAAACGTACGTCTTGACCTTAAGACGCGGGGCCTCAGGAGGACGGCAGTGCCCGTAAAGACAGCAGGACCGGTCAGCTCCCAGCAGGCGAGCAGAAGGGAACGGTCCAGCCCCAGGTTATCAGAGCTTCACTCCCTTGCTAAGGCAGCTTGAAAATCATGGAAGATGCCCCTCATCACAGGAACTCCCACAGAGCCAGGCCCTTTCGACCTCAGAAGCAGTGAACACAGGACTCCCCCTTTCAAAATGAATTCCCCCCGAGAGGAAAGATCAGTGGGAGGGAAGGGTGAGGGCCTGCGGCCCAAGAAGGCTCAGCTGTGCAGGGACCCCCGGCCACTTGGCAGAGGACACAGCCAAGATCAGCCCTTAGGAGGCTTGCCAGCCCCAGGGGACCAGCCACCCCCAGCAGAACCGTCCTCTCCTGAAGCAAGTCAGCAAGCCGGTCGGTGGTGGACGGCTGGCCTCCAGCTCAGCGGAAACACCAGGCCCTCTCAGGGCAGGCCAGGCCTGCAGCAGCCCCTGGGACAGTCCCCTCTCCATTCAGGGCCTGGACTCAAAATCAAGGGAAGGAAAAGGACACCGCGCCAACGGAGCAGGTGACGGACCGAGGCTGGCCTCCTACACCTTACCTGCTTCCCCAGGAAGCCAGAGGCAGCTCGTTAACTAGTCAGGGAAGCAGCTGAATGTTGCCAACCCTTCCTTTGAAAGAGCCACGAGCTAATGAGGATCTGCCCACACTCCAGGCCACACCAGCTCTGAGCTCGGCCGGTGTTCCCTCACGGCCAGGGGCAACAGCAGGCAGCGCTGGGGGCAAGGTGCCTGCGGGCAAGGGCACTGCTAGCTGCAGGCAGGCAGTGGGTGTTGCCTGGGCCGTGAGTGCCTAGGTCGGCTGTTCCAGAAAGGCCAGCCAGGCTGAGCCCACGCTGCACCAGGGGAGCCCTCCTCCAGGAGAGCTGGCCTTCGAGCCAGGAAGTTTCCGGGAGTGCCCAGGGTACTCGGGCACCCACCCACCACGACCATACCAGCCCGCGTACTCCTGCCCTGGAACCCTGAGGCAGGGCTACCCCTCCCACAGATTCCTCCAGCTGCGCCGGTCCCACTATCAACTTGCACGACTCAAGCAAGTCCGAAGAACGGGATCCTAAAGACAGCCCCGCTCTCAAGCAGGCACCGGGAGGGCAGGGGGGCCGGACTTGGTGCGGGGCCAGTTGCTCTGGCTGTCAAGTCCCCGCTCCTAGAGCCCGCGGGTCCTGGACTCGTCCGGAAGGCGGCGTGGAGAGCGGGATGCGGGCGCGCAGGCCTCGCCCTGGGCTCCCGCCGCCCGGGCCCCGAGTCAGGCCCGCCAGGATGGAGCGCGGGTGCCATCTACCGAAGGCCCGCGGAGAGCGGCCGGGCGCCGCTGCCAACGAGCCGTGCGGGGCAGGGGACGGCACAGCAGCCAGGGAACGGGCCGGAGCCCCGGAGGCGCGAGAGCCACCGAGGTCGCCGCGCCAAAACCCCGCCGCGCGCCACCTCGGACCCCCGATGTGAGCGGAGCGGCAGGGTCCGTGCCGGCCGCCCGGGCCCCGCAGTAGCGCCAGGCCGGCCGGGCCGAGAGCGGCGGCGGTGGCGGCGGAACGTGCTGGAAGCCAGGCGCGCGGGGGACAATTACCTTCTTTCAGGAACTGCGCGTGAATCACCAGGACGAGGAAGCAGCAGAGCGCGGCCCCCGCGAGTGCCCAGAGCGCCTTCAAGAGCTGCATCGCGGAGTGCCCACTCGGCCGACGCCCCCCTAGTCGAGCAGCGAAGGTCCAGGCGCCGCATCAGCGCCCCGCTGGGTGCAGCCGCCGCGGCCGCCCGCTCGCGCCCTCCATCCGCGCCAACGCCGCGCTCCGCCGCGACTGGAGGCGCCGCTCCGGGAGCCGGGCTGTGTCTTTTTGGGCAGGGGGAGGGGAGGGGAGCGGGCGGGGGCGCGGGGAGGGGGCGGGCGGGGCGGGGAGGTTAGCACCGAGGCTCTGGCCGCGGCGGCCGCCCGGCCACCATCGCGGGCTGCGGGGCGCCGGGGGCCCGGGCGCGGGGGGACGGCCGCCGCGGCCCCATGAATCAGCCCCGCCGTCGCCCCCGGAGCCGCGCCGCCGGCAGGGCCCGGACGGCGGGCCGCAGATTGCGCAACGGCCCGGCCGCTGGCCGCCTGTCGCCTCCCGCCGCTACCCGGCGTCGCCTTCCTCTCCAAAGCCGCCGCCGCCGCGCTCGCTCCGGCCCGGGGCTTAGGGGGCCGCGCCGCCGCCGCGGAAAACCGGGCGCGGGGCCAGGGTTGCGCGCAGGGCGCGGGGCCGCCGCACCATCGCCGCCGCCGGGGCCCGCGCGGCCGGGCCCAGCCCGCAGGGAGAGAACTTGCGCGGCCCGGTCGCCCTTGGACGGTGCCGGCCTCCGCGCTCCGGGAGCCCGCGCCTCCGCCTCGGTGGCCGGTTGAGACCGGGCCGGCGCTCCCGCGGGCCGCTCCCCCGGCTGGCGTTGCCGGGGGCCGGGGCCGAAGCCGGGGCCGGTGGCGCCCGCGCCGACAGGTGGGGCCGGCGAGAATGCGCGCCTCGCCCACGGGATGCCGCCGCTCCGGCCCTCGGCGCGTGCCCACTGCCCGCTCAGCTCGGCCCTTCTGGGAAGGCGGCGGGAGGGGCAGCGCGGCGCTCGGACTCCGGCCCGCGCCCGCCGCCCTCTGCGCTCCGCCCGGCCCGCCGAGCAGCCGATGCGTACTGGGCCGCGGAGGGGACCCGGGGGACCCCCGCCGCCCTGCAGCGCCCCCGCCTGGCGCGCCGGCGGGTCAGGCGAGGCCGGTCCGGCCGAAAACCGCGGGTCGGGCTCCACCTAGGCGCGCAGGGGCCTCACTGCAGAGGCGGCCGCGGCGGGGGCTGGAGCGGGTATCGCGCGGCCTCCGGTGTGCCCAGCCCCCCGCGCCCTACGGCCCCAGGAGGCAGGGGAACCCGGCCCAGGCGTCGCCACTACCCGGGACTGCCCTGCGAGGGCTTCTGAATAAACGGCACCTCGGCCTGGAAACACGCTCACTCCACATCCCGGCCCTAGTCTGTGCCATCCTCCGGGCCAGCGGCCGCCCCGCGTGCGTGGGCGCACAGTCAATGCCGGGGGCGGCTCCACGTGCAACAGCGGGCCCCTTCCTGGCCTGGCCTCCTCCGGCCTCTGGGAAGGGCCGGTATTCGCCTGAGCCCCAGAGCTGAGGCATCTGGGTCCTGTTTAGAGTCGCCCCAGAGGCCAGTATCTAGGCCTCAAGGCAGTTTTTTCCTGCAATGAATTTCCAATTCAATTCCAAATGCCCAGCAAAGAGCTTTGGCTGGAGGTGAGGGTGGAAGCCTCTGGCTGAACCTAACCCCACCGTGTGGGGTGGGTGGAGGACAGGACGCGACCCACCCTCAGAGGGCCCTGCTGAGCGTCAGGCCTGGAGAGCAGGCCCAAGGGTGCACATGAAAGCTGCTTCCTTCCTGCACAGACATTTAAGTGCCGGGAAGGGAAAGAGGCCGGTCCTGGGAGGGCTCTTAGAGGTCAGACAGGTCAAGGCCCTCCGTGCACACTTGGGCATACTGACACCAAGTCCTCCAGGACCAGTGCCAAGCTTGCCTGGCCTGAGGCGCTGTGCCAGCCCCTGGTCAGAGGGGAGGCCAGCCCAGAAGCGATTCTACACTCCAGCTGCATCAAGTCCATGAGACAGGAACGCCGGGTCCGAGACCCCACCTGGAGAAGGGGCCGTAGCCTCCGACAGGCCAAGCAGTTCAGGCCCTGCCCTGGTTGGGGGCTCTCTCCCCTTGCACAGCCCCTCAGAGCCCCATGTCCTGTAACAGCCTCGCCCTGGTCCTTGGCCTTCCCCCCCAGGCACTTTGTAGGAAACCCCACCTGCCGCGGCCTCTGAAGAGCCACCCTTCCTGACACAACAGAGCCTGACCTCCACCAAGGTCACTGGCGGTCAGTCCTCACCTGGTGCAGAGCTCTCCTCCTCAGAAGGCTTAAGGGTCACCCAGTGCTTATTACATACGCACACCCAGGACCCCAAAGGGACCTCAAGGAGGAACGAGGCCAGCCTCTGACATCCACTGGGCCCTGATCCAGGGCCTTCTACTTGAAATTTTGAAAATTTAAAGTATTCTAAATTCCCCGGGGGAACTTTTACAAACTAACCATTTGGAGGATCCTTCTATAAAGGGAATTAAGAAAAGAAAGTTTGTAGGGAGAAACGTGGTGTAAATCTGTTTTCAACAAGTGCAACAGGAGGTGCTATGCCGTGGGGACCGGAGCATCCCCTGGCTCTGAGACCTTCTGTAAGGAAACGTGTGTGGCGTAGCTTGTGCCCTTAAGAAGAGGTAACAGGTGACAACCGGGGGGCCCCGCGGCTGGTGCCCACAGGAGTGCGTTAGCTGTGCACACCATGGAGGCCCATGGTGCCACTGGGAAGTGAGTTTAAGACGGCAGAGTGAGCACCACATGTACCTCGGGAGGGGACACCCAGGGTCTGATCAGAGGGATGCTTAAAAATAATAATAAAGCCATAATGCTGTCGGGAATCAAAATGAGGGCAATCTGCAGGCCAGGAAGGGTGGGGAGTCCTGGGGCCACAGTTGCTGGAGGGAAGAGGAGGGGCTGCAGCCAGAGACGTTGGAAGGAGGCCCAGGTCCTCCAGCGTCAGCACCTGTGACTCCAAAGGGGAGGCAATGCCTCCAAGAGGTACAGGCCCGGTGCTCGCGGGGGGCATCGTGGAGACAGCTGTTGTCAGGCGGCTTTAGCTCAGGCCAGAGCCAGAAGAATGCTGTCCAAAAAGGGAGGGGTCTTCTGCCTGGGGACAGTCCCCAGAGGGCTGGAGGTAAGGACCAGATGGGGCAAATGTGCCTTTGTTTAATGTGTCTTTAACTGAAGTTTGACACTCCCTTCAAGTGAGCATACAGGCTCACAAGAGTTTAGGTGTAACTGTGATTTTTGTCACTACCAGAAATTGCAGGGATCTTCATATCACATTACAGCTCTTGCAGACAGCTTGAAATATCACCCTGACTTCAAATTATGGTTGTCCCACCGCCAGACATTTTTATGTAATGTTTTAATAAAGAAGCAAACATATTACTATATCAAAATAGGTTTCCCAACATTTGAAATTGCATTTTGGTATAACTGGTTTCCTTAGTAATCTTATATATTTTTATGGTATTCTGAGAAAGGTTTCACAGGCACTGCCAGATTGCCAAAAAGGCCTCTGGCACAAACAAGGCCTGGAGTCCCCTGCTCTTCTGAGAAAGTGAGAGCAGGAGAGAGACAGAGCAGGGCAGAGTGGAGATCTTTGGCCACCCACAGCAAGCAGGGACGGAGGTCAGAGGCAGGACCGTCCCCCGGGGGGAGGTGGACAGACATCCCCAGGTTACAGCCAGTCAGCATCAGGGTAGCCTGGGACCTCGCTTCCCCACCAGCTCCCCTGCTTCTTCCAGGGATGCCCATCTGTCCATACACCCTGCCCGTTCCCAGAGAACCTACGGTCAACTCTCCTGGTTAAGCAAGAAGCCAGCTGCTACCCAGGACAAGGGTGACTCACACTGACCAGTGCCTGTACTCACATCACCCTTTATTCCTGTACAGAGAGGACCTGGCAGGCAGGGCCACCAGGTGTTTACAGAAAGAGAAGGAAGACCCAGGACAGGTATACTCTAACACTTAACCCTTAGGAGGCAGAAATCAGTAATGACTCAGGGAAAAATAAGGTAATAATAATAATTCTAAATAACATCTTTCTCAAAGAAATTTGAGAGAATGTAGCACCAGTAAAAAAAAATAAGGTACCATGAAAAAAAAAAGGGAACCAGGAGAACAAGAAGAAAGTCTTGGGAATCAACAGGACTAACCGATTTTAGCCTCCAGGGGATGCCCTGAGGAGTAAAATGGGCATGACTGGAAACAGGGGTGTGTGGAAAGTAAAGGACACTTCCCAGACAGAGAGCACATGGAGAGAGAGACGGGAAGGTTGGTACAAATTGAAACATGCAGGGCATATCCTGGGCATCAAACTTTCACTTATAGAAATTCTAAAGGAGAAGGAAAAATGCAACATAGAGGAGAAAACTCAGACAACTGAACACACATACTCGGATTGCAGCCCCCAGACTCAGAGTAGGTTGAACAGACAGACCGAGACCCAAGAGATGCAAGAAACTCTGAGAAGCTGGCAGAATAAGAAGAACCAATAAGGTGTGTTTCGTGAAGTCAGAAACAGATGGAGACGCCAGGGTTTCCATTAGCGACACTGCTTCTAGAAGACACTGGAGCAGGTCGTTGGGGGCTAAAGGGAAAAGTTTCAGCATCTAGAATTTTATACCCAGCTAGACTGCCAACACAGTTTCCCACTTAAGGGCACACAAGAGCTCAGCTGACTGGCCATGCACCTGAGACAAAAGTTGACCTGGAGTGACACTCCAGCAGAGAAAGGAATCAAGGAATCAGATGTGGGAATATGGGATAAAAGAAAATCTAGCATCTTTGACTCTAGAAATGAAATAAGCTGTGAAGAATGTGCTTAAAAACACATTAGGCCCTCACACTTGGAAGAATCTTCGACCGGTAAAACCTTCACTGTAAAATGTTATATCTCTTTCTTCATAGTTCTGGTCACAAATCCGGTATCTTTGCTGAACAATATTTATGGAGTAGTATTGTAAACGCCATTGATTTCTTTATAAGTTTTTAAATCCACAAGTAGACAAAGCGCAGAAAAATGTTTACAGTAGAAAGATAAATATACATTCTTAAACCTTGATTTTTTTTTTTTTTAATTATGTGGAACAAAGGAAGGTATGGTGTTGAAGCAGCCCTTCTGCTTTCTTCCGGCTCAGAGTGAGGGGTGCTGAGGCCCTGACCAGGCTGATCAGAGGTGGTGGGTCAAGGAATAAACATTTAAGTCAGGACTTACAGCCACAACACTGGGTAAAAATAAATAAATAAAATTTACAGCAGGAAGGGCCAGATGATGAACAGTTTTGACTCTGGGGAAAAGGTCAGGGTGTGGGGAAGACAGGCAGAATCTTGCTTTTCATTTTGAACCCTCATTTGTTATTTGATTTTTTTTCTAACGTGAGCCATTTAAGCTCTGTGATTTGAGAAAACCTAGTGTCATAAAAATACTGTAAATACATTGTGTTTTGTCCATATAATATTACTGCATGAGGCAGTAATATTTATCTAGAAAGATAAAGATACAAACAAAATAAAGGCTGTCACAGCTATGTTTTTAATTAAGTGTCACACTCTGACAACCAAAGGCCATGACAGCAGAAGGGGTAGGAGTGTTGGCCTTGGTTGATAGGGAGAAGTCACCCAAGTGGAAGAGAATCAGTGGAGTGTCCCAGGAGGGGGTAGGACCAGGAAGATGCAGCAGGTGGGGACCCAGCTGGCAGGCTCGGGGGCCAGGGGACTGGAGTCTAGGGTTCTCAGAGAGGACTGATTTGCTGGTGAGCATGCCACGAGGCCTGCAGCCTCAGACCTGGGGCAAATCCAGTGCAGCCTTGGGGGCTGCAGATGCCCTGGGAAGGACCAGGACACTGGGCCACAGCTCTGCGTCTTCCTGGGTATGGGCGAGGAGAACAGGCCTGCAGGGCAGCCCCCGGAGCTGCGGGCCTCACCCTCACTGGGATCAAAGCAAAGGCTGTGGGGACGGCTGGAAAGTGACCACCACCATTTACATGGATGCGCCTGCATCTTCGGGTCACTTTAGAGGACCTGCCCCACCGTCAGCAAGAATAATTAGTTAATGTGACAAGTAAGCAGGGCCTGACACTGGGAAACACAGAGGAGAGGCTCCCTGGGAGCTGCAGACACGCACCCGGGACAGGAGGGCTGGGCGCCCCCCTGAGCTTGACTGCCTCCCCACTATGGTCCTAGTGTCCTTGGAAGGTTCCAGCTTCACCCCCAGACAAGCCATCCCAGAGGCCACAAAACAGAAGGGCACCCAGACCAAACTGTGATGCCCAAATTGCATGGTTACCTGAATTGGCCAAGAGCGCATAGAAGGGGCAAGGGGTGAAATGGGGCAGGTTGGCAAGGATAGGACAGGCGGAGGAAGGGCCACTCCCGGGAATCCCAGGCTCAGCCATCGTGCTGCCGAATCCACAGGCCTCTGTGCTCACGGCTGAACCACAGCAAAGCTCGAATGGGACCAGGGTGGGTGTCCTAAAGAGAAGAGACCATCGGCTCACCAGGGAGGATGCAGGGAGGCCGCTCAGGTCACCGATAATCCAGATGACCGGGGATACCGTGGGGGAGTCACTCGGAAGTGGTCAGACATGGGTAATGGTTTAGAGATAGTTATGAAAAGATCCACAGGAGGCCTGGATACTGGGGAGCAGACGTGTGAGGGGCTGGCTGTTGGGGCTGGGTGGAGTGTTTGGTTTCAGACAAGCTCAGTTTGGGGCCAACTATAGGTATCTAAGGGGAGATGGGAGTGGGCAGATGGCAGGGTCTGGAATTGATGGAGAAGACCTGGGGGGGGACAACGTAGGGGCCTCCCTATGGGTGCTTTTGAGGCTGAGACACCACATGACATCTCTTGGGTCCAGAGGGGGTCGGTTGAGAAAAGATCTGGGGTGGGTTCCAGGAGGTGCCAGGGAGGATAAGGCAGAGGCCAGGGAGGGAGGGGAGACCTCAGCAGAGGGCTCACCAGGCAGGGGGTCAGCGAGGAAAGGACGGCCCCCGGCCCCCCTGGTGGGTGCTGGCAGCTCCCAGGCCACTCTCCCAGCACCTGAGAATTGACAGGACAGCTCTCTCTGTCATCCTGCAGCCCGGACGGAGCACACCTCCTGGAGCTCTAGATCCTGCGTGGAAGCCGGGTCCATGTGTGCCCAAGGCAGGGTCTTGCTTGCACCACCCTTGTGCCCCCCCCAGTGACTGCAGGCCCCCGTCACCCACAGGCGTCACTTCAGGCATCGGGCTGGGCCAGGCCCTGTGGTTGCCAGGAACTCCTAGGCCTGCAAGTCCCCACAATCCTCTGAGCAGAAGTCTGCATCCACATGCCCACTGATTTCCCACGACGACCCCTCCCTGAGTCCTCACCACGTCCCGGGACTGTGCTAACTGCTGTGCACACAGCAGCAGGGGTCCCCATCCCCCAGATGCGAAAGCTGAGCGCTGAGGGCAGGGCTGTCTGTTATCAGTGCCCACTCAGTTAGGCACCTGGGGGTCAAGTGGGGATGGACCCCACGCCCAGGCTGCCTCTCCTTCAGGCTGACTGGGATTCAGGATACACGGAGCCACCCGTGGCCCCATCCCCGAGAGCAGGAGGGTGGGTCCCCAGCACTGCCGCACGGTTGAAGGAGATCAGAGAGGGCGACGGGGTCAGGGGAAGGGGTCCAACCAGCAGCCAGCAGCGGCCTGAGGTTAAGAAAAGGGCTAGGGGGCTTCCCTGGTGGCGCAGTGGTTGAGAGTCCGCCTGCCGATGCAGGGGACACGGGTTCATGCCCCGGTCCGGGAAGATCCCACATAACACGGAGGAGCTGGGCCCGTGAGCCATGGCTGCTGAGCCTGCGCGTCCGGAGCCTGTGCTCCGCCATGGGAGAGGCCACAGCACTGAGAGGCCCGCGTACCGCAAAAAAAAAAAAAAAAAGGGCTAGGGCTCTGGCTGGAGGGCCACAGCCCCAGGCTCAACTCAGCACTGGCCGGCCGTGTGACTGCTGGCCAGCTGTTAGTCCCTGTGCCCCTCAATCCCTCATGAGAGCTTGGGACTTGGATCGGAGCTGATCAGGCAGAGGGCACCGCACAGAGTTGGCCCCCAGCAACGTCTTCTTCCCTCCGCTCCCTCTGGAAGGGGCAGCATCCAAACCCCAGGGAGGTCTGGGGGCGGGGCTCATCGTGTGGCAGCCCTTGTCTGGAGTCACCCCCAGAACGGCATCTTTGAGCTCAAGTTTTGATTCTGTGTAAAGGGTAAAGGGCAGATTCCCTGGCAGGGCTCACTCCTCCATTAGCCCTTTACATCCAGCGCTGGGGTGGGGGGAGTGAGTTCCAGACTGTCTCTCTCCTCTCTCTAGAGCAGAAGGAGGGAGCAGAGCAGATGCCCGGGCAGCGATGGAGGATGCGGTGGACGGCGAGGCCGCTAGTGGAGGGAGCGTGACCGGAACGCTGGGGCTGGGGCTGGGGCTGGGGGCGGGCGTGCGGGTCAGTTTCTCTCACCACCAGCTGTGCTTCAGGACGTCTGAGGCCAGAGGGAGGGTCAGCCTCAGATGCAGACAGACCCGCACGGCAGGAGTGTTTGCTCTTTCGCTCTCACTTCTCCTGTGGGCCCCTACAGCACCCCCAGGAGAAAGGTGATGAACTCAGAAAAACCCGCCAGCCGGTGCCAAACTGCCCTGCCTGACACACAGCTGCCATTACTGAGCCCTCGTCTCCCTGCTCTGGGACCACCTTGCCGGTTCCTGGAGCTCGCCATCCGGCCAGGTTCAGGCAGCAGCCACGTACTGAACCCGCCTCCTGGCACCCCGTCCCCGCCCGCACCCCGACAGCCATGGCCCGGGCCTCCAAGCGAGCAGGGCTGCGTCTGGGAGCTTTGCACGCTGAGGACCTCGCCCGCCCAGAGGGTGTGACGCCAGGTGAGGACTGAGTGAGGGGTGGGCAAGGCGAGCAGGGGCTTCGTGGAGGAGCAGACGTGCCGCCCCAGGCCGGCCTCCTGGGGGCCGGCGGCTTCCCCTCACCTGGCCGGCTCGCCTGCCCCACTAGCCCACCTGCGCGGCTCTCTGCCCCAGCCGCTGCTGCCCTGCCCTCCCCTGTGAAATCAAGCAGTAAATCACACTCTCACACTTTAGGTGAACTTGATACCTCCCGTCCGCTCAAAGTGTCTCCTAATGAGCCTGGGAGGGAACCGCTGCCCACGGCGGGCGGCCGATGCTCGCAGCCCCTGAAACAGCTGTGCACGCGCTGCCCTCCTGCGCGCCTCGGGGGCGGCGAAGGGCAGGATGCCCGCAGCCGGCTCGCATCATCCAAGTGAGGGTTCACCTGCCCCTCCGGGAAGCAAACATGGAGATTTTGGGGTTGTTTAAAAACAGTGATTTCCTGTGGAAGAGTCCTTCCGGAAATACAGTCAAATTCAAGATGTCCCAGCCCTAAATCTGAAAGTCGCATCCTCAGAATATGCCCAGAGCAGGCTGCAGGCGCAGAACAAAGCCCTTCACACGTGACTCAGGGCAGCTTCTTTGTAGCAAAACCTTCGAAACAACGGGAGCCCCTTCCTACGGGGAAGGGTGATGGCTGCCGCCGAACCATGGGAGGGGACACCGCGGGACAGAGGGAAAGGAAGGAACTAGACCCACTGTGTCAACAAGCATGAGCCCCCAGACCACTGAGGTGAGCGGAAGGGCAGGCAGGGCGGCCCCTGGGCACAAGCACCAGGCTGAGATCAGGGCTGGAGCTCTGCCCTGCACTGCTCGTCACAGGTGGTCCTCACAGCGACCTCCCGAGGCAGAGGTTCCCACTTGCTTCTGAGGAAACAGAGGCTCAGGGAGCTCAGGGTCTGCCTAGAGTCAGGCAAGGAAGGGCTGGGCTAGGGCTGGGTCCACCTGCCAGTCCTCGCTACCCAGAGGCTATACCATTCTCAGAGCTATTTCATCTCTTCACCCATCCATCATCCATCTGTCCATCCATCAGTCCACCATCCATCATCCATCTATCTATCCACTCATGATCCCTCCACCTGTCCACCCACCCATCCATCCGTCCACCCATCCATTTGTCCATGCAGCCATCCATCCACCCATCCATCCATCCACACATCTATCCATCTTTCCTTCTATCTACCCATTTGTACATCCATACATCCATCCACACATGTATTCATCCGTCTGTCCACCCATCCATGATTCATTATCTATCCATCATCCATCCATCATTCCTTCCATCTACCCAGTCGTACATCCATCCATCCATCATCTATTCATCCATCTGTACATCCATCATACATCTATTCATCCATCCATTCATCTACCCATCCACCCATCCATCCATCTATATATCTTTCCATTCTTCTATCCACCCAGCTGTACATCCATCTATCCCCTACCTATGCCTAGCTCTGGTCCAAGCAAGGAGCATTCAGGAGGGAAAAAAGACCCAGACCCATTCTCCTAGGCCTGTGCTTGGAGGGAATGGACGCTGCTCCTGGGCAGTCCCAGCCCCATGAGGCACACGCTGTGACTGGGGCCAACAGGGGCTTCCTGAGGGCTGAACAGGGGGCTGGGTGGGTGGCAAGATGGCGGTCTAACGTGGCAGAGGACTTCCCAAAGCTAAGACCTGAGAATTACAAGCCTTCTATGCAGACGTTGCAAGGCCTCCATCTGAGGGAGAAAAATGCCAGATTCTGAAGCAGGCAAAGAAAGCCAGGTTGAGCCAGGCAGAGCCAGAAATGGTGAAAGACGGGCGGCCCCACAGCCTTTAGAACATGTCTGTAAATGCTGCTGCGATGGAGCGGCTTGTGCTTTTCAAGCTGGAACCGGAGGCTCCCCCACAGCTGCTGTTGTAACAGGAACCGGCTCTGGGGACAGCCGTGTTCCTGTTCCACTATCCACATCTGGGAGAGCTCGCCTGTCCCCTGCGCCGGCACCCGAGGAGGGCCACGCCCGCTCTGTGTTCTCGGGCCCCAAGCCCCTGCCCGGCACTTGGCCTTGAGCGAGCCCTCACATGTTCCCAGGCCCACCCCAAGCCTGAGGCTGTGGGCCCTCCAGGGGCCCCAGCCAGCCTCCCACCCGCCCCGACCATGGCCAGTGTCCCCCAGAGAAGTTCCAGGCTGGCAGGCTCTGGTTCCTGCTCCACCCCCATCTCGCCACCACAGGCCCCAACCCCTGTCATCCGTCCTGCCCCGGCCACTAGGAGGCAGGTGGCATTGTACAGACACTGGCCAGACCACACGTGACGACGGAACTCTGACCCCCAGCCCACCTTACAGCTATCAGCCCAGACGCTCAGCATGTGGGCAGTGACCCCCAGCTTCCCTTGTTTCTTTCCCTGATCCCAACGCAGGACCACCCGGGAGAAGCCAAACATGCCCTTAGCGAGTCACAGGGACGCCCTGCTCTGGTCGGCGGCCCAGCCTCCCCAGGCCCAGCCTCTGCCAGGCACCTGGAACCCAGCCTCCGTTCTCTGGTACAGCTGCCTCCCCGGCCCCCCGCCGTGCCCCAGTCTCTGCTTATTCTCCTGTGGGCGACCTTCCTCTGCTCCCACCAGGGCAGAGCCAGCTGCCCACAGCGGGGACTTGAGACCACCCTCCCCCCGCCATTCACTGCCCCCCCGCCCCGACTCCCGAAGCCCGTCCTCACAGCCATTCCCTCCACTCACTCCCAAACACCACCTGCAGGCCCGGCCTCGTCTCGGGCTGCTTTGGGGAGCCCAGGCCAAGGCACCCTTGCCATCCAGGACACCCTTTCTAAAGAGAACAGCTGGGGAGCAGTCTGCACTGCCCTCCCAGAGTGGCTGGGTTCAGGAGGGACAGTCCTAGGCAAGGAGCCCGACATGGTCCTGGGGGCACTGCCCAAGACAGGTGGGTGGGAGAGCAGCCTTCGCTCGCGGCAGGGCAGTCAGGATGCCACCCAGCAGCTCCCCCGGGGCCCCTGATCCTCAGCCTCCAGGACCTGCAGAAGCTGTCCATCCAGGAGCCGGTACTCCCGCAACCCTGCTCGGTGAGCTGGAAGCAAAACCAAATGCGCCGTGACCACTGCCCCTCGGAGGGCGGCCACTCCTACTGCGGGTGAGGCCAGCTCCAGTAGTGGGTGCAAGAGGTGGAGGGAGCCGGGCATCCCTCACTCCCGGGAGCAGCTCCTTCGGGCATGTGCTGACCCGCCAGGGCAGCAAGATCTCTTCACCTGAGCAGAGGTGCAGGCTGCCTCTGGGGACCAGACCTCCCAGAAGGAGACGCTGGAGCATCACCGCCCACCGTTCTGCATCCAGGGACTCAGATGTCTGGGCCAGCTTCTCCCATCCCCTCAAGAGTTCCGTGCTCACCCCCCCCCCCAAGCTGCTGGCGAGGCCAGACAGACCATTCAAGACTCAGGACACTATCCCTTTGTCCTTCCAGCCTAAATGCCCACGGCCATTCCCTCTGGAGAAATGCACAAACGAGCCCCAGGGTGAGGATCGGCCACTCGTCTGCAGGAATCCTCACGGGGTCCACACAAGGGCCCGGCTGAGAATCCGAGAAGGAGGTGGCAGCTGGCACTCTTTGCTAAATGTCAGAGAAAGGGCTGAAGGTCAGGGGCTGTGACTTGGCTGCAGGGGAGCAGGAGGCCAGACCCAGCCCAGCATCGGGCCTGGAGGCAGCCCTGCCCGCTGGGCATGGAGCCGTCCCAGGTGCTGGCCTGGGGTCCACCCAGGGCCCCACCCCCGGCATCACAAAAGTCCATCATCTCGGCCCCGGCCATCCTGCAAGCTACTGACAGGAGTGAATAAGAAAGTGGGTGTAAACTTTTTATAAACTGTCAGGTTAATAAACTGGCAAAGCTCACAGGTTCTCATCCACGGCCCCCAGTCCCCGGAGGCCACGGCCGGGTGCCCAGGAGCCCCGAGGGGTGGGCACGTCAGCAGAGCAGGGGCGGAGGCCCCGCGGAGAGCCATCTGGCGCAGATACCAGGACCTCTTCACACAGCGGAAAGCACACCTGAGACCCGAGGTGAAAACCGTGGTCACGAACCAGAACAAGGTCATAAATGACAACGCGGGTGCCCTCGAGGGCCTGGGCAGACAAGGCACCGAGAGTTTGGGTGCATTTTTCACCTAAATGCGGTAGAAACCCACCCACTGCTGCCTGCTGGGTGCTGACATCAGCAGCCCCAGCTCACTTCCGGATCAGCCTCACGGTCCCCAGAGCAGACAGAAGACTCCCACATCCGGCCTGGGACCACAGGGATCCAGGGAGGAGGCTCCTGCAGCCGCACAGAAGGGAAGGGCTCTGCTCTCCGAGTGCTGTGTCGTTCCCACCTTTAAAATGGGAAGGATGCTCTGAGCGCCTGTGGCGGGTGCACCCGGCCAGGCACCGAGCGGCACAAACGTCCCGTAGGACCACACAGCAGGAGCAGGTGGACCCTCATGACCTGGTCAGGCCAGCAGCCCTGCGGCCACGCTGGCAGGACGGCTTTCCTGATGGAACAGGCGGGTGAGGTGTCCTCTGTCATCATCACACGTGCACCTTCCCATCCACTCCTCCTGTCCCCGGGACCCCAGGACCCCCAGGACCCCACACCTGACGGCCGCTCCAAGCTTGAGAAGCAGGGCCCTGCGATGGCCACGCCCACAGGAGCCCAGTTTTTTCCACAACACGGACCTTCCCCCGGGGCCGCAGGGACAGGCACAGCACGGAATCCGTGCATCCAGGAACCACTGTGAACGGCCAGCTGCCAGCATGGCTTTCACGGCCACCTCGGGTCTCAGGCGTGCTTTCTGCTGCGAGATGAGGGCCTGGTGTCCGTGCCGGACCCCGGCTCTCCCCTAGGCCACCACCCCTGCTCTGCCGATGCGTCCGTCCCTCTGGGCTCCTGGGCACCCAGCCATGGCCTGCAGTGACTGGGGGCTGTGGATGAGAACACGGGTGCTTTGTCGGGGTCCCGACGGATGAGTGCTGAGGAGCCGGCCCGGCACCAACCCAGAAGCTCACGGGGACACGGCCCCAGGAAGCGACGGGGCCAGAACTACAGACATGGCTTCCCGCTGAGACGATGGGGACGCCACCCCCCATGGAGACACATCCTGCATCCTGACTGACACAGACTGCATCCTGACTGCAAAGGCACTGTGGCCTGGAAGCTTCAGCGTCCCAGGAAAGAAGACGGTGGCCGTCGGCTGCTACCCAGACGCTCCCCTGCGAGGCTGAGACGCTGCGTACCTCCTGAAGCCCCGAGGCACTGTGCCCCCTCCAGCCAGCCCCCTCCTCGGGACCTCGCTTCTGTCACCCCCAGGGCTCCAGTCACACCACACCCACACACACATCCACAGCCCTGCTCATGCCATGCCCTCGCCCGGACCCCATCCGGGGCTCCTTACTCCTCCTGAAGGCTCATCTCAGACCAGCCCCGGTTCCCTGGACAAGTCAGCCTCCCCCACGTTGTCGGTCCCAGAAGACCCATCTGTGGTCTGCGGGGGCCACAGCAAGAGGCCCTGAGAACCTGGGAGTGAGAAGAGGACAGCGCCCACTCCTGGCACGGTTCCATCCTGCCACAGGGACGGGGTCAGCCACCACAAGGCCACGGGAAGGCCACGGGCAGGAGGGGCTGCGGGGGAGGGGTCGCAGAGGCTCCGAGGGCCAGTCACCCGCTCGCCCGGGGGCTATCAGGACAACCCTCCTCAAAGCATCCCCGGCAGCCCTCCATCCTCATGGGCTTCAGAACAGATCCGCTGCTGGGGGCCCACGTAGGGTAACGGAGAGTCCGTTGCCCTGCTTAGCCGGGCTGCAGGACAAACGGCACAGACAGAGGCTGAAACAGCAGACGTTCATTTCTCACAGCTCCGGAGACGGGACGTCCAAGATCCAGGCGCTGCTGGCTCGGTTTCCGGAGGCAGTTCTCCTCCTGGGTCTCCTGCGGCTGCAGACGCCCGTCTTCTTTCTCCCTTAGTCCCCCTACGGGGGCCGCACTTTGTGACTTAATCACCTCCCAGCACCATCACACTGGGGGTTAGGGCTGCAGCCTGTGAATTTGGGGACGTGATTCAGTCCACATACGACACCTGCTAATTGTAGACGTAGCGCTGAGCATCTGTTCACATGCCCTCCCTTGGAGCCCTGGTAGCCGTGAGTGGATGCCCGCAGGTGGATCATGCTTCTTCCGTCACTCTGGCTCACAGGCACGCAGGGTCTGTCTGGGCCTCCTGAGCGGCCACAGCCCTCCCGGTGCACCTGCTCACACCTCGGTCCACAGTGTCCAGTCCGCGTGCCCGCTGGGGCTCGCCTGCCCGCGGCTCCTGGACCCCATCTCCAGGTTCCTGTCTCCCAGTGGCTACACACTGACCACGCTCAGGACACGTGTCCTGGTCGGCCACACGGATTAAGACACACAGGGACAGAGAGACTTCTCCCCAACCGCCACTGCTCCCAAAGTGTACCCTCAAACTGGCCCTGGCAGGGGCGCGGCAAAAACCCATACGGGCCCTGACTCCACACGATAACTTCATTATTGGCTTTGAGGCTGCGTCCCTGTGAGTAATCGGCTGCTTGAAGATGCAGGTGATCCAGCTCCAGCACCCTGACAGGTGCGACGGCTATTAACACACATGGTGTCAGCTCCGGAGAGGGACGCCTTCAAACCGAGACTTAATTCGTCTGGGTGGAAAACGCGCGACTTTAAGAAACACCCAGGGCAAGTAGCAAATGAGTGCGTGCTGCAGAGAAGCAGACGACGATTTGGCAGCTCCCGGCAAAGTGAACATAAGCTCACATTACAATGCAGCCACAGAAAGCGAAAACGCAATAATGACCACATTGGGATGGCGGGAAGGCGGCACGTGGCGAGAACGAACTGGCGCCGGCCAGGCCGCCGTCCATCTGGGAGTTCCCGTTGCCTTCCCCGTCCCCCAGGAGCTTGTGCTGACCCTTCCGATGGGCAGGTGGCCCTCCCTCCGCCCTCTGCCCTGGGGAGGTTAGAGATGGGGCACTGCTGCTGGGGGTGTGGGGGCCGAATCTCCCATTCGGGCGCCACGGGCCAGATGGGGTGGCCTAAACCACAGACACTTACTGTCTCCCAGTCGTAGAGGCTAGAACCTGAGATCCAGGTGTCTCAGGGCTGGTTTCTCCCAAGGCCTCTCTCCTGGACTGTAGACGCCGTCCTCTCCCCATGTCCTCACGTGGTCATCCCTGTGTGTGAGTCTGTGTCCTAATCTCCTCTAATAAGGACACCAGTCCTGTGGGACTGAGGTCACCCCTGTGACCTCATTTTACCTTAATCGCCTCTGTAAAGACCCATCTCCAACTGAGGTGCTGGGGGATTAGGGCTTCCACACATGAGTCTGGGGGACAGAGTCAGTCCACGACACCCCTCCCATGTCATTTCTGCTGTTGTCACCTGGCCCGGACCCCACAGCTGGGCGCTCGCCCCTGGTCCCTGCGACCGTGGGTGCAGGTGCCACCCCGGCTCTGTGTGTGCTGTCTTCCTCCGTCCGAGGACCAGTTCACTGTGTCATCCTCTGCTTTTCCCCCAGGACAGAGCAGGGAGTGCACGCACGACCCTGTGAGCCGGTGTCAGATGCTCGGTGGAAGGAAGCATCTCCCAGACCCGCTCCCCCAGGCCAGGTGGGACCGACGGCTCCCTCTGAGTCCGCTGGGTGGGCCTCCCTAACTCCGTCCCAGTAGCCTTCCCCAGGCCCATGAGGGAGCCCCTCCATCCCCAGGACTCGCTCCAGGAAGGCGCTGGCCGTGCTCAGAGCTCCCCTAGTGCCCACGGGCGGGAAAGATCACTCTGCAAGGTCACAGTGAGGAGTCAACAGGAGGATGTGGGTCCAGGCCTGGCCTCCCCCATGACTGTGCAGGGGCGCAGGACAGAGAGGGGTCAGGAGGTGCCCAGGCAGAGTCATCAGAATGGCGCTCCCCAGGGGGGCAGTCAGAACAGGCTCTGGGCCAGCTCCGCCCTCACCGGGTAAAAGGCCTCCAGGTAAACTCTGGGGCCCCCTACCCAGGGCCCACGTGGGATGCACAGGGACGACCCAGGGGGCCAGCGCCACACGACAGCCCCCCACAGACACTCCCCTCTCCCCTTCTGCTGCTGATAGCATGCGCATTTCTCCCGGCCACCTCTAGAGGGAGACACTCCTAATGGGTTTTGGCTGTTTTATGAGATTTTAAGTCACAACTTGAGTCTGGGACCCCAGGTTCCTCCCGAGGCATCAGGGGTCTCTCTCACACCAATCTCCCCATCTAGAGACCCTCAGAATGGGGATGTTACAGAAAACACGCGGCAGCCTTTTTGTCCAGAGGATCTGGTTCTCAAAGAAGTCTCAGGCTCCAGGCACGCAGGGCTCCTTCCAGAGTACCGCACACCCAGCACCCCGCACCCTGCAGGCTGGCCTGGGAGCTCCCCAGCTTCTCTGCACTGCTCAGCCCTTCCCCCCATACCTACAGAGCACCTGATGGCTGCAGGGGCTGGGTGGGGACACAGCTGATCCGGCCCCCGAGGAAAGAGCTCGTGATCTAACCGGGGGCACGGCAGGGCCCAAGGCACTGTCCAGCATCAGGGCTTAGGGAAGAGACGGCAGGTGCCATGGGGTGCGATGAGGTGCTGACTCCACACAGCTGGCAGAGGGCGAGCAGGGGACGGGGGCAGGAGATGGAGATGCCCCCCCCAGGGGGCAGGGCTGCTGGCACTGAAACCTCTTAGCACGTTCTGGGGAGCAAGCAGGCGTAGCAGGAGCCAAAGGGGGTGCCGCGTCCCCGGCCCACGCTGCCCTCACCCCCAGGCCCCCATCAACAGAGAGCGATGGCCACGGCCTTCGCAGCAAACACCCCCCCCGCTTCAAAGCTGGCCAGGACCCTGAGACTCAGACGCTGTCCGCCTGGCGCCAGCAGAGCCTCCAGCAGCACAGACTGACACTGCGGTCCAGGGCCAGCCGCGAGGGCCAGGGGAGGCCGTGGCTGCGCCCGCGTTAGCCGCACGTGCCTGGGCTGTTGGCCGCTCGGACGGGAGACCCACACGCCAGGCTCTGGAGGCTAACCGGTGTCTGGGCCGCAGGAAGTCGCGTGCGTCCTTTTAGGGCCCGTGGCTCCTTCCGGGCAGTGACCGGCACCCAGAGGTGGGATGTGGGCAGAGGACGGAGGCTGAGAACCAGCTGCCCGAGATGCTTCCTGTCAGATCCTAATGTGAGGCCCCTGCGGCTGTACACAGAGCTGGGACCAGCGAGGGGCCCGGCTGCAGCCCGACCAGGAGAGGGCAGGTGCCCCCGTGTCCCTGTGGCTCTTCTCACCGGGGATCTATCCCCCACCGGGAGCACCTCCGAGGGACCTGCATCCGTGTCCCCCCGCCGGACTCTGCACCCCACCTGTCCATCTGAGGGAGTCGCATCCAGTGGTCCAGGGCCACAGCCCCATCACACCCGCCGGGGATCCAGCTCTGTGGTCCCTGCATGCCCTGCTGCCCTGGCCCCTCTCGGGATTCCCAGCTTTCCTCTCACAAACCAAAGGTGTCCCAGCGTGGGCCTGCCTGGGACGCGTCCCTCCCCGGATGAATACAGATGGCAGAGGCCGATTTAAATATATCTATGAATTATCCACAGCTTAGCACGTGTGTGTATGTGTGCAAGCTGCAGCTCCTAAATAATGTAATTTCGAAGCCTCAGCATCTATTACATTTAATTACTTCTCCCTGTGGTACGCGGGATCTAGACGCACAGATGGCCACGCTGCCCCACCAAACCCCAGGGGGCTGCTCCGTGGCAGGGGCTGGCCGGCTCCCCCCAGCCTCCATGCAGCCCAGGGACGGGGGGCTGAGGGCAGGGGCTGGGGAGCACGTCATCCGAGGAACCCCACCTCTTCCCCCAGGCCCCTTGGAGCCCTCCACTGGCCAAGATAGACTCACCTCCTCTGCCCGAGACCTCCCTCTGTGCCACTCCCAGGTCCCATGGGTGGCCCCCTAGGTCACCGTTTCTAAACTACCAACACATCTGACTGCCCCGAGGAACAGCCTTCAGAGATTGAAGTCTTAGCCAGGACACGAGTCCCAGGCACCAGGACACCCAGCTTGGAGAGCTCTCGGCCAAGGAGAGTGGAGGATCAGCCTGGCAGTGGTGGGGGGTGTGTGTGTCTCACACCAGCCCCACTGGCCGTCCGGGGGCCTCAGTCTGGGAGGATGCTGCTTCTGCCCCTGGAGAGATGGACATGACCCCGGGCCCTCAGCCTTGGGCCCTCGGGCAGGTCTCCCGCAGCCCCAACCCCTGCCTCCTCAGCTATGGGGGAGGGGCTCAGGCAAGGTGCCCCTGCAAAGGTCACCCCTCCTCTAAGCCCTTTGGAGAGGCGGGTCACCTGGCTGCAGGAGGCCTCAGTCCACCGGGTGCCCACAGCCTGGGGCTGCTCCAGGGTCCCCGGGCACTTCTGGGGTTAACTATTCCCTTCTGCCTGTCTCCTTTCCTCCCTCCGTCCTTCTGAAGACACAGATGCCCTCGAACTTCCGCTGCGTGAAGGTAAATATGCAAGACAAGGCCGTGGGGATGAGCTAGAGGTGATGCCCCTGCCTCGGAGCAATACCCCAAGGCCGCAGAAGGACAGGGTCTGGGCCCCTGGCACTGCGGGAGCAGAGGGGGCTGCTCTGACCTCACAGGAGGGGTGCACCACCTATGCGATGCAGCCCAGGAAGCCAGCCACACCGCAGGGCCACGCACAGCACTGACCCCACAGTCACCCCGTGCCACCAGCTTGCACTCCACCCTCACACACTCACAGAGCCCCCACCCCGCCTGCCATGTGCCAGGCGCCACGCCCTGGGCCGTGCCCAGGAGTCAGCAGTGAGTGGAAGGCGACAGGCTGCCCAAGGGCGTGGGTCCCACGACGGGGTGACTCCATCCCCTTCCGCTCCCTCTGATGCTGGCGGCTACCTGAGCGTCCCCCGGCCTCAACCCCCGCTGACCCTGAGTCCTGGCCGCCACGGCCACGTGGTCCCCCTGGGGCCCACTCCCCAACAGCACTGTCCAGCCACCTCCTCAGACACAGAGGAGCCACCCCTGAGAGGGGGCAGGACCACCGGTGGATGACACGCCTGCCCACGGCATCTCCGCAGAGCCCATCCCGAAAACTCCGACATTTGGGGACACACGCGCCCACCCCTTTGTGAAAGTGAACACGTGCAGGAGGGGATTCTAGGTGTGAAGGGGATCCCAGCATTTAATAATTCTTAAATCATACCCCAAACACCTGGGAAAGTTTGAAATAACAATAGTTCGGAGGTCTAATCTGTTAAAACAATAGCTTTGAACATTCGCTTGTTACTGGCAATAAGTGGGCATAAAAATTTGATGATTAAGCCGCTGCGACCTTCACCGAACCTTAACAGTTCCCATTAAAATGACAGTTTCAGTCTCATTCTTTGAAATCCCTAATACTCTCCTTCCCAGAATTTCCCAAGCCTCCCTAAAGAGTAATTAACTCATGTGATTAAAAATGTAATATGGAGGGGACATTTTTAACTTAGGAAGGTACCAGGTTAAAGGTTTTAATATGCATTATATTCACCATAAATCATTTCGATTAAAAAAAAAAAAAAAACCCTCCCGGAACGAGAAGTAGCCCAGGCTCCCGGGCACCTTCCCCAGAGACGAGACCTGGCATGCGGCCCTTTCAGAATATCTGGGAGATGAGCTTCTTCCCAACCCCCCAAGGATAAGGACCAGCTCTGGGGCACCAAACAAGGGGAGCACACTGCGTGCCCCGTATTGGGGCTATTTCCCCATCCCCCCTGATGCTCACATTCGGAGGACAGCGGCCTGGAGAACATGACCGTCCCCACCCGGCAGGTAAGGAAACGGGAGCCGGGCAGGTTAAGCGTGTCCACCTACAGGCCTTGCCACCTGCTAAGCGCCAAGTTCTCGGCCAGGTGCCATGACCCTGAGATGCCTCTGAGCAAGGATACCTGAGCAGAGAAGGAGGCACTGCGGTCCAGGCCATTCCGCTCGGGGTCTCCTCTCCCCGTCTGCCTGACTACTGTCACCCCCGACACACCTGCAGCCTGGCGGCCTCCACCCACAGCGGCTCTGGACATCTCTCCTGTCCCAGCACAGGGCCTGGCAGACTAGGTTCTCGGGGATGTGAAATGAATGCGTGAACGAGTGAAGGAGGCACGAACGGCAGCCCTGAGCAGCAACGCAGGACCGGCAGCCTCCCCCAGGGGCGCGGGCCGACCTTGGGCACCAGGCCCCAGGCCCCAGTTCTCAGCCTCTTCCCTCAGGGCCGAGCCCGGGGTGGGGGGGTGGGCCCAAGAGGGTGCCATGTGGCTGCTGCATCTATTTCCCAGGAGCCCGGCAGACCCCACTGTGCTCACTAAAGATCTATTTAAGGTTTTTCCAGTTGTCAGCGCGGTAAACGGACCCTTGACGAAATCAGTGAATCAAGTAAGCCGAGTTAATCTACAGGAGACCCTCCTGAGGGCGTGTCCCACTCTGCCTGCCACTCAGAGCACAGAGAAGAGGTGAAGGTGAGCTTCCTGATTATGCCCAGAGCCGGGCACCGCGGGCTCCAGGCACTGGGTTGCGAGGCAAGTCCCCATACAGGGCAAGGACCAGGCAAAGGGACAGGGCCCAGGGCGGGGTCCATCGTGAACAGGAGCTCAGGAACGGAGAGATTCCGGCCATAGGGCGACGCCCTGCAGAGGACCAGCTGCCGGCAGGAGGTGATCCCAGGCTGGCCGGGTGGGGCAGAGCCGTGGGGCATCAGGGCTGCGGTCATATAGATGCAGAATCAGGAAGACCCCGGTAGACTTGTCCACGAAGGTACCCCCGGGCAGGGGCTGAGTCTGGGGCCCAAACCTCACCTAAACCTGCCTTCCTCTGTAGAAGGCCAAGCTGAGTTCAGTTAATTTCCAACCAACTCAGTTAAATCAACACAATTTGGTGGAAAACCATGCAATCCGATTTACAGATTTAAAAAAATCCCTCCAGTGCATTCCCTTTTCCAGACCCAGTGACGCTGTCACCTCGGTGGAACCCCCGGCAGCCCCTGGAATGAGCTGACTGTCCGCTCCCTGTGGCCACACTGGCCCCTCAGGTGCTTCTGTACCAGAATTTAAGGCACCCGTCCCCTCCTGCCCCCACTGGACCACGGCCGGTTCTTGTAAATAAAGGTTAATGGGTACAGGGATGCTCCTTGCTCCTTTCCGGCAGCGGACACAGTTGGATGGAGGCTGTGGACTGCCAAGCCAAAACTGTTTCCCATCTGGCTGGACAGGAGGGTCGGCTGACCCGCAGGCTGCACCCCGGGCCCCTCCATCCCCGAAGGGCCCTCAGCTCTGTGCCACTGTCTCCCAGGCCTGGGGCCAGCAGGACCCTGTGCACATCCCCCAGCCCCAGCATCTAGCCAGAACTCGGGATCCTGAGCTGTTCGAGAGCCTGGCCTAATGGGGGGTCTCTGGGGTGGGGACCTGTGACCCCAGCGGCCCACGATGACGCAGGACCCCCACGCGGGCCCTCCTGGGAGCAGAGGCCGGGCACTGTGCCTCCCTGCAGGCACGGTGACCTGAGGAGCCATTGGCAGGTGACAAACATTAAAGGGGCCGCCATGTGCGCCCAAATCCGTCCTAGGAGTCGAGGGGGTGTTAAGGCCTTGCCCTGACCTGGGGCGACAGAGTGGGGCACCGAGACCCAGCACGGAGAGGTCCCCCAGTGCCAGACGTGGAGCTGAGGGCCCGGGAAGTCCAGCCTTTGTGGGGGGCGGGGAGTACCCTGAGGCTGGCCAGCCTATACGTGGCCGCTCTCCAGACACCGCCGTCCCAGGAGAGGGGGGGTCCTGGTGCGTCCCGGCCCTGGGTGGACACAAGGAGTACCACGAGGATGCTCACAGCCACCGATGTCTCTCCTGGCCCCGAGCACGGTCCTGAAACTGAAGCAAGCCGACCCTCTCAACCTGCCCACACCCCGCGAGCTGGGCCTCCGGCGACTGAGACCTCACACGTTAAAGTATCAGGTCCCATACAGACGGGCCAGCGAGGCCCCGTTCCCGGGACCACGCCCCCCCCTTCACCAGCAGGGCCCACTTCACACCCCAGCCCCTGCTGCACCGGGCAGTGTCCCCAGGTGGCCTGTCCTGGACGCCAAGATGGCCGTGAGGGCAGAGGATGACCTGGCCTCAACTCAGCCCTCAGGGCAGCCCCCAGTACCAGCCCAGCCCTGCCAGGACACCCCCCGACCACCACCGCAGGAGGCTGCACTGGCCTGGCTGGCCTCTGGGTCCCCCACCTGGTGGCAGAGAGCATCCCACGGTGGCCCCACTGCGACCTGAAGGTGGCGAGAAGAGTCACGAAGAGCTGGTGAATCCCTGGAACCCCCGGTTCCCAGCTGTGGGAACTCGGAGAGCGGTCCGCAGGGGTCGGGGCCCTCCACCGGCCCAGACCAAGCTCAGATGTGCAGCGAGCACAGGCCAGGTGCCCCGGGCAGTGCAGGGTCCTGGCCGTGGCCCCGGGGAGGCCTGTGAGCCAGAGGCCCCTCTGATGGAGGAAGCGCGGGCTGGCCCTCTCGGGGACCCTCCCAGGACGGGACAGAGACGAGCGGGCACGCTTGGCACGGCGTCCAGCACGCAGCCCCCGGACACACGGCCCTTGAGGGCTGCGGCCACGAGAACCCTCCCTGCCCCAATGACCCCATTCGGCTGTCAGCTAGACAGTCAGAGCGTTTCGTTTCCTCCGAAGTTTCCTTAAGTGGCGCCACCTTCCCACAGGGGCCTCGTGCTCTTAACTACTGTCCACTCGCCATCCACTCCAATTTCCTCGACTGGCCCAGAAGCCCCGATCCTGCAGCTCTGCCCCGACAGCTTCCACCTGAGCAGAGGCGGGTGGGGTCGGCTGCGGCGGGGTCGCTCCAGCCTGGGGAGCCGGCGAGGCTGTGGCCTGGCTCTGCTGGAACAGCATCTTCAGAAGGGCCACACGGGGGAGGGTCCTGCCCCTGGGGCCTCCGACGCGGGCGTCTCTCTCCTTGTAAGATGCTGCAGAACGCGCGTAAGAAAGATGTACAAAAGCACGACCTGCCTGCCACACACGCACGTGGTCACACACGCACACGTGGTCACACCCACGCACGTGATCACACACGCACGTGATCACACCCACACACACGTGCTCACACACGCACGTGATCACACCGACACGCACACGTGGTCACACCCACACGCACGTGATCACACACGCACGTGATCACACACACGCATGTGATCACACACACGCACGTGATCACACACACACACACATGGTCACACACGCACGTGATCACACCGACACACACACGTGGTCACACCCACACGCACGTGATCACACACGCACGTGGTCACACACGTGGTCACACACGCACGTGCTCACACCCACACGCACGTGATCACACACGCACGCAGTCATGCACACACGTGATCACACACGCACGCACGTGGTCACACACGCACGTGATCACACCGACACACACACGTGGTCACACCCACACGCACGTGATCACACACACACCCAGAAACAACACATGGGGACGCAGCCCAGTGGGTCTATATTTAGAGCTGAACTTCAAGTCAAACATCAAGGAGTTCTGGAACGGAATTCTTGATGGGCTCGTCCACCCAGCGTGTGCTTAGAAAACGAGTGAGGTTGCTGTCACCTGCCCCACCTCTCGGGGGGGCCTTCAGCTGTTCCTCCATCTGGGAAGCCCCACACTGGACTGTCCCCTGCCTGTCCCTGGGGGTGAGAGGAGAGGGGAAGCCCGTCCTTCCGCTAGGAGGCCCTCAAGCCAGAGGGGGCACCTTCTGCTCGCTGAGACCCCTGCATCCCGGGGTGTGGAGGGCTTAGAATGACACTGTACAGGGACCCAGAGCAGCCCCAGTGGCCGCAGGGGACAGTGGGTCAGCAGTGCACGTGGACCCACCTCACGAAGGCCCGAGGCAGGAACACCGGCTAAGACTCGAGGGGCCGTTTTCAACAACAGCAATTTTCTGCACAAACAGAAGCGAGTCTGCTGGTTCTGGGCACACATTGGTCCACAAGATCCTGCTTCCGTCCCGTCAAAGCAGAGGGCCCTGGACCAGGACCCAGTGGTCCAGGCTCCAGGGCCCCGTCAAGGCCTCCATCCACACGGAGGGCCCAAGGCATCCAAGTCCAGAAGGCGTTGGGATGGTGAGGGACCATCGAGGTGGGTCTCCCCGGGGTAAGACCCTGCTTTCGAGCTGAGTGCGTTAAGTCAGAAGGGGAGGTCTCCCCGGTGCGTCCCTTCGTCAGATGCATTTCTCCTTCCAACAGAGCAGGAGGGCGGGAGAGCCCAGACCTCGGCTGCTGACCCAGAGCTCAGCAGAAGGCGGGAAGGGACTGGTGGCGCCCCGCGTCCTCCCCGAGGCCTCCCCGCCAAGGCCCCCTTCTCCTACCAGGGCACACGGGCTAGCGCCACACCCGCATCACGCCCCTCAGTCTAGGACAAGAGGCACAGTGTGGACAGATGGAAAACGCCCAACACCCAGCGCCGCCGGCCTCAGCACTGCGGATGGCGGGGGAAGAGCCAGGGCTGACGCTCGACCTTCCCGTGACTTTCGCCCCAGACCTGACCCCTCCACCTGGCTGGGCCACTGGGCAGCTCCCAGCTCTCAGAGGTCAGAACCTGCATGCCACGCGGCCTTGACAACCTCATCCTGACTCCAGGGTGCCGTCCTGGGTCCTGGACCCACCTGCCTGCTGCCCTGAAATAGCAGAGGCTCCCAGGTGATTCCCCCGGCCTGTGCCCACGGCAGACATCGCTAATCCATCTCCTACCAGGCCCAGAAGATTCCAGAACCCTTCGCAAGAGAGCCTGTCAGGCATCTGAGACGAGATGATTGGTGGCTGCACGAGATAAACGTGCTCCATCCCTGGACGCCATCACCAACCCACTGCGTCCTCCTGTCCACCCCTTCCTCTCCCCGCACCCCTTGCCCCGGGGCATGTGTGTGTGTGTGTCCTGCTACAAAAAGCCCAAATCGATCATGCCCTCCCCTGGCACGGCCTGGCATCCTCCCACTCAACATGGGCAGGCTGTGGCCATCAGTCAATCCAGAAATGGCCGTTGAGGCCGCTCTGGACCCACGGTCGCTGCCCGCGATTGGAACAGCCCACAGAGGCGTCTGCGTCTGTCCGCTAGGGCACACTCAGGCCAGAGCTTTTCTGACAACTTGGACTGCAGAGTCTGAAGTCCTGATCCCGACACTCCCAGGCTAGTGAGAGACAGCGTGAGTTTTCAGAGGGTTCCGTTCCTACAGCCCACCCGGAGGGGGAACGGACACTCGGGGAGGTCTCCTTAGGCTGAGATGGCTCTCCCTTATTCCAACAGTCTCTGGGGGGGTCTGGCCTCCCGGGGCTTGGACCACAGGACACCACGTAGAGAAGCATCCACTCCTCACATCAGGAAGCACCCAGGTCTTTCACTCACCCCAGGCTGGCCGAGCCCCCTACTAAGTGTCAGGTCCTATGCTGGCCCTGGGGACGCAGCCTTGCTTGGGGAGGCCCTTGAGCCGTTCGGAAGAGGACATGAGGCTGGCACATAACCCCAAGCGTGTGGTTCCCACTGCTGTGTGTGTGGTGACAGGGAAGGCGGGCAGGTCCAGAGAAGTCGCTGTCCCAGCAGCAGTGGGCCCCGTGGGCAACCTCACGGCGTTGGCACCAAAGTGCCGGGCTTCTGAGATCAGTGGGCCAAGTGCTCGGGGTATTTCGACACGCTGTGGCTCCGTTCCTCCTTGGGAGAAACGGGACCGTGATAGCACCTCATGGGGCGCTGCAGCCATGAATGCGTCACCACACGTAAACCACCTGGACCCGCGCCTGGCGCGGACTGAGCTTCCAGGGAGCAACCAGATCGGAGCCTGAGCGGCTGTCAGTCTGTGGTTGAGTCCGGTTCTACACCTGGGCAGGGGACCTGAGGCCCGTCCACTTCTCAGGGCCACGTGGGCAGTGAGGGCCAGAGACAGATCCCGACACCAGAGCTGCCTGTGCCTGGCCCTGCTCCTGTCACGTCCCTCCCCAGAGGCTGTCACTTCCAGAAGAGTGGACAGACTGGACAAGGGCCAGCCCGAGCCCTCGGTGGCGCCATGTTGCTTGAGTTCCTGCAGCCTGCTTGGTATGGGTGCGGGTCCCCTTCTCCAAATGCCACCGCATGAATACAAGGAATAAGATTTAAATTCAAATGAGGGCCCCTCTCCGAAACGCATGCAGAATCACTGCCGCGCCGCAAGTTCAGGATTAGCGTGGGTCTGGAACTAGAAGTCCACCTCAAGCTCTGGGACGACGAGGGACACACCCACCCGAGGTTCACACTGCTCCCGACATCACTGATGGTCCCCGGGGTGCCAACATGCCGGCGTGTGGGCTTCGACATCAGGCCCGCCTGCAAGGGCAGAACCTCCACCGATCCCAGACAACACAGCAGCGAGTCTCAGAGGCAGAGGAATGGATGACGGATCCTGCATTTGCCTGAAAGGGTCATAGCCCAGTTCTACTCGGGAAAGGAGGGCTGCGTGTCTACTCTTCATATTTCCATTTCGGAGACAATTTACGACGAGACGGACAGTGCCATTTCATGCCAATTAATTCACATTTTACATCTGAAAACCCTTCTTTGGGTCAATTTGATTTCTACAAAGGTCTCTTTGGCCAAAAGCCTCAGCGTGGGCGTGATGGCATCACATAATCCCATTCCCAGAAAGACAATGAATTCGGTGAAAACAACTGACTGCAGGCCGGCAAGCAGGAGGCCTGCATTAGACACCGGCTGTCCAGCAGGCCTTACAGGGGACGGGACAGAGGAGCAAGGAGATAGGGACAGTGATGGACGGTGGGGGAAACACCCGCACCCTGCGTGGGCTGCTTTAGCAAGTGGGACGTAGTGACGGGCAGGGGCAGGAGTGACCAGGGGCCTGGCGTGGGCCTCTGAGGTCGGGCCCTGGTGCTTCACGCACAGAGCAGCCCAGAACCCTGGGCCCAGCCTGCTGAGACCAGCAGAACCCCAGGGCATCCACAGCCCTGTCTCGAAGCCCGGGTCTGGGTCTAGGCTAGCCCTGCTGTAGCTGACCCCAGACCCATAGCCAGAGCCACCCAGCTGACCCACGGACCCCCGCCTGCCACACTGAGCCACTGAGCGGCCGGCTTGTTACACAGCAGCGCACGGCAGCAGCTAACTGGAGCAGGCCCTTAATCTCGAATGTAGGCTGGCTGAGAATGGAGCTGCTCGGCTGACCTGAAGAACGGTCAGCTTCCTGTCCGTGGTGGGAGGTGGGAGAGGGAGGGAGGCGGGGAGAGTGGGGAAGCAAGTGGCATTTCAAAGCATCTCCGGAGACTTAGCCAAATCCCCAAGATCTTCCTCAATACTTTTCACTAAAAGCAAGAGCGTGCCCGCCAGGGATCGACATCCCAGGAGCGCGGGGTGGGCTCAGGGAAACCTCCAGTGGCCGCTATTGACGCCTCCTCCACCTGGAAGCCGCCCTTGCAGTCGCAGCCCCTGTGGCCATGTCATCCCTGGGACTGGGGACTTCAGGGTCCCCACCTGTCCTAGGACATGGAAGCATCCAGAAGGGAGAGCATGTGGTGTGGGCGTGGCCCGCGGCAAGGCGCCTGGCTCGGATCCGTACAAGCAGACTTAGCTTTGCTCCTGTTTCTGTCGCTGACGAGACGTCAGATGTCAGGCAAGTTAGTTAGATGCCAAATACCAACGTTCTCAATTCTCCCCACTTAGAAAACGGGGTGGGGGGCGCATCACCCACCCAGGAGCAGCCGCTTTCAAACGCGCACGTGCGTCAGACCGCCTGGAGAAAGACGGAACGGGTCCCACCTGGGCGTCTCAATTCAGGGGGTCTGGGATGGGCCCAGAATCTGCTTTTCTAACTGGCTCCCAGGCGAGGCCAACGCCCCACTCTGAGAACCACCCGCTTAGAAGAGGTCATGAAGGTTCTGGGAGGCGGTACCTGTGAAGTGGCAGGCGGGCCGCCTGGTGACACCGAGCCTCCGGAGGAAGGTTGCTGCCACCTCCACTGTGATCGCTTAAGCAATGTTCTCCGCACCACCCAGGAGCAGCTGAGTGACCAGGGCCAAGTTCAAGGTCCCCTCTGCCCGCCCCCGACCACCGCACTTCTGTCCAGGGCTGACATCTCAGCGCCTTGAATGTCACGGGCACGTCTCGAAAGGCAAAGACCTGGGATACCAAGGGGAGGGCTGGGACGTGGGGGACCCCAAACCCAAGGTCTCCCCGACAGGCCCAACCTCCCACGAACACCTCGGGGACCCGTCACAGTCCCGCCCAGCAGACGAAGGGATTCTGACCGGCACGAGGTGCAGGAGGCAAGGTGGCTCTCAGGCTGCACGGGGCTGGGCTGGGGGACTCACTGCCTTTTCATCTGAAGAGAGAGATGCCATCAGACGTTTTGATCTTTCTGTTTTTGCGTCTACGCCTCAATTTTGGCAGTCCTCTCCCGGGAGCCGGGGGAAAAACACATTTTTCTCCACCATTTTTCATCTTCTTTTATTTATCAAACTTAGCTTCTCTTTTGGTGGATTAAAACAGACTTGGACAGAGTCTGGAAAAACAAACTCTTCTGAAACAAGACGAAGACTGAGTCTGGCCAAGTGGCTATTCGTAGCCTTCGTGAGCTGTCGGTTGGAACAGCCCGCTGCAGGCAGCCCCGGCCCTCCCCCATGAGGCTGGGGGGCTTCCCGGGAGCCTCCGGGGCCACAGGGTCCTGGAACCAGCCAGCCTGACACCGGCCCCGCTGGGGGGTCTTTCAGAACGACAGAGAAACCTCCGGTTGGGGGATGGGCACGCTGCTCGCCGGGCTTTGGGCAATGAGCGTGGCCCTGCAGCCCACAGACGGACCTAAGGAACCAGAACAAGAGACCGCGTGGCTCCCCTTCCCCTCCTGGGCCTGTAGGATGCCCCAGGCAGGAAGGATCTCATCCCAGGTGCCTCTTCCTCTGGGAGCTCCGAGGGCGGGCGGTGGGTGCAGAGGGGTCTCCAGGGGCTGTCCATGTGCACGACAAGGGTTTGTGAGTGAACCACTTTGCACGCCTGACTGGAGCACCCACAACCTGGGACAGGTGAGCACAAAATGAGGAAAGAAAGCTCCCTGACGCTGAGCAGAGGGGCTGTCAGTGAGGACCAAGGACGGAGGGCTGAGTAGAGGATACAGAGGTGCAGAGGAAGTGCTGAGGACAGAGCGGGGAGAGGCAGGAGGGAGCCCGGCCCACTGGCCCATGGGGGACAGTCCGCGCCCGGCAGCCCGGGCCAGCCCTCCTCCCTGCCTGCTGCGCCCGCAGCCCTGGCTCCTCCAGGTGCCCACCTGAGCTGCTCCGGGGACTGACGGAGGGCCCAGGTCTGCCCTGGTGCCCCAGGGTGGCACTGCTCTCCCCACCCTCACACTGGCCGGGCTTCCAGGAGCCTCCGGAACGGCTCCCTAGGGTAGGACCTGCTGGCCCACAGACCAGGAGCCACCCACCCGCAATCCAACACGTGACACGGGGCACCCACTCACGGCCCCCGTTCAGCAGACACTGTAGGCCTCGGCCCGGCCGGATTTGGGGTGGCATCCCGGGACAAAGCGCCTCTAACAGGGACGGGCAGCAAGGATGGTGCTCTGGGCTCTTTCGGGGCCAGCACAGCAGCCTGGGTGGGGCTCTGGTCCCTGCAGCTCCCCCCGCTCCTCTGCAGGCCCGGCCAGATCTCCTCGCCCGGTGGCAGCTCTCTGCACAGCTACCTGCCTGGCCACCTGCGTCCCTAGCAGCCCCCCTGGTTCCAGAGCGTGATCAGTTCTGGGTGTCGGCCCTGTGTCTCCGAGAGACCTCTGGGGAGCAGGGGAGACGGTGAACCCCTGATCCTCTGCCAGCGTCAGCACAAAGGCATCCGTGATGCCCAAGCTGGCTCCAGAGACTGAGAGGCACGGCCTGGGCTAGCTGAGCCCTGGAACGCCACAAACGTGCATTGAGCACCTACTGTGCACTGGCTACTGGGCTGACCACTGGGCCTCAGGGCCTCAGGGTTGCTGTCCTCTTGGGTATCCCACTCTAGTCGCGGAGTAACACCAGTGAGGATAAACCGCAGTGTGTCAGGGAGGAACTTGCAGGCCCCGAGGCAGGGCTGCCAGGACGCTTGCGCAGGAGGGCAGGGGGGGACCAAGAGTACGATCCCTGAGAACCCTGAAACCCAGAGGCCTTCAGCAACGTGCTGGCCGCGGCCATGGCTGCGGCTGTGTGTAGGGTGATGGGGGTCAGCGCGCAGATGGAAAGGCGGGGACGAGGGTGGAGAGAGAAAGGATGGCACATCCGGAAACATAACAGATCCTTAGGACTTGAAAACTCTTGTGGAACCCAAGCGTACAGGAATAAGTCTGGAGGTGGCGAGTCATCGCTTCTGGGAGCCTCTTCTCTGCCGTCTGACCCGCTGGGGGCTGGGTGGGCTACACCTGCTCAGAGGAGAGGTCACTCTCGGGGCGGCTCTTGCCAGTTGAAAGTGAGCCTCTAACCTCCATCCCGTTCACCCCGCGCATTACCCTTTAGGGCCGGGGTGGAGGGTGGGGGGAGGTTTGGGCTATCAGCTCTGTGCCTGACCTCCTCCCGGACACCCCCAGAGCTCTCTCTCACCTGGATTTCAACCTGAGACCCCACACTCGCCCCGTCTGGGCTGCTCGATGACGCCCTGGTGGCCATAAAAGCGGGAACTCAGGGCTTTGGACACGCAGGTCTCCCCAAGGCCCGGAGGGGTGACGGGGCCACGGGCCTTCTCATCCGCACAAGGCACACGACAACCCAAAGTGTGGGACGCACACGGACGTGGCAAATCCTCCACGCGGGGGCTGAGTGCAAGTCGGAGCTCTAAGGAGAGCGGGTAGAGATGCGGCCACGGAAGCACAGCTGGGTCCGCTCTCTGCAGCCCGGGGGGAGCTGGTGTGATGCTAACGCAATGCACGCCGAATGCACCCTCACCCCTGGCGCCGCCGCCCATTCGAGCAAAGCCCACAGCAGCGCTCGGCGCAGAGGTCTGCGTATGTTAATGAAACACTGCCCGCGCAGATGTCACCTCCACTGAGGGCCGAGGGAGTCCCCGGCAAACCCTCCAGAAAAGGGGGCGGGGGTGCGGGGGGTACCCACCAGCCCTGACGGGTCCCCCAGGGCGAAGCACGGAAGCAGCTGTCGGGGCCGGGGCCGGGAGTTCTGGGGAAAGTCGGGGACCCGGAGGTGCTAGGCACGTCTCGGGACCCACGGGGAGCCCTTCCTGTAGGAGACTCCCCCTCACTGGCCACGCCACCAGTCGGATGCCCCCCGGTGTCGGCCACCTGGGCGGGGCCTCCCAGTGTCCACAGGCCACGGCTGGCCGGATCCCAGCCCCCTCAAGTGTCAGGTCCTGGCATCTCAGGTGAGCCCTGCCTGGTTGCTAAGGGAGCAGCTCCCACTGTGACACTCGGCCCCGCTTCCCTGCAGCTCCAGGTCGGCTGGAGTCCTGGGGGCCACTCCAACCTCTCCTGGCGGTGCGGGGGCGTAGTCTCATTAGCCAGGACACGCCTGGAGGGAAGCCGCCCTCCTGGCCCAGATCCTGCCAGTCTAGCCCCCAACCGAGGGCAGGGCCTGAGTAAACCCCACCTGGCCCAGACCTCAGAGTCAGGGGCTCTGCCCAGATGGGGCCACCGTCCCCCTAGGAAGGCAGGAACACAGCCGGCCAGCGATGGGAAGGGCAGAGAGGTCAGAGTGCCAGACTCCCTGTTCGTAGCACAGATTCTGTCCCCGTCCAGACATCTCTCAGTCGCAGAGGCAGCGTCTGGCAGGGTGGCCTCAGGTCAGGGCTCGCCTGGCAGGAAGGCTCTCCTCAGACATCAGACCCCACCGCCCCCTCTCCTGGGCGACACTTCCTCCAGAGTAACTGGAAAGGTCACCTCGCGTCCACTCAGGCCGGCTTCGCAGCCAGGATTACATTTCATGATCCTTTTATGAACATTCTGTCTTAACGTTCCACAAATGCTGTTGCAAAAAATGACTCGGGCCCGACCTCCCGCTCCGGGGAGGGTGCGCGTCTTGACTGACGGAATCTGCTATTTGGTAAAACCAGAGTTAACACCGTTCAAACTCCTACCGTACAGCAGAGCCGAAGGAGGGACCGAAATCAGGCAGACGCCACCCGATCGCTTCCCTGGAAAGAGCGGACACGGGTGGGCGCCAGGCGCCAGGCCTGGGCTTGGGAGGCGGAGCCGCTCACCCGAGGCTCGCGGGCGCTGGGTCTGCGGAGGGGCCGGGACGCCGCCTCCTGCTTGCCCCCCAGGCAGGGATGCACGGTGGCGGGCACAGGGTCACTCCTGTGCGCCCCGCAAAGCAGGACGGAGACGTGCCGTCCACGCAGCGCTCCCAGCAGCCCCACCTCAGAGGTCAGGGTGGGGCTCTGCCCCCTCCCTGCTCCCGCTCCGTAGTTCCCACAGCCCCTCCATCCAGCCCTTGCGCGCGAGCCTAGCTCCACGTGGTGGGGCTGTCCTCTCCTAGAGGGGAAGGGACTGGAAGAAGGGAACGTCCACCCTCCCTGGAGCAAGGCCGAGCCTCCCCGCTCCGTGTCCCTCAAGGCCCTTTCCCCTCCCGAGGCCGTCCTGACCTCCCTTCTTCCCTCCTGGCCCAGAGCATCACAGACCCACCAGGACCACGCTTACCTCCATGCCCTGAGGCCAGGGTCCCACTGAGTTCCTGGCAGTGGGGTTGCTGGGAAAGCAGCTGCTTCCCTGGTCTGCTCATAGGGGAGCACCGCACCCTGGGGGGGTGGGAAGCAGGGCCCAGTCACCGTCCCCCGGTCACACTGGGTTGATACTAACCACCGGGTGGGTCAGCTTTGTCTGAAAATAATAGATGTCTCCTTCCAAAATGCACCTACGTCACCTCTCAACAACCAGAAAGGGCGGCGCCGGACGAGGAAACTGGGGTGCAGAGACGTCAGCCTACCTTTATGGGTTGGACTGTATCCCCTAAAAAAGACATGTTCAAGTCCAGACCCTCAGGAACCTCCAGAACCCAAATGTCCTTATTTGGATACAGGGCTGCTGCAGACAATTAGTGAAGATGAAGCCTTACCCGAGTGGGCTGGGGCCCGGATCCAGTGACAGACACAGAGACAGAGATGGCCCTGTGAGGACGGCGGCAGACACTGGAGTGATGCAGCCACAGGTAAGGAGCCTCCAGAAGCTGGGAGAGAACGGACGCCTCCCCGGGGAAACCAGCCCTGCCTCTCAGGCTTCTGGCATCTCCTCTGACGGTGGGGCAGAAAATGTCTGCTGTCTGAAGCCACCCCGTTTGCGGTGCTTTGTTACAGAGGCCCCGGGAAGCCCACGTGGCGCCCAAGGCCACCGGAAACAGCTGGAGACAGTGGGCCGGGAAGGACACTCAGGCAACCTGAACAAGCAGGGCTGAGCCGGGGACCTTCCCAGCCTGTGAACCCGGGGCTGTGGGCCCCACCAGGCTGCCCAAGGCCCAGGGAGCAGCTCCCCAAGCCCCGAGCTGCAGGGCTGCAGGCCCGGCCGGCCGCTTGTCCCTAGGAGCAAGAGCCCCACTGTGAAGGGTTCGGAGCCCGGGGCCAAGACGAGGGGCGAGCTGAGCCCCCAGCACAGGCCACCTCCAGGGACCCTCCGTCTCACAGCACAGAGGGGGGCCACCCACAGTCCTTGTGGCCAACAGGTAAGCGTGACCAGGTGGACCAGACAATCCGTCAGACTTTACAGCTGGGCCAGAGACGGGACAGGCCTCAAGCAAAATTCTGGGTCTCTGCATATACACCTATAAGGCACAGGGTAACGGGATCCCTGGGTCCCTGCACACACCCAGGAAGCACGGGCAGGGTCCCCGTCCCTGTGCACACACCCCAGGAAGCGCCGGCGGGGGAAGGGCTGCAGGTGGGCCACATACGCTGGGGCCTGACCACTGCCCCCGCGTCCCCCTGGCTGAGGGTCCTTGGGCAGATCCCTCAGCCCTGGGCCCCTCTTTCCCCGTGGGAGATGCTTTCCAGGGTTCTTCTGAGAACCAGAGCTTCACATCCACAGATAAATCACCCGTCCGGCCCGGCACTACCTGGCCGGCCTTTAATAAATGGCTGCTTTTATTACTGGTGATGAAAAATGGTCCGACAGCAAACACCGAGCAAACCCACACCCCGAGCGCCACAAATCTTCGTCCAAACGTCGGAGCGAAGCTGGAACCAAGGCCACGTGTTCACAGACATTAGTGACTAAACTCTGAATAACACCATTTTGTAAAGAAGGAATTGGTGAATTATGAGATTATTTTAGCACAGTAACTTGAGAGAGAGCTGAAAGCAAACACATCAAGGCTTGGATTCACGGAAAGAACAAAGGGCATGTTTGAGGCCACATGGGGCACCCCAGGAAAGGGACTCTGTCAGGCAGCGTCTACCTCCCCAGCCAGTCCTGGTGTCTATAGGTTTCCCGCTGCGGCCATGCCCCTGCCCGGGCAGCCGTGGTCCAGGGCAGCTGGTCCATCCCCGGGGGCGGCCCTACCATCTTCAGCCCATCAGCATCCTCCATTTCCCACCCTCAGTCCGAGGTTCAAGACTGGGTCTGTGTCCCTCGCTGGTCCAGCCAGGACACACCCCAGACTCCCCAGGTCCGGGCCCAGTGCTGGGAGGGAAGGCACAGCTCTGGCTGCGTCTGGCAAGCTCGTTGGAGCCACGAGGGAACCACCTGAGAGGGGCAGGGGTACCAGCAGCCCGCCTGCCTCTGGACTCGGACGCTCCCCCATTCCAGGAGCCAATGGCCCCTTTGCTGTTTAAGCTCGTTGTCACCTGTGACCCATAACATCTCAGATGCTACGACCTCCTGGGGCTCAGCTCCAACGGGCATCACACTGCCCTGAGCAGGGCTGGGGTGAAGTGGCACGGACCCAGCAGGGCCCCCTTCTCCCCCACCCAAGCACCGCCATCTGCCCTGTATCCTCCGCCTCCCCAGTGGCCCACGTTCCACTCCCCACCCCCCAATCCACGATTGCCAGCAGCCACAGGAGCCTTTAGTGGGCTGAATCAGACTGTGTTCCTCCAGAGGCTCCATCACCCATGGAACCAAACCAAAGCCCTCTCCTGCCCCCTTGGCCCCAGGACTGCCTGCCCGCACCCCTGGCTACACAGTGACAGGGGCTCCCTGCCCATGCCCTCCTGGGATGTGTGCACAGGGACCCAGAGATCCAATGCCCCGTGCTCTGCGGGGCTGTGTGCAGGGCCCCAGAATTTTGCTTGTCTGTGTGTTTTTCTGGCCGGAAGATGCAGGATCTGGGACCTGGGAAGCTGCCTCTCTCAATGAACTTGCTCCCGGACTCACTGAGTGTTTAGGACTTAGCCGCGTCCCCGTGGAAGACCACTCCTGGCTTCTCATCATCCAGCGCTCACTAAAATGTCACCTACGGGGAGCGGCCCTCCCGGACCACCCTCCCTCTGCAGCTTCCCTGCCACCATCGAGCTCCACTGTCGCAATTCTCTGAAGGGACCATGCAGCCGCCGGATGTATCTGCCGCATACTTATTTATTTGTTTTAGGCTTCTCCTCCATGGACGAGGGGCTCCAGTGCCGGCTGCTGAGGCCATGGGTGCTGGTGCCCCGGGCTTTACAAGAGCACTGGCACCGACAGGGCTCTGGGGAACCTCTGCCCGTGTCACGGCGACAGGGATGGCGAGCCCAGGCCCAGACGGCCTGGCAGTCGGCACGGAACCACGCGCCGTGCCGCCTCCCCAGAATGCTCCTTATTCTTCGCTCCTGATTGCTGCCTGATGCGCTCGCATCCTTCATAAACGCTGTGGTGGCTCGAGACAAAAAAGCAGAAGATGGGAGAGAAAAGCTGCATCGACAAACTACACCCATCCCAACGCAACTCTGTCTTTAGGAAAAGTCAACATAATAATTCTCTTTGTTTCAGACCAGGTGCCCAAAGGGAAATCAAATAGCTTTTCTTGCCTGGGAAACTGTAGCAGCCACTTTGGAGGGAGGCCACGCGCCCTCGCTCGTCCCGCCAGGCCCGTCCCGCGGGGGCCCGACCGCGCACAGTCTACACAAGAGCCCGTGTCCTATTATGGCGCCTAGTTGCCTCTGATTACCTGGAAAATAAACCAATTTGGGGGCCCACTGGGGTCTTTCTGGCCACCTCTCCAAGGCCTCGCCTTCATTACCATAGAGCCGGCATCCGCCGCGAGACAGAGAAATGTCATTATGCACCAAGAAAGCAGGGTCTGAAAACAGCAATTACTTGGCAGGTCACAGGAGGCCCCGGGGTGCTTATCTCAGTGGAATCCGGCCTGGCCTGATCGGAGCTGCTGCTTTAGTCCAGGACTCTCCGAACCTCTGGGCACTGGCATCTGACCAGTTTCCCAAAATGAGTGTGTCCCCCAAAATGTGTATTTATACGTGTCTGAGCATTTAAATCTACTGCACACGTCGCCAAACATACACTAAAAAAAGAGACATAAAAAAGGAGATAAACATGAAGGACCTGTCTTTGTGGACGGACCCCAGTGGCTCGTCTCCACGGCACCTAGAGGCCACCCTAAAACCGGGAGTCAGGTCGTGTGGGGCACACACCGTCCCTGTTGCTTCACACATTTTTCTTTTTTGTTGTGGTTATAACCCTTTAAGAATGTAAAACCTGGACTTCCCTGGTGGCACAGTGGTTAAGAATACGCCTGCCAGTGCAGGGGACACGGGTTCGAGCCCTGGTCCGGGAAGATCCCACGTGCCGCGGAGCAACTAAGCCCACGCGCCACAACTACTGAGCCTGCGCTCTAGAGCCCGCGAGCCACAACTACTGAGCCCAGGTGCCACAACTACTGAAGCCCGCGCTCCTAGAGCCCACGCTCCGCAACAAGAGAAGCCACCGCAATGAGAAGCCCGCGCACCGCAACGAAGAGTAGCCCCCGCTCGCCACAACTAGAGAAAGCCCGCGTGCGGCAAAGAAGACCCAACGCGGCCAAAAACAAATAAATTAATTAATTAAAAAAAGAGACTGTAAAATCCATTCTTAGCTCCCTGTAACTATAAAAGCTGGCCACAGGCACAAGTGCCACGCAGTAGGTGACAATGACATCTGTGTGCTGCCCGGAAACCACGGGGCGTCCACAAAGACGCTGCTGTAACCATCCTCATCTCCGCTCCCTGCCCCCAGCAAGCCTGCCCTCGTGGGCCTCGCCCACCATGCCCAAGACTCACCGAATGATCTACCGTTTGGGAAGTGGAGGGTGCCAAGCCTCTGCCACCCCGTCCTGTTTCCCCAGCCCTGACACCGGCATGAGGAGCTTCTCAGAACCAGCAAGCCCCCGGCTCTGCTCCCCGGGCCCCTGGCCACGTTCACCCACTCAGGCAGCGGCTGTCACTGAGGGCAGGACGCTGTTGCCATGGAGACCCAAGGTTAACAACCCCTCGGCAGGTTTTCAAAATGTCACATGTGGATAATCAGGCTGGAGTCATGTTCCTGCAGTAAAGTGCTGGGCACGGCAAGCTCGGCCACGGATCCCTGCCAACGGGTCACGCTGGCGCACGCGGGCTCTGTATCTGTTCGCGGGCAGGCGCGCCGTCCCCGGGGGCTCCCTGGGCTGACACGTCGTCGGCACCGCAAGGGCAGCTGCCGGGCAGGCTCCCCTGTCGTGGACCTGAACTTGCAGGCGAACAAAGGAAACCACCGGTTTCCTGGCTCGAGGAAGGGAAGCCCTGGGACGGACAAGTCTCCTCTGTGCGTCCCAACATAGCCTGGGCTGCCGCCTGCCCTGAGCCGGGGGCGCCCAGGTCCGTGCGCGGGTGTGCGTGCAAAGGGGTGTGTAGGATACACAGACACAGTGCTGCACCCACCTATGGACGCTGCCTCTGCCGAGCGTCAAGAGAGAACACCACCGGATGCTGCAAAACGCCGCCGGCCCAGGGTCGGCCTCACGGCGTGGATCAGTGAGCAGGGCCTCCCTCCCCGGCAGTGTGTGCGCACGTGTGTGCACACGTGTGGCCCATTGTGTGTGTGCACGGGGGTCAGCACGCACTCACACATGGTGCAATCGGGCAGCCTTTGCACGCGTGTCTCTGATACACGTCTGAGATGTACACACACCCAGGTGGCACTGAGGTCAGACAGCTCATCTCCACACAAAGGTGGCCCCATGCTCTCTGCTCTTATTATAAGTGCACCGGACCCGTAAATGTGTATCTTCTACACCCACCCACCCCTCCATACGCACACATGTTAGATAACGCGGAATACGTATGTGTGTGTAGAAGACACCCACCCACCCCATACGCACACGTTAGATAACGCGGACTACGTATGTGTGTGTAGAAGACACTTTTCTGAGTCAGATGCAGGTAGAGTAGGCCCGTCATTGTCACACAATCCTATAGAAACGTCCCATCTTCTCAGGAGTCATGCACTTACACACACACACGCACAATCAGAACCAGAACATTCCATGAGAAAGGTTCTGCCCTCACCCCCCGCCCCCGACCACCACCATCAGCTCCACCAGGCCCTGGAGACTGGCCAGCGGTGTCCCTGCCCGGGACACACGCTCAGGGTGTGGGAGCCCCACACCCAGCAGCCCAGGGGCAGGGGAGGGGCTGCCTGGGATGGAGGAGGGGAGACTCCCAGACCGAAGGACAGGGGCAGAATCTTCACGCCTGCCTCCCCCTCCTCCCTGGCAGGTGGAGAAACGGCACCGCCTTCTCCGAGGTCAGACGGCTTCCTCTGGACGCACGGGACAGCCACGTCTCCTGGCCAGCCTTGTGTGGAGCTGGACCTGGGAGTCACTCTGGGGGAAGGAGTGTGACCAGAGGGCATGTAGCTCTGCCCGCCTGGCCCTCCTCTCCCACGAGTCCTCCTTTGCTCCGCCCCCTTCTGCGGGGACCATGTTGGATGGCGGCCTCACAGCCTCACCAGACGGCATGAGAGGGTCCCTGGGGCTGCCTTGCCCATGGGCCCCGTGACCCTCTCTGGGCTGGGAAGGGAGCTGAAACCCACTGGGATCAGGCTGAGCCCCTGAGCGGGGGGCACCTGTGACCGCCAGCCCGTGAACGCGGACGTAGATTTGATTGTCTGCCACTCACCCTCCTTCAGGGCAGAGAGCGGTCTCCGGCCCCCTTCCCTGAACTAGCCAGTGGCACTTAAGGCATAATCGTCGCCTTGGCCCCAAAGTCATCCCTTTAACCCCTGAAACTGAAACCCCAGAGACTGTCCTGGAAACACAAGCAGTGCCTGTAAGCATGTGCCCAGCGTGGGGCTGGAGAGAGGGACATGGTCTCCTGGAAAACGCAGCACCTGTTTCCCCAGGGGAAGCCCTACCCAGAGACGAGCGCCCGCAGGAGCCGCCCGGACAGCCCACGGCCCAAAAGGGGCCGCGAAGCAAAAGGATGTAAATACTTGAAGATTCGGTTTCTATCCTGCGAGCCTCCTGGAGCTCTGGCCGCAGTGCCCAGGCTGGGGTGCTGGCAGCAGCATCCCCGTGGAAAATCCCCGTGGGGCCGAGCTTACAGCCTTTCTGACAGAAAGAAACGGGGAGGGGACCCTCCCCTTCATAGGGAGGAGAGGGCGTGACAGGAGGGGCCTCAGGGGACAGGCAGGAGGGGAGGGGTGCAGGCAGGCCTGGGCCGGCCTCCAGCGGAAAGGCACCGCCCACCACAGCCCACCGGCCGGCCCGCCGCTGTACGGCCTTGCTCTCCCTGCCCTGCAGACGGACGGGCTCCTTCCCGGGATTGGAGGCCCCTGGTCTCCTCCTCTCCAGGCTCCGTCGCCCCTGGGTCTCCCCAGGGGACATGAGTCCTCGGGCAGGCCTGGACAGCCCGGGGGTGCTCACCGCTTTCTGTGCCCAAGTGTTCCTGGCAGCCTATCGGCAGGCTCGTCCCCTTGCCCCTGCACAGGGGCCGGAGGGAAGTCCCGCTCTGACCCCTGCGGACAGGGGAGAAGCCGCAGGTCCAGGGCACCTGACGCAGTGATGGACCCGAGCAACTGCCCCGTGAGCGCACCTGCTCAGGACCCCCAAGGTCACCCCGTCCCAGGAGCAGCACGCCGGCTGGAGAAAAGGCACCAGCCAAGGGCCCTGGGGGTTCTCGGCCCACCTGCGAGCAGGGCGAGGAGACGGGAGGCCCCTGCCGCCCTGGAGCCTGCCCTGGCCCTCAGCTTCTCTCTGTAACATGGCAGCAGGTTGAACCAGGTGACGCCCGGGCCCACGTCTCCCCAGGAGGGCGCAGCGTGGGGAGCGCACGGCCCTCCACTGCCTGCTGCTCAGGCGGGCCGCGTGCACGTGGACGTCATGGGCAGAGAAGCCTCGCGGCACCGCTGCTGCTGCAGGAATGCGGGTGCAGCCCCGCCTCCCCCGCAGGTCTCCATGGCGACCGAGGTGGCTGCAGGGCCACTGACACAAGAGGGGGCTGTGGCTCCCCTGCCTGATGGCCGGCCACGCGTGGAAGCTGGCCCAGTTCGTCCTAGCTGCCCACTCACCCCGGCCGCGCTTCCTTCCAGAGTGCCCCCCCATGCGCCCCGTGCGGGCTCACTGTGAGGTGGGCTGTCACCCCGGCATCACCCACGGCTCCTCCCCGCACCCCTCGCCCAACCCATGGCTGCCCCGGGATTGAAAATCCCCACTCACATGGTCCAGCCTGGTGGAAGGCCCTCACCTCCTGCCTGCACCACCTCTGCCGCCCCTCTTCCCACAGCCATGCCCTGGTCTGCCTTCTGGAAGGTTCCGGCATCCAAGGCCAGGGTGGCCAATCCTCCAGGCAGAAGGGATGGCCTGTGGGCTGCTGGGAGCGGCCATCCCACCTCTGCCGGGTCGGTGCGCTGCCCTCCCTGCTCTGGGACCCCCTCGGCCTCTGGGATCCTGGGATCTTCCCGGGAGAAGATTCTGGGTGGAAGCAGCCACGATGGGATGGAGCAGGGAGCTCTGTCCTCTGCCGTGGAGCCCGACACTGGAAGAGCATGTCCTCCATGGAGCTTTCTCGGAAAGAATATGTCTGCGCACGACGGCTCCCGGGGACCCCCAGGCCAGAGGCCACAGCTCCCCCGGCGGCCCCGCATTCACTGATTCATTCATCCGTTCATCCATTCGCTGGTTCACCAACGGATGCAGACACACATCCATCTCCACGAAACACACATGCATCCGTTCGTCCGCTCTTGTGTCCTCAGAGGGAGGACTTGGCCGGGCTGCGAAACACAGCGCTCCCAGATGAGAATTAGCAGGGCGAGTCGTCAGCACAGCCCAGCCCGGGGCCCACGTTCCGCCAGGGCTGGACCCGGGCCCACGCTGGGGGGCAGGAAGGAGGCTGGCGCGGAGCCTGGGAGGGGCCCTGGGGCCCGCCTGCCCCTTCGCGGCACCTTATCTCTGAGTTCCCCAAACACGCACACCTGACTTTCACAAAATGAATACCCAAGTTAGCGTGGGCATTCATCCCGTGAGATATAATATTTAAAGGCAAAAAAACATCATTTTTAAAACATTACAAGAACAACTCAACACCCCCCTTTCAGTGCAGTGCAACCCATCTCCCAGTTGATGTCACTGTTAATTTCTTCTAATGACACATTCAAGAGACAAAGCAAAACAAAAGAACCATCAACTCAGCATTTCGAGCAACATATTTTGACAGCATATTTTTCAACGAATTCCCCTCTTCCAATGAAAGCGCCGTCTTGCAGCCTTTTAAAGTCTATTCAGTACGTAGCAACGTGATTATCTCATTCTTCTCACGATAGAAACTCTGAGACACAGAACGGCAACATGATCAACATGCAGATGTGCTCACGGGACAGCGTCTCCTCCGCGGGGACCAGAAAGGAGGAGCAAGCGGAGATGCTGCCCCAGGAGCTCCGCACAGCGGGCCCCCTACACAGTCCGCTGTGCAAAGCCGGCACACACGGAGTTAATGGGCGTGAGTGGCGCTCAGATGTCCGTTCCTTTCCTTAGGACCAAAGCTCTGGGATCGGGGTCTGGGGGCTCACGGGCTCTGCACAGCCACCCCCAGACGGGGCTGTGAGCGGCAGCTCTCAGAAGGCTTGGCCACTGCACCTCCTTCCACTCTGCCCACGGAGAATTTTGGAGTCAGTCATTCCTACATATAAGGGCCCTGCGGTGGGAGCTGCCCTAGGATCCTGGCAAGGGTGCAGGGACCTCCCCACTGGTGCACACACAGCCGGTGTCCCCGTCACCTGGGCTCTCACAGGTGTGCCCTGTTTCCCACCTGTACCGGGAGGCCGGCGGCATGGAGCCCTCACACCCACCAGCCACAGGAAGGCTGGTACAGGGGTCCCCGAAAACCTCCAGGGCCGGCAGCCAGGCGTACCTGCCCCCGGGCTCCACGGGGGTGGCCTGGTGCCCTCGTCCGTCCGTCCGTGATCTGAGCTTAGCCAGAACAAGCATCCCCAGGAGAACCTAGCTGACGGCAGGCACGGGCTCAGGACGCGGGGAAGCTTACGGAATGCCTGTCATTAACCCAAGGACCGGCGCCCCACGAGCACAATAAAGGAAAACGCGTTGTGGCTTTAAAATGTCTGCATCCACCCCTAGCGGGAAGGTTTCTGCTTCTGAGGCCGGTCACCCGCTGAGACCTCAGGGGGCAAGGGGCCCCCAAAAGACAGTCCCCCCCACCGGAGGAAAGGTTTGTGGGCCGTCCAACAGCTGAAAGGCAGCTCTCCGTCAACCAACGTCGGGAGGCTGCCGGGGGCTTGCAGGTCAAGTGGACAAACACGAGAGGTGGCAGCCGGTGGCTGTGCCTCTGGCCGAGGTGGCTGGATGCCAGGTCTCCACTGCCAGCTTCACCTCCTGTGTGTGCGTGTGTGTGTGTGTGTGTGTGTGTGTGTGTGTGTGTGCCGAGGGTAAATGTCAGGATGGGTACACGCATGGCGCTCGCACGCGCGTCGCTTTGTGCCCACACGGGTGCACACTGTGTCGTGTGTTGCAGGCGTGAATGTCCCTCCTGTCTTGCTGATTTCTGGCCGGTCAGGGAGTGGTTCTGGCCGCCTCCTGCCTTCCGCCCGTGACCCCCGTGCTCTACATCCCCCCCGGCCCTCGGTCTGTGCTGACCCCCAGCCCTGTCTCTGCTCCCCAGGCCCTGCCTCGTGGCTCTCGGGGTGCTGCCTCGGAACTCATCCTGTGCCCTGAGCCCTTCTCCACTCACCCCTGCAGGCTGGCACCTAGCCAACCGCCCGGGGCGGCTCCGGGTGGAGGGTCAGGGTCAGCCCTTCCCACAGCAGGGCAGACGGGGCAGAGTCACCCGCCGGAAATAACCCATGGAGATGTCGGGGCCGGCCGAGCGGAGAAGCTGTGCCGGACACTGCGGGGCCCTCAAAGCTTTCACGTGTTTCTGATCTTTAGAGAAAGTGCGTGCGGTGCCCGATTCCAGACGTGAGCAGGTGAGCGGTTCTGGGCAGGAGAAGCATGGTGAGGGCTGGGTGGCAAGAAGCAGCTGGGAGTCCTGGTGGGCGGGGTGGGGGAATCTGAGTGCTGGAAGGAGGGCATGAGGGGGCAGTCCACGGCAGAGGGCAGAGGGGGGCCCCAGGCTGGAGGGTGCCGGGTACAGAGAAGCAGGAAGAAGGAGAGGGGTTCAGAGGGGAAGGGCGGAGGCAGGTCACGGCGATGCCCGGTCCAGGACACCACCTCTAATCTGTGAGTACCCCTGGACCCCCGGGCGGGCAGGCGGACAGTGCTCTAGAATCATCTGTGGAACGAGCATCTCCATGGACAACGTGGCCCAGTGCCAGGAGAGCCTCAGGTCACGTGGGACTTGGCCCTCCTTGAGTTCCCGCTCGTATCTTGTTTATTAGGGAGCTGTGATCCCACTCGCCCCCACCAACTCCCCGCTCCCGACTCAATCACACAAGCTCCGTCCTCCCTCCCAGGCAGACCCTACAGTATCCACGTCTCAAAGGAAACCGGGTTTGAAGGAACACAGCGGCTCAAACACGGGAAGCGGCCATGCTCCGGGTGTCCAGGGAAACCCTGAGGGCTGGCGCCCCACCCCCGGCCCTTTTAGGCCCTGTACTCGCAGCCCTGTGCCCCGCCCCGCCCGAGGCCAGTGCACAGCAAACAGCTGGACCCCTGGAGAAACGGCAGTGTGTGTGCCCGCAAAACCCCGCACACGAATGTTCGCAGCAGCTCATTCCAATGGCCCCGAGTGGAGGCAGCTAGACGCCCTGCGGTGGGCGAACAGCCTAGGCACCCACGCGGAACCTCCTTGGCCAGAGAGAGGCGTGCCCTCGGCGCAGGTGCACTGACCTTCCACGGTTATGCTCGGTGGGGCAGCGGCCGCGCAGACGGCACGACGTGGATCCCGGAAAAGGCAAACCGTGGGAACCAAGAACAGATCGGTGGTCAGCGCACCCGCGCAGAGGCCTACCCAGGGAATGCTCTGGGGTGGGGGGCACCCTCCGTGTCCCGTTTGTGGTCTCCACAAAGACCTATGCATGGGACAAACCTCACAGAGCTGCAGGCCACACAAGGGAGTCTGATTCTGGGTAAATATTTTACATTATTAAAGATGACCCCAGCCCACCAGATTGATTCAACATCAAGAAAGGGTCACGAGCCACAGTTTGAGAAATGCTGGGCTGAGCGGGTCCTAGAGCCTGCAGAGGAGGGACTCCTGGGAGGGGCAGGGAGGGACTGAATCTGTCGTGTTCTCCTAAAGTCTACGGGCCAAGATCCCTAGACAGGAAGACTCTGGGTGCTGTGGGGGCCAATGGTGATGATGATGAGAGAAACAGAGGGACAGAGAGACAGAGAGGTGGAGAGAGACAGGGAGAGAGGCCATCTTTTCATCTACGGAAAGATGTTCGGTGCAAAGGCTGATGCCCTGTGTCTCCCACAGGTGGGCTGGGGAAGGGGGCAGGGGCTGCACCCCTGAGACTCCCCCGGGGGACGGCTGAGGGCTAGGCCACGAGACCACATGTGGGCATCACGGCCCGGCCGGGGCGAGTGAGTCCCCAACCTGGGTCCACCATGCCAGCCTGGCCTGGGCCCAGGTACTCCATCACCCTCTCCATCCGGACCCCTCGCCAGTCCCGCCTTCAACACGAGCCGCTTTAACTCACTCAGTCACACGTTCCTTCGTCCCCACCACAGCACTAATGGGCGGTCGGCTGGGGAGTCTTCAGTGACCGCCTTCCAGGCACCACTGCCTGAGCACAGGGCGGAAAAGGGCCTAAAGCCAACGGTGCCCCCTGCGGAGGTGCTCAGACCCCTCCCACCTGAAACCCGCAGGCTCTAAGCCCCACCCTGAACGAGCCCACCCAGTGCCCTAGGCCACAGTCACTTTCCCGGCTGTGATGGCCCGCGGCTCATAGGAGAACCCTGGCCACGGCCACTGCTGTCCCAGGACAACTGGACCCCGGGCCTGTGTTGGGTCAACCAGGCCCTGAGCAGTTCCGGAACATGAGCTTCAGAGAACTAGATGGAGACCCTCGAGCTGGGGATCTCAGCTCTGGGGTGACCTGCGGTTCAGGGTCTAAAGCGCTGCCTCTAGGCTGTCACGTCCAGCCCCAGCCATCCTCTGTGAGGACCTGCCAGCTCTAGGTCTCCTTCTGGAAGGAGGTGACCCGTGCCCTCCAGCCCCTCCTGGGGCCTCTGGCACCTGAGCCACGTCAGGCTGCTCCTGGTGGCCCGAGGCAGCCCTGTGGTCCATCCCCTAGGACAGGCCGGACACCAGGCGGGTCCCAGGGGTCACTGAAGGGCGCTTCCTGCCTCACCAGGCCCCCTGCTTGCTCTGGTCTCAGTGCCATGAAATCACCTGGGGTGACTAGAATATGCCCCCTGACCTGCACCAGGTCACCCACAATAAGTGGACACGGAGTCCAAGGCAGGACATCCTAGCAGGACGGACTTGGTCTCTGAGCATCCCCAAGCATCTCACCTTCCCTGGGACTTGGAGGGGTGACGTTACCAGGCAGATGTGGGCTCACTCGCCTGGCGTGGCTGGGCCCTACCCGCCCCCTCCCCCAGTCCTCCACACATCCCATAAGCATCATTTCAGCAAATGGAGAAGGGAGTGTGGCGTGTCACAGGCCAGAGCCCGTGCTCTTGGAAGCCGACCACCAAGACAGGGAACTGGAAACCCAGACGGCTCAAGGATGGAGCGGCTCCAGTGGCCTGGGGGGTAGCGGGGGCTGCCTGCACCAACCCACCCTGAGCCAGACGTTGGTCAGATGCCTGCTCCTCCCTAAGGAAGGCGACAGCCAGTGACAGGAGCCAAGGAAGACGCAGAGCAGCCCCTGCGCAGCCTGGGCCCCGTTTCTGGAACAGAGTTTCCCTCCAGATGGGTCCCAGTCCCCTCTGAGGCCAAGCTCACGGCCCTGCTTTGCTCCGAGCAGAAGCAGAGCACAGGGGGTGGAGCAAACATGGACCCTCCTCCTCTGACGCCGTCCTGCCATCCCGAGTTCACAGACGCAGGCCAAGGCCACCCGGCAATGAACACGCTGCTTAATGACAAACCCGATGCCGCCGGGGCGGCTCCAAGCGGTGATTTTACCTCCTCGCCCGTCTACCGTCAGGCCTGACGGTCCGGAGCCACGCAGCCACACTGGCTCCCCTTTGACCCCGCGGGGCCGCCCTAGATCCCCGAAACCCCACATGTGTAACGAACCCCGTTCATCCAAGACACAAGGCCCATCCTGGCAACAGAGCTTCAGAATAGCTTTGTTTTTACCTTCAACTTAATGATGACTCATGCCTGGGTAATTATCTTGTGCTCTTTTTACCTGGCACCGGGAACAAACGATACCATTAGCGCCACAGAACAGGAGAGAAAACGGGAGACAGAGGCAGAGGGGATGGAATCTGGCGTCGGGTGGAAGCTCCGGGAGAGTCTGCATGCTTAACCCCGGGGGGCCTCCCCGCAGGCCTTGATCTGGAACCTTCCATTCCTCACTGTTTGATGTTGCAAAATAAAACAAGCCCAAATCACGGAAGAGTTCCTGAGACGCACTAACATTACTTTTGAAAAGTGCCCAGATGTGTACTTCAGAGCAGCAGCCCGCTGGGTTAATAAAGCCAGAGGACGGCGAGGAGGCAGTGACTGGTGAAACGGGCCAAAGAAAACCCATTTACAGCCCTTGTTTCCACGCCCTGGATTCTGCACTGTTGCAGCCGAGGCAGGAAGAATTCAGCAGGCATTAATTTCCAAAGAAAATTCCATCCACACTCACGTTCCCCCGCAAACAGACGTCCTCGCGAGGGTAGGGTCCCCAACCCCCGACCCCGCCGGGTTCTTCCAGCACTGTGGGCGGGGCTACATGCTGAGAGTGTGGACGCTCCTCCCACACTGCTCTGCGGGGGGGGGGGGGGGGGGGGGCAGCCCCGCCCCGCCCTTGGGTCTGCCCTGGCCTTTGGGAGCCCATGCAGCAAAGGCAGGCCGGTCCTGAGGGAAACGTCCAGACCCAGGGGCGTCTGTTCGCTCCTTTGAGCTGCATCCTGCCCGCCTCTCCCTGGCCGTCCAGAAAGCTCTGTGCAGCCCTGCAGCTGGGCCTCCCCCTGCGGTCACTCAGCAGCCCTGGGCCATCTGAAGAGACCATTCCCGCTGCTCCCTCCCCTGACAAAGCTCAGGGCGGGGGTCCAGGCTGGCTGAGGCCAGGGGGGTCAGTGGGGGGCCCGGACATGTTGGCACACCCCAGCCCACCAGGTTCTCCCATCTCCGTGCTCCGGCCCAGGCGCCCTCCCGAGCCTGTCCAGCCACCCACATCCTGCAGTGAAGCCCTGTGTCGCTTCAGGTCCTCCCGCGGGATCAGCCTCAAATCATGGTTTCATCTCCAGGGATAAGCCGCACTCCCAGAGGGAGACGCTCTGGCTCTGATTCCCTCTTCACACTGATGCCGTCCACCTGGCGTCCCATCCCGGACACGTCCTCATGATGTGCTGTCTCACCCTCCAGGACGGGGTGCGGGCGGTCACTCCACCGACCGGAACACGAGCTGTGCTTGCTGGCATGCCCTGCCCCACGTCCTGCTCCCCGACATTCAAATGTGGGGCAGGCACTCAGGGCAGAGCTGTGACTGGCCGTGGCCGTGGGCACGAGGGGATGGAGATGGTGAGTCGGGAAAACGGAGCAGGGATGCAGCCAAAGCATCCACGATGCTGCCTGGGGCCAGGCCTGGTCTCCCGGCCACACACAGGAGCACATGCTCAGGGCACCCTCACACCGACCCCAGGCGTGTGCATCTGTCCCTGGGGCAGCTGCCACGGATGCCCCAGACGACACAGCGGACGTTCATCCTCTCACGTGAGATCAGGGAGTCGGCAAATCTCGCTCCCTCTGCGGCCTCTCCCCTGGCTTCCGGTGTTTCCCAGCATCCTTAGCGTCCCATGGCTTGTAGAGGCATCGCTCTCATCTCTGCCTCAGCTGTCACGTGGCTTCTCCCTGTGTCTCTGTGTCCACTCCTCTTTTTCCAAGGACCTCCAGTCACTGGGTTTAGGGCCACCCTTCTCCAGTATGACTGCATCTTAACAATTACATCTGCAAACACCCTATTTCCAAATACAGTCACGTTTTGAGGTCCCAGCTAGATATGAATTTTTGAGAGGATGCTACTCAGCCTGTAAGAGTGGTAATCTCTGTGTCAGGGAGGAGAGCATGCCCAGACAGGTTGAGCAACTGGTCCAAGGTTGCACAGCTGCTACGTGGTCGAGCCAAGACCAGACCCTGGCAGGACACCTGGAGCCTGGCCCTTGTCCTCATTGTCACGGGAGTCCCGCCCCCCGACGGTCCACGTTGCAGATGGGGAGACAGAGCTTAGACGGGTGCTGCTTGCCTGTGGTCTCACCACGTTTGGGCCGAGCGGCTCCAGGGACCGGGGTCTCCAGCCCGCCTCCCCTGGGACTGCCGGGCTGTGCTCAGTCCCCTGCACAGCTGCCCTTCGAGACTCAGGCCTGTTTCACAGACATCATCACCCCTGCTACATGATTGCATAATAAACAGATTAGGGCCTTAGGCACCAGAGTTATTAAAAGTGAGAGATCCTCCAAGAGAAGGCGAGGGATGCTTGGAGCCTCCATCTCCTACAAATATGTAATGAAATTTAAATTGAATCTGGTTTAAAATCATTTACCTTTTGACATCACGAATCAGTGCGCTAAGCTTCGGCTGAGAAAGCAAATAACCTTTCAAGCAGAATGAAAAATTACTCTGTCTCTTTTGATTTCATGTTAATTTTCAAATGTAAACTACCCTAAAGCTCTCTGCCTGGGGTCAGCCCCTAAGAGCCTGCTACTTGCACGAGGTCCGGGCCATCACGGGCACCCTCCTGGCCGGCCTTGCAGATGTGGGAGCAGGTTCGGCTTCCATGCAGGTGAAAACTGCTCCAGGGGAGGAGGTGAGGGCCCTTGCCCGACCAGAGTGACCGTGCACACACTGCTCGGGGGACACTGGGCAGGACGCCCCTCGGCATTATGGGGCCCCGGGGCAATCATTTTCTACTGGGAGCCTCGGTCTTCTCACTCGTCTACACAGTGGCCACCATCGCCCGGCTCAGCTGGCCTCCGGAGGACCCTCGAAGCTGTAGGAGTTCCCAGGCGGGACCTCGTGGGGACACGCACGATGCCTGTCGGGCAGGAGGGGTCCCAGGGCCATCCCGTCCACAGCCAGGCATCCTCGCCGGGACCCCGCGTCCGGTAAGGTTACTGGTGGTGATGGAGTTGATGGGGACACGGCTGAGCTGCCATTCAGGTGGGAGGGGGCGTTGTGAGGCCCTCACTCACCTATGTCAACCCGCTGAGGCCAGGCAACGAGCCTCGGGGGTGGGTGTTCCTGGGTTCCTGTTCCCATTACACAGACCAGTAAACCGAGGCCCCAGAGGCCGAGCCGCTTGCCTGGTCCCGTCACTGCGTGTCCAAGCCGAGACCTGGACCGGCTTCCGTGAGTCTGTGGGTCATGGGGCCCAAATGCCAGAGCCCGTGCGGCATCCATCGGATTCTCTGAGGTTGGAAGTCTTTTGTATTGAAGCAAATCAGAACCTGTCAGCCCATCCTCAGCTTTGGCCGTGACTGGAGTGGGGCGAGCACAGTGGGGCTCCCTGGGCCGGCCCTCCACGCTGGGCACCGCCCCGCTGCTCCCAGACAACACGGCAGGAGGTGGGAGCCCAGCAACTGTCACGGATCCCACGTGAGCCTTGCGTGGAGTCTCCGGTCCCTGTCCCTGGGGCCACACTGGCTGTGCAGACGGGAGCGTGACGGGCGCCCAGGTGGGCAGGGGGACGGCACGCCAGGTGCCACTTCAGACGACCCTGCAGCCGGTGCGGAGACGGCGGCCCATCAGGGGACCCGGGCCTTGGTGTGCTCAGCGAGGGCCTGGAAGCAGCCTCTGCCCTGTGGACTCAGCAGCGAGTCTGCCCTTTTTCACAGAGAAGAGAGTGAAGCCTCAGACGCTGTGTCCTGCCTGGGCTCCCAGCACCGACGAAGCAGCAGCCTCGGATCCTGGGCCTGTTCCCAGGACCACGTCAGCTTTCCCGACTCAGAGGGACAGCATGCTGACTGCGGCCCAGAGGCCCCCCGGGGCTGGCAGGACGCTCGGTTGGGCCTGGAAGGTCTTCCTTGAATCCCACTCAACTCCTGGATGTGCCTGTCCAGCCCCTCGGGACCCTGGCTGCTGTCCAGAGAGGACCTGGGCCTGGGCCCCTTTGGGGGCCTGCTGCTATTTCCCAATTAGCCCGACCAGACAAAGGGGCTTTTCATGGGCACTGTCCCCTGGGCTGTCACATGTGGGCACCACTGGGCTGGAAAACAGAGTGGGCTTTGCCAGGACTTCACCCCCACCGTGCCTGCCCAGAGAAGACGGGCAGGGAGGAGAGGCCGGGGAGGGAGGCCGGCCTGGCCCCCCCCAGGCGGGCTGCGGCAGAGGACCCTGGTCCCGGGAATCACGTCTCCGGTCACACTGCTGCCACCAGGTGAAGGGATCCAGGTGTCCAGGCAGCAGGAGGCCAGGGTCTGCTGCTCCCTGGCGAGGGGCCGCTTTCCACTAGGACACAATTCAGGGCCCCCAGGTGGCCCAGAGCCAAGCCCTCGGGCAGAAGCCCCGGATGTCAGTGTGCTGGGCTCACCAGCGAGGCAGAGCCTCGGTGCAGGTGCAGGGCCCAGGACCGGGTCGAAGCTTGTTGCAGCTCCGTCACCTGGATCCCGGGCCTCAACCTCTGGGGAAGGGGGTCACGAAGCAGGCGGGGGCGAGCGTCCTGGGGGCACGTATAGTGCAGGGACGCTTCTACTGTGTGCCTGCCGCCCGCGGGCAGCCCGTGTTCACGCCCCGGGAGAGCTGCCACGCCGATGCGACACCGGCCCGTTGAATGTCGCCAGCACCACCGTGCCCAGGAGTCTCTCCCTAGGTCAGGCTCACCTGGGGAGCCTGGCAGCCGGGACAAAGCCAGGATCTTTGTTTTCCTTCTCGTCAACGTCCACCTGAGGGGAACGGAGGGGTCTCTGGGCCTTTGCTTCACGAAGGTTGTGAGTCTGGGAGTTTCTGGGGTGGGCGGAGGGGGCGACAGGCAGTGACTACTTAACGCATCTGGGGTTTCCTCTTGGGGTGATGAAAATGAGAACGTGATGGTGACAGTGGTCGTAGGACCTGCTAAATGCCGACAAAATGCACACTTAAAAATGGTTCGTTGTGCTATGTGAGTTTCACCTCTATAAAAAAATAAAACAAGAAAACTTTTAAAAGGGCTGTCGGAGCAGCCAGGCTCTCCCTGAAAAAGCAGGAGTGAGGTCCCCTGGCCCAGAGATCAGGCCTAGACAAGGAGAACGCACTTCCCTGGAGCCCCCAAGGCCCCCCCCGCCACCGTCCCGCGCACCAGGGCACAATCCCTGGGGCTGCACTGGGTGGGGGGCTCAGCAGGGGCCTGGATGCAGCCACCATCCCCCCAGAAAGCACTAGCCTCCAGCGGGGGGCGGCCTCCCCTCCATCCTCGGCTGGGCATCAGCACCGCCTGAGCCCAAACCCCCCAGCCAGGGACTCAAGAAGAAAACAGGGCAACGTAAGTGCACAGGGATGCCTGACAAGTGGTCCAGGTGGTCAGCACATTGCCATGAAGATGGTCATCTGTGGGGTCCCTGGGCCCCGGCCGGGAAATGCCCACCGGCTCCCGATGAGGGTGGGGTGTCGGCGTCCGTGCCCTCAGCCAGAATGCCACCCACAGCGGTGACGTCGGCACCAAATATGCTGCTGGCTTAAATTAAAGCCGAACCAAGGGGCCCCGAGGTTTCAGCAACAGGAGAACGGGAGCAACCAGGATTAAGCGGCGCTCAGGAGAGATCTGTGCCGAGATCACCAGGAAGGGCGCTCAGGAGAGCCGGTAATATGTACTTAAAAAATTCTTAACCTCCACCAGCATATGCCGTTCCACCTAATTTTGATCAACTTAAATGTAAAAAACATCTCTGTGCCTCCGCTTGGGTTTTGCCGCCATCTGGTTTAATTAGTCCCCGGGTAGCGCGCCGCCGAGTTAATGACGGAACACGCCGGGCTGACTGCGGCAGCTGCTGGGGCCGCATCTCACCTCGGCCTTTCTCCTCGACCCGGCGGCGGGGGCCAAGGCTGTGGTGGCCGAGGACGCGGCGGTGGATGCGGGTGGTGGTCCCGGAGGTGGACTGGGCGTGTGAGGCTGGGCGCTGGCAGGACGGCTGCCAGGGCCGCCCTGGGCAGGGAGGGGTCTCTGTGTTCAGACGCCTAGAGGATAGACTCCTGCCCACAGGCTGATGGAGGCCTCAGGTGGCCCCGGATTCGCTTCCCCCATCAGGATGGAAGCCAGTGCCTAGCAGGGGGTGAGCAGCGCTCCCTGAACAGATGACAGACAGACCATCCCAGAGGAATGAGGCGGGCAGGACACAGGCCAGGACTAGCCTGTGGGCGAGGAGATGGGGAGGGTCTACGTGAGCAGCGCCCCCGGCGCCACGAGGCCTCAGACGATCTCGCGGCTGGCAACTGTGATGGTGACTTTTATTTATTTATTTTTTTTTTTTGCGGTACGCGGGCCTCTCACCGCCGTGGCCTCTCCCGTTGCGGAGCACAGGCTCAGTGGCCATGGCTCACGGGCCCAGCCGCTCCGCAGCATGTGGGCTCTTCCTGGACCGGGGCACGAACCCACGTCCCATGCATCGGCAGGCGGGCTCTCAACCACTGCGCCACCAGGGAAGCCCTGTGATGGTGACTTTGACAAGTGTGATCCTGGGAAAGGAGGGAACAGAGCCATGGGAAAGCGGGCGTGATGTCTGCACGAGAAGGCAGGAGAGGACAGGTGCGGGGAGCTGAGGTCCACTGGTCCGAGGCCAAGGTGCCGGAGGAGGGAGAGGTGGAGATGACCGGGAGAAGGGGTCATCGGGCAGGGCTCAGGCAAGACCAGCACCCCAAAGCCCCCTTTTGCAGGACAGGAAGCTGCAGTCTGGCAGGTCCAGTCCCATGAAGTTCCCACTGCTGGCCCTGTGCTGGGGCCTCACCGACCCAGGGCAGCTCTGCACCACTGCTCCCCACCCTGCGAGGGCCCGGCCCCACTCTCAGGGTCACGACCACCCTGCCGCATGGGGGGGTCTGGGCCTCTCGGGTTTCACCCTGAAAATGGAAATGACAGTGCCTACCTCGCCTGGTTTCGGAGGTTGAAGGTGATTCGTCGAGGTGCCAGGACAGCCAGAGTGACGGCCCAGAGTCAGTATTGCTGCTGGTGTCATTTCAACCTTCTGAGATGAGTCCTTAACGGACACTGAGAGCCTTACACCCAGTGGATCTTCCCTTTTTGCCTTGTCTGCCAGGAAGCTCAGAGCTAAGCTCTGTGCTCAGTTTCAGGAGCTCCCTCTGTCTGGGCCGGTAATTCTCAGCTGGGATGAGGCACCTGGCTGACAGGTGAGGGGACTGGCCCTGCAGGCTCTAGCTCTGCCCAGCACAGAAGCCACCTGGGGAGATCCAAGGGGCCCTCCCCGTGCAGCCTCGAGACCCTGAGCCATGTCCGTGGAAAGGTAACTGACAGAACTGTCCTCTTGGCTCCAGTGCATTTCTGCGGGACAACAGATGGCTGCCACGCCAGCTCACGTGCACCCCGTTGACGCCCGGAGAGCCCACCCTGCAAGTCATAGGAAGGTTATCCCCAACTACCCAAATTAAACGTATTAAGAGGCAACGGGTTTTTAGCGAATTTATTAATCAATGTGATAATGCCTGGGGACTGTAATATAAAAATAATCAGTTGGCCTTCTCACCAACGTGAGACGCCAAGAAGGTGTCATTTAACTTTCCAATGCCGACTGCCACCTTTCCAGACTTCTTGTTACATTAATTGAGATGAAAATTTCGCGATTTAGAACTTCAGAAGAGCATGTGCTCGTTCCGTCTGGAGCCTGTGCGCACAGACAGGCAGCGACTTGGCGGTCCGCACCGGATTCCACTCCCGGGACGCAGGGAAGACCCTGAGGCTGGCTGTAACCACGGGCCAGCAAGGAGCGTCCAAGATGGAACAGGTTCTCACAGGAGACCTGAGCCTCACACAAGTGAAGGGAAGGGAAGGAGGGCTGGGTCTTCCCTCTGTCCCGTGCCACCCGGCAGCCGTGAGCCCCTGCCCACACCAAGGCCGCCTGGACCGGGCATCCCTACCTGACTGCTCCCTATAGCATCCCTGGGGAGGAAGCCAGTAGATAGACGAAACTGTCTGCACAGCGAGTCCACAACAAGACTAAAGGGCGCCGCGCATAGGACACACGTGGCCCCCAGGGGAGAGGCAGCGCCAGAGGTTGCAGAGACAGGCCAAAGCCAGGCGCCCCGGCACAGCGACAGCGTGGACTTGGCTCCAGAGTCAGGCCCGGCCAGGGCCTCGGCCTCTCTCGGCCAAGCTCTGCTCTGAGGCCCCGAGCTGACGTCTGGCCTCGGGAAGCCTCTGGTCCTCGTGTCCGTAATGGAGGCTGAGCCCTGATGACCCACCACGAGGGAAGAGAAGCACACTGAGAGGAGTTATGTTCGAACGTACACTTGTGTGCGTACACACGCACGCACACACACACACACCCTACAAACCGTCTAGGTGTTGTATTGTCCTCATTTCGGACTTTCTTATTTTCCTTTAGTTTTTGCTTAAAGTCTTTAAAATTACCATCTGTCTCCGGGGCAGAGCAGAAGGGGGCTATTTCCTGACTGGAGTGAGGCCGTGACAGTGAGAGGGAGTTGAGGGCAGGGGGCTCTGGTCACCTTGCCTCCTGGGCCAACAGATGCAGCCGCGTGTGCAACGTGGGCCCCAGCCACCCTCCCCGCATCCCACCTGCGCCGTGGCCAGCATCTCTGGGCTGGCTGCTTGCTGCCTGCACGCCACGCTGTGCCCCGGGGACCCGTCACACCCATGACCAGCTGCAGCCTGGGGACGCCCAGCAGACGCCCCCCTCCCTGCCCTGAGTAGCATGCAAGGAGGGGAGCCCACCCAGCTTGGGGAGACCCCACAGAGCCCTGGGGGAGGAGGCACACAGAAGCAGGCTTCCCATTCCCCCCCGACCCAGCAGATCAGCCCCTGGATGCGTGCACGGGGAGCGGCCGTCCCCACCGGCCACGTGAGGAGTCCACGACACCCACACACAGGCCTGCACGAGCCAGCCTCAGGGAATGGCCCTTCAGAGCTTCACGGGTCCGGCTGGTCCAGCAAAGGGGCTGGAAGGGCAGAGCCTGGGAGGCAAGCACTGCGTTTGACTCGGTCTCTGCAAGTGTGTTTTGTATAATCAAAACTCACGATGAAACGGCTTCTCTGCAGACCCAGATGCTGCTGAATGAAGGGCATTTTCCAAAAGGAAGGCGCTCAGGGCTTTGTCAACTGCCTCCCAGGGTGGGCGGGCCTCTGGGGGCTAAAGGAACCCAGGAGGGCTGGACCCTGGAAGGCACCAGCGAGGAGAACGCTCCCACCTCCTGGAAGCCTGAGCCACCCCCCAGCCAGGTTGGCCCAAGCAGGAGCCAAAGAGGCCAGGCCATCCACAGGCGCAAAACTAAAGCACCCAGAGGGGTGATGGGGCCCCGTGGAGTACCAAGCACAGCACAAGCCCCGAGGCTACCTGCTGACCAGCTCACGCCCTAGGGGGGCGCCCCAGCTGCCCCGAGCTCCCGAGACTCTGCACCTCTGGCTCCCAGACCAGCCCTGCGCTGTGAATTTCAGGGTCCTGGCCACCCCTAAAAGTGCAACGTGTCACCCCACACCAGATGACAGCAGTGCCCGTGCTGGCCAGGACGCACACGGCGACACCCCCTCCACCCAGGTCAGGGAGGATGGTCCCTCAGGACTAGGGATTTTCTTCTTTGTTTATAGAATTTTAAGGGTTCCATTCCATTTACACTTATCACAAAACATTGGCTCTATTCCCCGTGTTGTACAATACGTCCTTGAGCTTATCTTATACCCCATAGTTTGTACCTCCCACCTCTCCCAGCCCTGTAGTGCCCCTCCCCCTTCCCTCTCCCCATCGGTAACCATTAGTTTGTTCTTTGTATTCTCTGTATGTTGTTTTTTTTTTAGATTCCACATAAAAGTGATATCATACAGTATTTGTCTTTCTCTGTCTGACTTATTTCACTTAACATAGTACCCTCCAAGTCCATCTATGTTGCTGCAAATGGCAATATTTCATTCACTTATATGGCTGAGTAATATTCCATTATGTATAAATATACCACATCTTCTTTATCCCTTGGTCTACTGATGGACACTTAAGATGCTTCCATACCTCGGCAATTGTAAACAATGCTCCTATGAACATTAGGGTACGTGTATCTTTTTGAACTGGTGGTTTTTTTTGTTTTTTTTTTTTCAGATATATACCGGGGAGTGGGATTACTGGTCTATTTTTAGTTTTTTGAGAAACCTCCACACCGTTTTCCACAGTGGCTGCACAAATTTACATACACCAACAGTGTACCAGGGTTCCCTTTGCTTCAAATCCTCGCCAACAATTGTTATTTGTGTTCTTTTTGATGTTAGCCATTCTGACAGGTGTGAGGTGATATCTCATGTTGGTGTTGATTTGAGTTTCCCTGATGATTAGTGACGTTGAGTATCTTTTCATTTGCCTCTTGACTGTCTGCATTTCCTCTTTGGAAAAATGTCTATACAGTTCTCCTGCCCATTTTTCAATCAGGTTTTTTTGACGTTGAGTTGTAGGAGCTGTTTATATATATTGGATATTAATCCCTTATTGATCATATCGCTTGCAAATATTTTCTCCCGTTCAGGAGGTTGCCTTTTCATTTTGTCAGTGGTTTCCTTTGCTGTACAAAAGCTTTTAGGTTTAATTAGGTCCCACTTGTTTATTTTTGCTTTTGTTTCCTTTACTTTAGGAGACGGATCCAAAGAGGTCGTGCTGTGATTTATGTCACAGTGTTCTGCCTATGTTTTCCTCTAGGAGTTTTACAGTATCCAGTCTTACATTTAGGTGTCTGATCCTTTTTGAGTTTACATTTGTATATGATGTAGAGAATGTTCTAGTTTCATTTTTCGTACCTGTAGCTGTCCAGTGTTCTCAGCACCACTCATTGAAGGACTGTCTTTTCTCCATTGTATATTCTTGCCTCCTTTGTCGCAAACTGACCATAAGTATGTAGGTTTATTTCTGGGCTCTCTCTCCTGTTCCACTGATCTATGTGTCTGTTTTTGTGCCAGTACCATGTTGTTTTGACGACTGTAGCTTTGTACTATAGTCTGAAGTCAGGGAGGGTGATTCCTCCAGCTTTGTTCTTTTTTCTCAAGATTGTTTCGGCTATTCTGGGTCTTTTATATTTCCATACAAATTTTAAAATTATTTGTTCTAGTTCTGTGAAAACATCCATTGGCATTTTGATAGGGACTGCATTGAATCTGCAGGCTGCCTTGAGTAGTATGGTCATCTTAACAATATTAATTCTTCCAATCCAAGAACATGGTATATCTTTCCATCTGTTTGTGTCATCTTCAATTTCTTTCATCAGCATCTTATAGTTTTCTAAGCACAGGTCTTTTGCCTCCTTAGGTAGGTTTATTCCTAGGTATTTTATTCTTTTTGGTTCAATGGTAAATGGGACTGCTTCCTTAATTTCTTTTTCTGATACTTCATTGTTAGTGTATAGAAATGCAACAGATTTCTGTATATTAATTTTGTAACCTGCAACTTTACCAAATTCATTGATGAGCTCTAGTCATTTTCTGGTAGCATCTTTAGGATTTTCTATGTATAGTATTGTGTCATCTGCAAACAGTGACAGTTTAACTTCTTTTCCAATTTGGATTCCTTTTTTTCTTTTTCTTCTCTGATTGCTGTGGCTAGGACCTCCAAAACTGTGTTCAATAAAAGTGGTGAGTGTGGGCATCCTTGTCTTATGCCTGATCTTAGAGGAAATGCTTTCAGCTTTTCACCATTGAGTATGATTTTGGCTGTGGCTTTGTCACTTATGGCCTTTATTATGTTGAGGTAAGTTCCCTCTAAGCCTGCTTTCTGGAGGGTTTTTATCATAAATGGGTGTTAAATTTTATCAAAAGCTTTTTCTGCATCTATTGAGATGACCATATGGTTTTTATTTATTCAATTTGTTAATGTGGTGTATCGCATTGATCGATTTGCAGATATTGAAAAATGTTTGCACCCCTGGAATAAATCCCACTTGACAGTGGTGTATGATCCTTTTATTGTATTGCTGGAGTCGGTTTGCTAGTATTTTGTTGAGGATTTTTGCAAAATATGTTCATCATGTTGACCTGTAATTTTCTCTTTTTTGTGTGATATCTTTGTCTGGTTTTGGTATCAGGGTGACGCTGGCCTCACAGAATGAGTTCGGAAAGTGTTCCCTCCTCTGAAAATTTTTGGACTAGCTTCAGAAGGATAGGTGTTAACTCTTCTCTAAATGTTTCGTAGAATTTACCTGTGGAGTCGTCTGGTCCTGGACTTTTGTTTGTTGCAAGTTTTAAAATTACTGATTCAACTTTATTACTGGCAATTGGTCAGTTCATATTTTCTGTTTCTTCCTGGTTTGGGTCTAGGGGACTGGAGCCTACCCACCAAGGGACCCCCAATAGCCACCTTGGGCCCCAGGGCTCGGGGGTGTGCCCCTGCTCGGTGACACTCCACAGGCTGTCACACGTCCACACTGGGGAACTGTGCCACCCCCTGGGGCCTGGAGCTCACGCCTGGTGTCTCCTGGAGACTGTGTCTCCGTGAACCTTTCCCTTTTGCCAATTTAATCTCCTCTCAGTCTAACAAACCATCCCCGAGACTGTCACAGCTGTTCTGAATCTGACAGTGGTCTCACAGACCCTGACCCACGGGCAGTGGCAATGGTCTGCACAGGGTGTACTTAGAATGACGTTTCTGTAGACATAGTGCCAACTGCCAAGGCTGTCCGCATGCCTTTGGTTAAACATTCTTCCTCAGTCCCCAGACAGACATCACCATAGCCTGCAGGCAGTGCTCTGCGTGTCACAGCCCTGGTCAGCCAGATGGTGACCACGCGATTCCACACCGCCATGGGGCAGTAGGTGTTTCACAAGGTTAACGGCAAGATCCAGAGCTGAAGAGGCCAGCAGCCGTGTTCAAATCGCAGCTCATCACACTTGGGGTAGACAGGGAGGCACTGTGGGTCTCTGAGACCCTCAGTTTCTTCTTCTATAAAAAGGGAATCATATATCCCGTCTCCTGCTGAGAAGACTCAATGCCACAAAGTACGAGAAGTGCCTGGCACCTGACTGGCACCCAGCAGTGGTTCAAGAAATGTCCTCTCGGGGACTCCCCTGGTGGCACAGCGGTTAAGAATCCACCTGCCAATGAAGGGGACATGGGTTCGAGCCCTGGTCCGGGAAGATCCCACATGCCGCGGAGAAACTAAGCCCGTACACCACAACTACTGAGCCTGCACTCTAGAGCCCACAAACCACAACTGCTGAAGCCCACGGGCCTAGAGCCCGTGCTCCGCAGCAAGAGAAGCCACCGCAATGAGAAGCCCGCGCACCGCAACGAAGAGTAGCCCCCGCTCGTTCGCTGCAACTGGAGAAAGCCGGCATGCAGCAATGAAGACCCAATGTAGTCAAAAAAAACAAGATTAGAAAAAAGAATAAGCCACTGAAACAAAACTTAAAAAAAAAAAAAAAAAAAGAAATGTCCTCTCTGGGAGGGCTACAGGCTTTTGTGTGGGTTCCTGAGCACGGGAGCATTCCGGATGCAACTGGTTCAATCCCAAAGGCAAATAATGTGTGTCCCACCAACAGGCAGACACGCCCACAGTGGGGGACAGTGTCCACGACTGCCCTGCCCAGACAGCTCACAAGGAGGCTTGGGTGGGGTGGGGTATGGAAGGCACCCAAGCACCCAAAGTCTCCCCAGTGCAGACCCCTGGCCGCACCCTGCCAGCGGAAGGGACCCCTGCAGTGGCCTCTGAGATTCCATTCGGGAGCCCCACCCTGTGACTGTACCTTTTTCTCTCCCCCGCCCCCTCCTTCCCTTCCCCACCTCCTTCCCTCTCCCCTCCTCCTCTCCTCCTTCCCTCCCCCGTCCCCTCTTTCTCTCCCCTCTCTTTTTAAAGTTGCGATTGCAACTTAACTTGGAAACAGCAGATACATCATCAGTAAGCTCCCACAACCTGTCCAGACCCTGAAGTCCAAGACCCACCTGCCCCTCTTGGCGTGGTGTCTGGACCATCCTCTGCTGCCCCCAAGGCTGGCTGCAAGTCCCATCACGGGTCTCCTCTCCAAGCCTCCCAAACCCCTCAGGACCAGGCTGGGGCCCCAGAAGACAACCCGGCTTTGTTTCCACCTCTCCCACCAGGAACCTTGCGCGCGTCCCCTGCCTTCCCTGAGCCTCACTTCCCTCTACAATGAAAAGAAAACAAACATTGAGCTGGGAGGGTTGCCGTGAAGATCAAGTGGACACGGTTTGCTGGGCGCCTGGCAGGATGCCCATCCACCAGGACTGCAGCTGAGTGACATAGCAGGGCCAGTGCCCACCTCTCCAAGGATGGCCCGCGTGGACAGGGAAGCACCACTGCATGGACAAGCCCTAGGCTAACAGCACATGTCTCTCTGGGCAGCGGATCCAGCCGTGGTCACCGAAGCCCCGAGAGGCGGAGTCTGCCAGGGCTGGGGAATATGGGGGCTTCAATCGGGACCCTGAAGGCAGGATTCCAGAACGACGTGGGGACTCGTGGTGGGACAGGGGCGAGAGGCGCACCAGAGGGGAGACTCCTGGGGCAAACAAGGCCTTCGTCTGGGTTATAGTTGGGCAGGAAAACAGGGCGCTGGCCACAAGGATCCCGTGGCCTGGACGACCTGTCTCCTTTTGGAACTTTAGTGGATTCGGAAGTTGCTAAAGGCCCTTCCGCCACCCAGGTAAAAACACTTGCCAGAGGTAGTCTTCCAAGTCAGGGTCAAACGGGCAGGTCACCCCATATCCACCCCACCCTGTCGGCCAAATCAGCATCAGAGCCTTTTTCACACACACGTGTAAATGGCGACAGCAGCAGTAATCCTGGGTTAACTCATCCGCGGCACCTGCTCTTCGCAGGCCCTGACCCAGCCGACGGGACCAAGCTGACAATGGGAGGCCCAGGTCCTGCCCCAGAGGGGCTCCCATCCCTGGGTGAACGCAGGGCCACACGGCGTGGAGCTGGCAGGCCCACAGCCCCCCACTTCTGGGGGAGCTCCTGTGAATGGAGACGTCCCCAACTCCCAGGCGTGCACAGGTCACAGGAACAAGGCCTGGGCCCTCCCACATGTGGCCACACTCAGCAAACGCTGGCCTGGAGCTCACGTCTCACTGTGGTGGGGTTCAGAAACCTCCCCAAGTTCACTGACACACACCTGCTCCCAGGTCTGGGTCCTGACCATTTTTAATGTGTGGAATGCATGTTGTCTGGGCCGACCAGGACGCCAGAGCAAAGGTCTCCGGGGGTCACAATGCAGTGGCTCCCGACAGAGCTGGCCCGACTCAGGCACGTGTTTCCAGAACCCAGTGAGCTCTGGAAACACACGCCACCCCCACGGTCATCTCAAGGTGACCGTCTCCCTAGACGCCACCCCTGCCCTCCCGCGCTGAGGGAGCAGAGGCCTCTCCTCTCCAGCTTTTGCAGACACGCATGTGATAGGTCCTCCGAAACACAGCCCAGACGGCCAGCCTCTGCCTCCCTGCAGGGTTCACTCCTACGGCCACAGAGCCTAACACGAGCCGGGGAAGAAAAGAGACACGAAAAGAGACACAGGGAAATGCACGGAAGACCCAGCGTGGCTCCGTGGCTGGCCTCCTTCAGCCACTGCAGCGAGGACCATAAATTAGCATCAGTTGATTAGCAATGAGTCCTGTCAACCCATTAATGGCATTCAGCTATGCCCGGGGAAGTGCTATTAGGTAATGGAACTGCTATGGAGAAAAATAATTTAGAAACAGAGCCAGAGAGAGGCCTCTCCCCTGCATCCAGTGGCATTCAGGGTGGCGTGGAGGCATTAGCATTTTAACCGTGCGACGTCCTGATAGGAAAGCCCTCCAGAGAACTGTCCGGATACCCCTCCCCGAACCACAAGGCTTCAGGCAACGGGTGTGCTTTAAAACTGCCTTCCTCAACACTCAGTTAAAATCAGATGCGAGGCAGGTCTTAGAAAACTGGCCACTCCCTGCCCCCCGATGTCACCCGGGTACCTGACAGCAGGAGACCACGGCCTAGCCTGGCTCCAGCCGACTCGTTCACGGGCCGGTCAAGCAGGCCAGGAAGACTCCGCCGTCACCTCATCATCGGTGGATTTTAGTAACAAGTAGGTAAGCTCAGAGACGTTCGCAATGCTGGTACTGACCTTCCTAAACATCAGGTGAAACCCTCCGAATAGAACTTAGGAGAAAGCGGCCCATCACAGGCCGTCAGCAAGGGCACCGGGAGAGCCTGCCCGGTTGTATTAATCAGCCCCTCTTGCTGGACATTCAAGACACGGCAGGTGGGGACAACTTGGGGAAGGGAGTGTCCTGAAAAGTTCAGGGCCCTGGCTACCCCGCTCCCATCTCTGCAGGGACTCGATTCTGTCTGTCCTTTTGGAAAACCATTCCGGAGCCATCAGTAAAGCAGGGGTGCTGTGCTTGGGGTCCTGCCCTGGAGAGGCCCATGCCGTGGACCCAGCACGACTGTGACCACGACAGCAAGGGTCTGCGGTGAGTCCACAGCCCCAGACCCGGGGGCACAGAGAGGGGCCATGAGAACGGGGCCACACACACCCTGCCCAGCCCTCCTTCAGCTCATGCCTGGGCCTCCCGGGGGAGAAAGGAGACCCTCGCAGGGCCCCCGGCTCTGTCCCCATCCAGGCCCACGACATCCTCCCACCTGCGGACACCACTCACAATGTGCGGGCCCGGTGGCCCGTCAGGCTCCGCTGGCCGCCCTGCTAGAACTGTCAGGGCTTGTGAGCCCGGGTCAGAGGGAGAGGGCCTCCTTCATGCGGCGAGTGTTTACGTGCGCCCGTGAGGTGTATCCACCACCTCTCTCCAGCCACAGCCCCGGATCCCTGGGAGGATTCGCGGGGTCAGAACGGCGAGGTCAGCAGAGTTCAGCCCTCCGAGGGGCGGCTGTCTCCCCCTGCCTGGCCCCGTGTCTGCCCCGCCCCGCCCTGGGCACCCCAGGCACCCCCTTCTCTGGAGAGATGAGTCTGGACCGCAGGGGTGTTCGGGCGGCCAGAGCATCTCCTGAGCACGCTCGGCTGCTGGGCCTGGCAGCCAGGGCGGAGGGTCTGAGCGCAGGCGAACAGGCCAGGGGGAACCCACGGCTGGGCAGGAGGCAGGCCCCGGGCGAGGACGCCCCTCGGATCAATCCGTGCATTTCCTCCCCAGCAGCTCCCCATATGCAGAACGTGAGCCTGTCCTGCGGGGGGCGGGGGGCGGCCCCAGGGTGGAGGCCGAGCAGGCAGGGGCTGTGGGCTTGAGGCGGCTGGTGGCGGGGGGTGGGGGGGGCGGGGTCTTTCTTTTCTAGTCTCTGTTGAAGCAGAGTTGTTGTACAGGGCTGTATACATGGCAAAGTGGATGCGTCATGCGTACCCATCTATCCCCTCCGTTTTAGACTCTGTTCCCATACAGGCCATTACAGAGGAGTGGAGTTCCCTGTGCCCTACAGCAGGGCCTTATTAGTTACCTGTTTTATGCATGGCAGTGTGTGTATGTCAGTGTCCCAATCTCCCAATTTACCCTCCCCCCTGACCCCTTAGGTAACCATAAGTTTGCTGTCCACATCTGTGACTCTGTTTCAACAGTGTGGTCTCGAGAGTTCACGGCCGCTCTGAACGTCCGGAGGGTGGGTGCAAGGACGGGCTGTGGCCAAGGGGCTGGCAATGGGGGTAGGGCCGAGTCCAGGCAGCTCTGGAGCCGGGGGCACCCTAGGCATCGGGGAGGAGGTCAGAGGGAATGTGCTACCAAAAGAAGGGGCCTTAGGAAGCCCGTGGGCGGGGAAGGCAAGGCTGGCCCTTCCGGGCTGTTCCCCTGCCAGGACCCCAAGTGTGAGTCCCCAGCTGTCCTCCACCCTCACCCCGCGCGGGGCGACCGGCACACCCACCGCCTGCCCTTGGGCAGAGCTGCTGGGCCCAGGCCCACCTGCTGACCTCCCCCAGCCCTGTCTGTCGTGGGCGCCCTGAGGTGCCGTGGCAGGTGGCTCCGGGATGTGGGAGGATGTCAGCCTGGGGAGGGACCACGGGAGGCGGAACCCAGCCCCCGAGTTCACTGCCAGCCGGGTCCCAGGGACTCACTGCTCAATCGGCAAGGTCCTTGCAGGCCCGCTCGGTGTCAGGGAGTGTCCTGATAGGTTTGCTCTCCAGCTCAGCCGCGGCGGAAGCGGGCACAGCAGCAAACCTTCCGCAGTCCCTGCTCTGCATGGAGGGCCCCCCACCCCGCGGACGAGGCCGCACGCTCCCTGTGCTCAGGGACACCTGGTCATCAGGCCCAGTCCACTGGGCACCAGGCGGCCCGAGCGACCCACGCCTTCTTTGCAAGGGCACTCGAGGTGTCTGTCCAGCGATATTGCAACTTCCTTGTGTGAACTACAGCGAAATCTCACTGGTCCTTCAGCCCAAGGAGCCCAAGTCCAGGCGAGCGTACGCTGCCCTGTCACCCTGGGATGAGCTGGTCCTGGGATCGCAGGTCGGATCCCTGCAAAGTACGAGACTCACTCCGTTCTGATCCTCGGGGCGTCTGGGGCCAGGAAAGACCATTAGCGCCATCACCATCAGGTGCAGAGACGGAGGCCCCAAATCAGAAGGGATGCATGTCTGTGGTGTGTGTACACACGTGAGTGCACAAAACCAGGGACGCGGCATGAAGGGCCGGGGAAGTGGAAGCAGCCGCACAGGGAGGGGAGCACTGAGCTCTGTCTGCTCCTGCCCTCCAGTGCGTGGTCCCCAGGCCTGTATCCTCCAGGGAAGCCGCCAGGCCACACCTGTGCAACCCACTTCCCTGGTTAAAAAGGAACCGATGAGGAAAAGCTCTAGGGATAGTCAAGTCCCCAACCACCCCATCCCCGTGCTGCCCTGGGCTCACCACCTGGGGTCTCCCGGGACTAGGACTCTGGCGGGGCCGTCAATGGCTTTGGCTCATGACACGCGAGTCTGAGACTGAAAAGCAACATGCGGGCCGGGGCTGGGGGCTGCGGGGAGACCCGCACAAGTGTGGGCGTGCGTGCGTGTGCAGGGGTGCTGCCTGACACAGTGGGACGTGCATCTTCACGAGCCGCACCCACATACAGAGCAGCACATCCCCGCCGCCCCACGGGCACAGATGGCATGAGTGGGGCGATGGGGTAGGGCTCCCGAAGGAAGGCGGCAACAGGCTGCCCAGGGACTAGAACACGCTGCCTGTTGGGGAGGGGGGTGGGCAGGGGCACATCCTGAGGCATAGGGGGTCTGCGTGCTCCCCCTGCCGGCACAGGCCGGCTGACCCCGGGCACCATCCCCGTGCAGGGGCTCCTAGGGCCCAGCCAGGGCCCAGTGACAAGGCTGGCGGGCACAGGCCGGAACAGAAAGAGCCTGGCGGAGCCCCATCAGGGATACAGGCAGCAGGCTCTGGCGTCCCCCAAAAAGGACTGAGTAAAGGCAGCTTCCAGGCAGCCAAGGTCCCGCCAAGGGCAGCAGAACTTTTGGAGGGAATGGCGTTTATGAGTTTGTTCCAATGGGCTCTAGACAGAAATCTCCAAAATCATGCCTCTTGAAAAGGTGAGCATCGTCAAGCCGGTGGGTAGATGACGGACAGGTAGTGGGCGGGCTGCCCTGTCCCCGTTGGATCAGGAATGTTTTATTGCCTCTAAATGGCTTTACCACCATCAGCGATAAAGTTATATGTGAGATATGGAGAGATCAGGATGTGGAGAAGAATCTGGGACCAACCTCAAGCCCTAAGGCTGGTTCCAAGCTCTGGAGACAGAAGCGTGGGGAGACACTGTCCCCTCCCAGCAGACAGCCTTTCCCACAGCCCAGCCGGTCTGGGCACGACTGGGGAGATGCACCTGCCAGAGAAGGCGACGGGCTGAATGTCCTCCCACCCCCGTGTTGTCTGTTCAGCTACAGACGCGGTCATGAGGTTGTCACGCTGCTGGCACTGAGCCCCAGGACCAGAGTCCCGATTCAATGAAACCAGGAAACGCCAGAACAAGCCTATGGACTGCGGACCCACAAACTAAATCAGAGGTCCCAAGGATGGGGGGGATTCTAGCCCCAGGGGACACACAACAAGGGCTTGGTTATCACCCCGGGGGGGCTGGGGAGATGGAGACTACTGGCACCGAGTGGGCGGTGGCCAGGGATGTTGCCCAACACCCCACCATGAGGAAAGTCCACCCTGGAGAGCAACCTGGTCCAAACGTCCACAGTGCTACGGGGAAGAAACCCCAGGGATATCCTGAGAAAGCAAGTATTCAAGGAAAATAAGGATGGAGTAGAAGCTAAGGAAAGGAGGTGAGGCTGCTGGGAGGGTCTGGAGAGCTCTCCACTCTGGCAGTGTGAAAGCTTACCAAGGACCCTTTGAAAACAGTGAACGTTTCATTGAGATTCCACACGTTTTTCTTTCTTCTCCTCTTCAATCAGACGGTGTTAGAACCAGATTCGATGCTCTGGACCCAACAACTTCAATTTTCAGAATACATCTCTCCGGCCCCGCCCCCAGTCCTCTGGCCACACCCAGACCCTCAGCCCCACCCCTAGACCTTCGGGGCACCCCAAGTCCTTAGGGCCCAGACCTTCAGCCCCGACCCGGTCACAGCTCACTGCCCAGGGCGCCAGGATCAACGAGTGTTTTCTCAGAGAATGGGGCAGTCACTGCCCGGAGGCCCAGAGCCGTGACAGCCACCATCCAGGTGAACACACAGAGCGCTGGAGAGGGAAAGGAAGCGGTGCATTCAGGGGAGGCTTCCTGGAAGAGGAGCTCTCCACCACTGGGGTCAGGGCATGTTCTGGAGACCGGTCCAGCTCAGGGTTCCCTCGCTGCATTCAGCTGAACTGTGGGGGAGCTGCCGTGTGAGCGACCCCGAGGACAGTGGGGTATCGAAGTGAGTAACCCCAGGGCATGCAGGAGAGAACGGGCACACGCATCACTTTCCCATGGAGGGAGCCCTGGGGTGCCGGCCCCCGGCCGGACTCTGCCAGCCAGCACAGAGGGATGGAGAGGGCCACCGGGGCAGGAAAGATGGGCTTTAGTGAGGCCCTGAGTGACGTGGGCGGGGAGGCGGCGAGGCGGGGAGGAGAGGACTGGTGCCGGCTCCATTCTAAGGGAAGCCACGCGTGGGCATCTCCCGTCGGCCCGCCTGGAGGCAGAGGGGCCACCGAGGACGATGCTGATACATGCAGGAGGGGCTCGGGTGACGGTGGGGAGGACAGACCTGGAGGATGGCTAGGTGTGTTTTGGAGAAGGACTCACAGGAGGCTGGGCACAGGGACAGAGCTGGAGGCTGCCCGGCAGTGCAGAGGCCCTGGCGAAGGCCAGGCAGGCCAAGAGGAGGCTCCAGGGCTGGAAGGGGATTCAGGGCCAGACCCTGGGCCGAGAGTTTGGGGCAGGCGGTGACCTGAGAGAAGGCAGCAAGGACCCCAGCAGAACACGGTGCCGGGCCCAGCTGGGTGCCCCGTCCTCTACTGCCTTTGCTTTGTGCTAACCGTCCAGCACCCCCCACACTGGGACGCAAGCGGTCTTGCCCACCTCTGTGTCCCCAGGCTTCCTAATTCCTCATTACACGAACAAGCTGAGGCACAGACGCCAGGGGCCGGCTCTGCACCGCTCTTGCCTCCAGCACACTTAGAGGGAGGGCCAGGTGCCCAGGTGGGACCCCACAGACGCCAGCCCCTCCACGGGGGAGGCCGACTCCACAGCAGGTGACACGCCAGGGCCCAGGACCGGGAGGCGGGAACATCGTAAGATGAGTGGGGTCTTCCCCAGGGGACATCTCACCAAGCAGCCACTGTCCCACCAGGCCTAGACCCACCATTCCCGAGGACGCCGCAGGCACGCCAACTTGGAGCTGGGCCTCCCGAGAGCCACGAGGACCAGGGGATGCCGGAGGAGTCCCGCCGGCCTAGTTGGAGACAAAAGTGATTCCACACTCGACTCCTGCCAGCCATTGGAATAAATAAGTAAACGTTACAAAGCCTGCGGGAGCCCTCCACCACGTCTGCAGGGTGAAGGAGAGATGGGGCGGCTTGCCCAGATCTGCCGCCAGCTGCCGGGCCGTTTCTGGAAAGCCCAGCCATCAGCCAGCTTGTGCTGCCTGCCGGGAGCTTCAGTTAGCGCCACGCCAGGGCCCAGATACGGAAACCGTGGGGAGGGGGACGTGGAAGGAGGAGCAGGCCATCGCTGGACGCTTCCGCAGAAGCCGTGGGAGCCCCGGGGCAGCCCGGGCAGCCGGAGCTCGGCTCTGGGGTTCACGGATGGCGTGCACGGTTGCCTGCAGAAAGGGACACCACCAGGCACTCTCAACCCCATGTGCCAGCCCCGGCCCCTGAGAGGACAGCCAGTGACAATCCCCCAAACAAATAAAGTCCAGCAGATCCAGCGGCCAGCCCCCTCTGCCACCAGCATCCGACTGATCCCCTCTCACGCAGGAACCCTGACCCACATCCTCCTTGTCAACCCATCTCCTCCCCAACACTCAGCGGGCACCCAGGGCTCTGGGTGACAGGTGGCGTTCTGTAGAGGTCATTAACTCCAGAGCACCACATTTTAATGCAAAAATGAGCCCTTGTAAATCAGCGCAGCTGCGAAGCTATATAAAGAAATGGGGATTTTAATGTTTTGCTTTTCTTCCCATTTCTCGTGCCACATTATCATAACATTTTCCCGTAATCACACCCATAAAAGTCACCTGAAAATACTTCATGCCACAAAAGCTGATCTCCATATCTCCTCCCGGGGGATGTCAAGTGGCAGGTCCTGAGCGAGAAATTCCTGGGTGGAATTCAGCCCAGACGCCTGGTACCAAAGACCCGGCCAGCTGAGTTATGGCACACAGCCCCCGTTTGGGAGGCGCTATCCTCTGGCCTCGCTGCAAAGAGTGAGTTGCCAGGGGAGTCCTGGAGGGCGTGGCCCCTCTTGGCGGTGTCTGGGCTGGGGTGGGGGGAGGGGTGTGGGGCTGGGGGGGGCACCAGTCAGTCTGTCTGGCTTCCAGGGGCATAACCTCCCCCAGGCTCGCCGATCCTTGGGGCGTGGAGTTCCACCAATACAAATTCCACAAACAGGCAACCTATCTCCTTAAGTTGTTGAAAGAAACACACACAGCACATCTCCTCCGGCCAGAAATTCATCAAATAAAAAACACAGTAGGAGAAAAAAAAAAAAAAGATGAGAAATAAACTTCTGAATGTCATCACTTCATTCAGTCTCCAGTATTTCCAATTTCACCTCTTGGAAAACCCCAGAAATCAAATTTGAACAGCAGGAAAGTGGCATATTCTAATCTCTCCTAAATATGCAATAAATCGTATTTATAAGGAAAATGCAGCATCAGAAAGCCTACGCTTCTTTAGTATTCTAATGGATTAAAAAACAATTCAGAAGTTGTTTGTAATTTCTTCTCGTAATTGCATGAGGTCTATGGCATGAGATTTAACTTAAAGCTGCCATTCAATTTTGATGAGATTTATTTGAAAAAAAAAAACAAGTCGAAAACAGAGTCCCATTGCCTCTCGCACCCTACTCCCTGGTACTTTCAAATATAAGACTTTCCTCCCACCCACCATTTACACGCCAGGAGCAGCTGTCCACCAAGCCCGTCCAAAGAGGAGACGGGCAACCTACGTGAACGCACAGCCTTCTCGGACTTCGAAATAAACACCGTGCACGGTGTCAAGTCACGGCTTAGGGTCCTAAGGCCGCCACTAGTTCATCATTCTCTCCACCTCCCTCACGGTTTATTACAGCCAGCATGTTGTAAGCCAGCACAGCAGACTGCATCTTCGGGGTCTCGGGGCTGAGCACAGCACACAGGCAAACCACTACGGTTTTGCCAGAGCTGTCCCACTCCACCCAAGAACCAGGTCCAGGCAGAACTCGCCTCTCCAGATACGCTAAGGGGAAGACGATCTAACTCAGCGCTTTCCAAGCCATGAGGACAGAGGTTTCCCCAGACCAGAGAGAAGGAGAGTTTCAATTTTCTCATCGGAGCTCATCACCTCCCCAAGATAAGTCTTTACCAAGCGTCCATCCCTGCTGTAATGGGAACGTACACAGAGATGGAGTCTGCATCTCTAAAGAAAGCCATCAAGGGCCCCCTTCCTCTTTCTGTTTCCTCCTGTCAATTGTTCCCCAATAGGAGAAAAATGACAAGGCTGTGTCACTATAGCAACTAACCTAATTGGTGGACTGCAGGTCTTTCTCCAGCCAGAGGGTGGAGCCCATCTCCTTAAATATGAACCTCAGCAGGCGGCAAGGAAGGGAGGGCTTTCGCGGGGCCAAGAACAGTAGAACGCCCCTAACCGAAAACGACGCCAAGAAAGATTCCAGTTTTCTTCTAGCAGCGCCAGAAAGTGAACCCCTTTTGTGCTGCAGAGAAATGCACAGATTTAATAGGCAGGATAACTGAATCCTGTGTGACACTTATCAGTCTCCCTAACTAATGACACAAATAGAACTGCTCCAAAACACAAAAACATTTTGGGTAATAAAAATCCTTACTGATAACAAAAACAATTTACAGACATGGGTGCTATAACTATTCTTCTTCATCCCAGATATACTGGAAAAGAGAATGAAATCACAGGAACTGTTCCATTTGCACTTTATTTGCTTTATATCAATTCTAAAAAAAAGAAGTTCTTTTTTCTCTAGGGCTGGTGTTCCAAGCTATCGATTATTATCCTGTCTAGTTCGTATTTTAGTGTTTTCATTCCTCCAGGTGCATATGTCTATTTTGTATATTAGTGAAATGTTTTAATTTCTCCAAGTGCCTTTCTGGTGTAATGGCGTGTGTCCAAAAACGTTATCTTATCGTCAGTTATTCCATTCCATGGAGGTGGAAACAACCATAAAAATGTGGTTAACCCAAGCTTCGGCTATTAATGATATCGGCCATTCTGGATTAGATGTTTTTTTTTTTTTTTTTTACCAAATGTCGTCGTCCTGGTGGAAGAGCTGTTTCCAGAATGCCAGGGAGGCCTCCGCAAAGCAGCCTGAGTGTCCAATGGGATCTCCGGTTCCACCAAGTGTCTGAGCAGCGGGCAGGCCCGGACCGCCGCCTGGAGCAAGCAGCAGTCTGGCAAAGGTGTGAGTGTCAGGACAGACATAGCGGGTCCCCCTTCAGGTTCAGGAGGTGCTGGGTGGGGGGGTGGAGTGAGCAGAGACTGCACACAGAAGGTGAGAAAGGAAGGCCCTGGCTGGCGCACCTGGGGTGGGAAGTGTTGAAGCCACAGGGCAGGGCGGAGGTGTCATGTACTGAACAATTAGCAGTTGCTCCTCTCTGTACCCGGAGGGCTGCCTCCCCAGCCAGTCTGTGGTTGCCGGGTTCTTGCCTTGGCACCAACGATGTTGTCCCCAGAGCCGGGGAGGGACAGCAGCCTGGGGACTTGGGGCACAACAATCCCCTTCCCAAACACTGCTGGATGAGCCCCCCTCCCATGCTGCCACCAGGAAGTGCATTTAAATGACACCTCCTGGGTGAGCCCCGAGTTTACCTGCCTTTCACCTGTTTCCCATGGACAAGGAAGCCGGCTGAGGCTCTTCTCTGGAACCCTGGGAACGCTGCCCCAACGCCCCGAGACGGCCGCGAGGAGCTGGGGAGAGGGCACACACCTCGCTCAAACCCCCAGAACAGCCCCCCTCCAGGCAGCCAGCGCAGGAACGCATTCGGAGGGGCAGGCAGGGTGCAGCCGGGATGGCGGTGCCAGTCTGGGCAGTCGGGCTTGCGGCCCCACGGAGAACCTTCCCGCTCGGAGACCCCTCCCCACGCGTCCCCACGCGTCCCCAGCAACTGCAGCGAAATGCACAACCCGGCTGAGACCAGCAGCACGACTCCTGCTCTGAGCACCGGGTTTCCCCCGCCATTCGGGGAGGATGGGGCGGGGGGGTGGGGGGGCTGGGCTGTCCCAGGACTCCGCGACCGCGCGCGCCCCGCGTCTCCATGGCCCGCCGCGGTCCCATTTTGGAGAGAGCGAAGGCTCGGGCTGGGAGCTAGGTGGCCGAGGGCTGCGAGGTGGTGGCGGGGAGCGAGGCTCCGCGCCGGCCTCTCTCTCTCTCTCCCTCTCCCTCTCTCTCTCTCTCTCTCTCTCTCCCTCTCTCTCTCTCAATTTTTTTTTTTTTTTTTGTAAAGAATCCATATTTTTCCATCGCCCATGGCAATTCTCCATGACAGGTGTTCCTCAGCGCCCGTCCTTTCCTCCCGCTGGGACAGGAAGGGACCCGGACCCTGTGCCAGGCGGTCGGCGGGGGAGCCCACCTGCCCGCGCCATCCCGGCCCGGAGCCTGTGCCCGGACGCTGACCACTCCCCACCCATCCAACCAGCCGCGAACCCGTGTCCGGAGCATTGACCATCCACCCCCACCGCAGTCCCTAGGCTGTGCCCAGCGTCCCACCAGCCTCCATTCCCCCAGCCCCCAGCCTGTCCCCCCGACACACCCAGGCAGACCCCGACCCTGCTCGCGGTCCCCCAGCCTGTGCCCCGGGCGCCCGCCAGCCCGCGCCACCCCAGCCCCGAGCCCGTGGCCCCGCGCCAGACCCACTGGTTCACCGGCTCGGGTCCTCGGACCCTACTCGCGAAATGCCGGTGGAAGCGGCGAGCCCTCTCCGGGCACCCCAGCCCTCACTTATCTTTTTTAGGAAAGCGCCGGCGAGCCTGCTTCCCGGGAAGGCAGAAGCTCCAGCCGCGCGACCTAGCCCGAGCCCCGCTCCTGCCCCAGGCGCCCCGCTCCGGACTCGGCCGCCGCGTCCTCCGCCGGAGTGTCGCCAGCGGAAAGCTCAGGGCAAGGCGCTCCACCGACAGCCCAGGCAGCGCTGCCCGCCCGCCCCGGACCTGCCGCCGCCTCCGGAGCGCGCGGCTCGGCTCGGCCGGGAAGCCGCCGGCTCGGCTCGGATCGCGGGCCTGGGCCGGGAGTGGCGGCGGCACGCCGGGCAGCCGCGGGCATCGCCGCGCAGGGACGCGCCGCGCCACCCGGGGCCTGGTGCCCGGGCCCTGCCCCGGAGTCGGAGGAGGGAGGCTCAGCGGTGGCGCCGGCCTCCGAAGTGCCGGCCCCTCGCCCTCCCGGCCCAGCGCAGGACCGGCGGGGACCCGGGGGACGGCGCGCCCCGAGCTCGCAACTCCTCACGGACTCCGAGCGGCCCGCGGGGCGCCCCGCCGGAGCCGCGGCCCGGGAACGGGGAACGGGCGCCGGGGCCGGGACCGGAGGGCCGGCCGAGGACCCGGGCCGCGCGGTACTCACTGCAGTAGGCGATGAGCAGGCTGGCCAGGATCATGAACGCCCAAAAAGTTGAGGACATGCTGGGCAGGGCGGTCGCATCTTGCCGGCTGCTGGTCCTGGGCGATGGCGCCATTGAAGCCGCGGCGCCCGCGCGGGGGGCAGCAGCGCGTCTCAGCAGCCGGCCCTGCCCGCGCCCCCGCGCCGGCCTCCACGTGCGGGCCCTGCGCGCGCCATCCTCCGCCGCCGCCGCCGCCGCCGCCGCCGCGCCCGGGCTCCGGCCCACAGCGCCCTGCGCCGGCCCGCCCCGCGCCGCGCGCGCCCGCGCCCGCCGAGCCCGGGGACGCCGGCCCTGCCGCTCCGGGCGTCGCTGCGCGCCCGGGCTCGGCGCGCCGGCCACCAATGCGAGGGGCGCCCCCGATGCGCGTGCCCGGCGCCGCGGGGGCCCCACCGGGGCCCCGGTGCTGGCTGCGGAGGCCGGCGGCGGCCGAGCGGACGAAGCGCCGGAACCGCGCCTCTGGATGGCGACAGAGACGGCCCGGCGCGCCCGTGGCCTGGGCACCTCGCGGGGGGGACGGGCCGGCCAGCGTGAAGTTTGTGGACTGGGGCTGTGTGGCCCGCAGGCCCTTGGCGCCCACATCCTTTCCCCGCCCCTGCCTACAACGCTGGGTCCCAGACCTTGCCTCGGCTGGGGTTACCGGAGTTTATTCCAAGTATAGGGGGCTTTGGCCCCTTTACGCGGATGGGCCTTGTCATCCCTGTTCTGGGTTTTTTGTTGGCGTTCTCAAACCCCTGAAGAGCACAGCCTTGGACCCGCGCAGAGTCAGCTGAGCACCCAGGAAAGGCTGCTCCTTTCCCCAGGCCGGGCACTGCCAGGCCAGGACACACGTCCCAGGAGCCCTGTCCTCGGCCCCTCTGCAGTGCCTCCACCTCTGCCTACTGTCCTGGCCTTGGTGAGCGGTCTCCGTGCACACCATTCACAAGGCTCCAGTCTTGTGTCTCTAAATTCCCCACCCGGGACTGGTCTCCTGTGTTAACGCCGAGGATGGAGAAAGTGCGTCACTTTCCCCATCCCCACTCCTCCCTCTCCTGTCCCCTGGGCAAGACAGCTCCCAAGTCCAGGTGCTGACCAGATGGTCCAGCTACCCGGGGAGGCTCTGACCCTGCGGTGCCCAGACACACCGTCCGCCTGAGCACTGCCTCCCTGCCGGTTCGTGGACACGCCATAGAAACGCATCCTTCCCCATTCAGGGGTTCTTCCGGATTCTGCGTGAGGACGGGGAGCTGGGGACCCGTGAGGTACTGTTGGAGCTGGGGACCCTTTCTCAGGAGCCACTAGAGGGCCTGAGCGCTGATTGAATAGCTGGGAGAAGCAGAGATGGAAGAAGTTCACTCACGTCCCTCCTTTCGCCTGAGTCCTGGCTGGGGAGGCCCCTGAGGAACCAGGGAGACTGGCGTGAGGGCGTGAGGGGACAGCTCTCCCAGGAGCACGCACACGCGCACATCACACACATGTGCACACAGCATATACACACACACACAACATACACGCATATACGCGTGCGTGCGCGCACACACGCACAGTGGGGGAAGCGAGCACGCAGAGAGCAGAAGACGCAGGCCAGGTGGTCTGTCTGGACCCAGGGGTCGGCTCCGCGGGCGCCTTGGCCAGGGGCTCGGGCAGGGCTGGTGTTGGAGTATGGTTGTATCCAGGCTGATTTTCTTCATACATATTCTGGTCCTGTTTAATTACGATCCTCTGACTTCCCGTCTCAGTGTCTTCCCAACTGCGGCTCCCCGTCTCCCTTGGCTGGCAGGGACAGTGTCTTCCCAGCTGCGGCTCCCCGTCTCCCTTGGCTGGCAGGGAGGTGCTGCAGAACCTGGACCCCTGGGAACTGGGGGCGGTGGGCGGGCAAGAGGGCAGGACCCCTTGTCTCCTCTGCCTCTGGCTCAGGGAGGGGCGCCTCGACCGGAGTACATGGAGCCGCTATGGATGCCTGCATCACCTTCACGATTCATTCATTTGATTTCATCCTGTTAAAAGGATGTGGCTCGTAAAAATGTTACACCTTGCATTTCATCCTGTGCGTTGTTCTGGGCATTCATTTACTCAACGTCAATTTACTGAGCACCTACGAGATGCCAGGTGCTGGAGGAGGGAAAGTGGACCAGGCATGCACTTTCTGTCCCCTGGAAATGTGTGGCTGATTTAGGAAACCAGCCACTACAGTGCAGTGTGGCCAGTGCTGTGAAGGGGGGAGGGCCGTTAGAGAGCCCGCTGGGGCAGAGGAGAGGAGAGTTGGGCCAAATCAGGTTGTGGGGTTCCATAAGGGCATCCCAGGGAAGCTTCCAGTGGTTTTCAAACATTTTTGGTGCCATCCTTAAGACACACACATACACACACACACACACACACACACACACAGGCAGACAAACACTTGAAAGTTTCACAGAACAATACTTATACCCTCAGTACTCTCTGATATGTTCGATTCTATCCTAATTCATTTCTTAAAGTGCTGGTTGCCCACCCAATAATTTTTGCTCACTGTAATTTCCTTTGCTTGACAAACACTGTTCCATAGAGAGATGTGGTCTGTGTTGAACTTGGAAGGATACATCGGGGCTGTCCTGCGAAGGACGCAGGAGATGGTGATGGTGGATGGTTGGGGAGGGTGGTCTGAGCAGAGGGAGGGGACACGCTGAAGGTAACAGTCTCCTTCATCCTGAAACTCAGGCCAGGAGATTTTTGTGGCCGCAATGTCAGGAGTTTGACATGTATTAAAAAAAAGAAAATTCAGTGACGCCTGTTGAAGACGGTAAGGCAGACTTTATCCAGGACCGTCATGATGTGTACAGGGACCAGTGGGATAGGATTTTGCAGTGGGGGAAACAGACAGGGCTCAACCCTGCCTGCCACATGGGTGAGTGGACATTTATGGCCCAGGAGCAGGTGAGAGTCAGTGGATGGAAAATGAATAACAGGAAACATCGCGGGGGGTGGGGGGGCGGCTTCTGGCGAGGCTGACCCAACAAGATTCTTGCTGCAGGCAGGCCAGGTGGTCAGAGGTCACCTGGGGGAGTGGGGGGAGGGTAAGGAGCCTGATCAGGTTCTGAATAAACAGACTTAGCAGCATTCTTGGTAAAAGTGGATCCTACAAGGAAGTAGGGCCTAGAGAAGGTTCGGGAGCCTGACTAAAGATTGCTCGAGCAAAGAACCTTTGTCAGGTGGAAAACTTTAGGAAGTCGGAGTGGATCGACTAGTTCATGCCCTGTACTGAAAACTCTCACCAGAGAGAGGAAGAATAATGGAGTTCTTGGTGCTTATGACTCGGAATCCAGGGACATGGAGAGCTGGAAACCCAGTGAGGCCGGAAGGGGTAAGGTGGTGGGAAAAGAGACAAGGTTGGGGCCTCCTGACCGGAGGCCTACGATCCTGATCTGATCACAACGGCACAGCTAGGATGCAGCCCAGAAGTAGGGGCAGACACCGGTGGTTCCTGGAGGCCCCGTGAGAGACCAAGATGGAAACAGGATGGGGATGTGCAGAGCGCTGAATTCTGTTGCTAGGCAACAGAAAGCCAGCTCTGGATCCAAGCATACTACCCAGTGACAGTTTGTTGTTGTTGAGTGGCTGGTTTTGATTACTAGCCAGAACTGATAGAACATTAAATTTTGAAACTCGGGTGAGTTTTATTAGAGAATCACACCACCACCTTCACTTCAAGCCTAGGAAACAAGGGATGGAAGTGTTCAACCCCGAGGAAATCCTTGGGTCTCACCCCACATCAAGTGGATAGTCACAGGGCTGCTGAGACCTGGCCCGGGGAGGGGCGCCCTGCACCGTGGACGGCTCAGGTGGCCACGGAGGCAGGAATGGAGAGACCCTGTAGAGGAGGCGTGGCTCGTGAGGGTGGGTCCTCACGACTCCTTCCAAGTCTGGGCAGGAAATCTTGGCTCGTCTTAGAGATAAGCGTGCCTCATTTTCCCCACTCTGCTTTTGAAAACAGGGATATTGGTTGTGGTTTTCCCATTCGCTTTTTCTCCTCCGTACTGAATGTCTTATTTGTCACTCTGTCATGGGCTGCCAAGCTCCCTCGCAGCTCCCAGAGCTCCTGAACTGAGCAGGATGTTTTAACTGGGTGAGATGGGATGTCTCCACTGGGACAACGGGGAGGGACTTTGTTATGAAAAAGCAGGTCCCCTTTTATGAAGAATACACGTGGGTCTAGGTAGCAGGCAGCTAAAGGGCTGGACTGTGGTGGGCCTGGCTGCCCCTCCTCTGGAAACACAGCCGGTTTCCCTTTGAGGGCTGGCACCCTTGTCTCCCATGTCCGTTTGGAAAGACATCACTTCCAAAGTGAGTGCAGGGGGAGGGTGGGGAGGGGAGGCAGGACAGCAGTCAGTCGGCAGCAGGTGTACAAGTCCATGTGAGAGGCAGGCTGGCTGCTTCTCTGGGAGAGAGGGGATGAGGGGACACAGGTGCACTCAGGAGCTGTTCAGGAGATGGGATTGACCGGCCATGGGAAACGGGAAGGGGGGGACCAGGTGTCCTGAGTGACTCCAAGATTCTGGCTAGAAAACTGGGAAGAGGGTAGCGGTGTCTCCTTGCAGACGGCAAATAAGTGAGGTCAGCCGCTTCCTCTGTGAGCTTTCAGGCTGATGGGGAAGCTTGCAGCCCAGAAGGAAGCATCAAAGGGCAGAAGATACAGAAGCAGGAGTGGGAAGTTCAGGCAGGTGCAGGCTGTGATCTCCAAGGAGATGGAGAGCAACCTGGTGGAACTCTCGGCCCCTGGAACAGTGCTTTCCAGGGACTTGGTAGAGGGAATCTATGTGTCATTTTCATGAACAATTATCCATTTTATCGATTCAGTCTTAATAATGATAAGTGGTGATTTTTCTGTACTGTGTGCCAGGCTCTATTCCATGTTCTGGGCAGGTAGAAATGGTTGACTCAACCTTCAGAACCATCCCCTGAAGCACTCCGTTTCGGAATTTACAAGTGGGACAGCTGGGGGCGGGAAGGAGGTGAGGAGATCGCTGCAGTATTTTTAGCCGGTAAGGGCTAGCAGAGGCCGGACCCAGGGAGTCTGACTCCAGACAGGGTGCTTTTCAGCCCTGTAGCTCCCCTGCCTCTCATTACTCAGTTAAGTTCACTTACAGAAAAATTTGTGAAACGGACAGATAAGCAAAAAGAAAACCCAATGTCCCTTCCTTCCACCACTCAGTTAGCCACACTCGGCATTTTGTTAGTAACTGTACACTTCTTTCGGCGCATTCACTCTGTACATCTTTATTTTTTCTTATTTTTGTATCAGCTTAATTGAAATATAATTTACACACCGTATGATTCACCCATTTAAATAGTGTATAATACAATACTTTTAAACACCTGTGCGGTCATCACGATCAATTTTAGAACATTTTTATCATCCCCCCAAAAAAAACACCCCAGACCCTCTGTTACCCCAGAGCCCTCCATACCATCCTGGCAAGCCCTAGACAGCCACTAATCTACTTTCTGATTTATAGATTTCTTTATAGATTTGCCTAATCTGGACATATCCTATAAATGAAATCATGTAATATGTGGTCTTTTATGACTGGCTTCTCTCTTTTAGCATAATGTTTTCAAGGTTCATCCATGTTGTAGGCTGGCATCAACACTACTGTCCTTTTAAAGGCTGAGTAATAGTCCATTGTATGGCTTGACCCCTTTTGTTTATTCATCCATTAATTCCTAGACATTGGGTTCCTTCTGCCATTCGGCTGTTATGAATAATGCTGTTAGTCACGTTATGAACAAGTTTTTGTGTAGACATATGTTTTCATTACTCTCAGAGACATACCTAGGCATGAAATCGCTGGGTCTATAACTCTTGTAAACAGGCTCTTTACATGTAGCGGACGTTATTTCATGGCACCACACACTCTTCCAGAACCTTGTTTCCATGCAGTCTGAAATTCTGTAATGCATAAATACCACCTTTTTTTTAATCAATCATTTTTTGGGGACATTTAGACTATTTCTAAGCATTTAGAAAGCATTTAGACTATTTAAGGATTTCAGCAATGAACACACTTGTACTTAAATCATTTCCTGTAGTTATGGTTATTTGTAGAAAAATATCGTAGAACTAGAATTGTTAGGTCAAAATAAGGACACCGGTCTAAGGTCTTGCTATATATTACTAAATGAACTTCCAAATAATGTTATATTAATTTACATTTCTCCAGACAGTACCTGACAGTAACCATTTCAGCCAACCCATAGCAGCCTGGTTATAATTATTGACTCAAGTAACTTGGACAATTACTTAGTTGATAAAAAGTTCTTATTATTTTTTCCATTTGCATTTATTTGCTCTAATGAAGATTAACACGTATATGTCATTTTAACATCTTTTGTGAATCAGCTGTTTATATCCTTTGCCAAGTTTTCTCCTGGTGTTTTGTCTTTTTATTATTGATGAATAAGAACTCTTTTAACTTTGCAATTAATTTCTTTCAATTTTTTGAAATGTAAAAAATACAGAAAGGTATAAATAAGACAACGACAGGTATTACCAGTCTTTCACCTATATTATAAATCTTTTTTTTCAGCTGTTGAATGGATCATGGGACAATTTTTCCATTTGTAATTTTAAATATGCTGTCAATGGGAATATGGGTTTTCATCTTTTGTATCCTTTGATATTTATAACAGCTTTACAGAGGTGTATTAGTCGGGGTTCTCCAGAGAAACACAACCAATGAGAGAGAGAGGCAGAGAGAGAGAGAGAGAGAGAGAGAGAGAGAGAGAGAAAGATTGATTTAAGGAATGGGTCATGCAAGTGTGGAGGCTGGCAAGTCCAGAATTTGCAGGACAAGGCAGGCTGGAGACCCAGGGAAAAGATGAGGTCACAGCTGGAGTCCAAAGTCCATCCAGGGGCAGAATTCCCTCTTCTTGGGAGACATCAGAGTGTTTTCTCTTAAGGCCTTCAATTGATTGGATGAGGCCCACCCACGTAACGGAAGGTCATCTATTTTCTCAAAGTCTGCTGTTTTAAATGTTAATCATACCTTAAAAATAACTTCACAGCAATATTTAGACAGGTGTTTGACCAAACAACTGGGGACCATAGTCCAGCCAAGTGGACATGAAATTAACCATCACAAGAGAAGTAATTGTCATACAATAAACAGCATACATTTGAAGTGGACATTTTAAATAAATTTTGGCGTGTGTGTGCCTGTGAAAACATCACCACAATCAAGAGAAAGAACGTATTCACATCCATCTCCTGAAACTATTTCCACTGGCCCTTTGCAATTCCTCCATCCCACACCTCCCTGCCCAATCCAACCATGGTTTCTGTCATGATACGTTAGTTTGCATTTCCTAGATACCTATAAAAATGGACTTATATACAGTATATCCTCCTTTTTTTCTGGCTTGTTTCACTCAGTAAAATTATTTTGAGATTCATCCACGTTACTGAAGAGATCAATAAATAGTTCATTCCTTTTTACTGCCGAGTAATGTTCCGTCGCACGGATGCAACTGTTTTTCATGAATTCACCTGTTGATGGACATTTGGGTTGCCTACAGTTTGGGCTATCACAAATCAAGCTGCTGTGAACATTCGTGTGTAGTTTTTGTATAAGCACATGTCTTCATTTCCCTGTGGGTCAATATTAAGGAGTAGAATGGCTGGATCATATCACAGCTACAAACTTAACTTTGTATGAAATGGCGAACTCTTTTCCAACATGACTGTCCCACTTTACATCTGCACTGGCCGTGTATGAGAGTTCTATGTGCTGCATTTTCTCACATCTTGGTGTCTTTTTTATTGGCATCATTGTATTGGGTATAAAGCAGTATCTCATGTGGTTTTATTTTGCATTTCCCTAATGACTAATAATGTTAAGAATGGGCTTACTTGCATACGGGCAAATAAACATTTCTGTGGAAAGTACCCACAATTTTTTACTGAGTTGTTGGCTTTCGTGATTTTTGATAGTTCTTTATATATTCCAGACACAATCGTTTATCAGACATGTAATTTGCAAATATTTACTCCCAGTCTATGATTTGCCGTTTCATTCTCTGAACAGTGTCACTTGAAGAACACAAGTGTTTAATTTTGATGAAGTCCTATACATCAGTTTGCTCTATAAAGTGCATATTTGGGTGTCCTATTTAAGAAATTTTTGCCTAGCCCCAGACCAAAAATGTTTCAGACATGTTTTCTTCTAGAACTTTTATAGTTTTGGGTTTTTCATTTAGATCTAGGATTCATTTTGAGGTAATTTTGTACATGGCGTGAGTTACACATACAAGCTTATGTTTTTGAATATGAATACTTCAATTGTTCTGGCACCATCTGTTTGAAAGACTATCCTTTCTCCACTGAATTTTCTCTGCAGCTTTGTGAAAAACTGGCTGACAGCATTTGCGTGGCTCTATTTCTAAACTCTCCACTCTGCACCACTCATCTATTTATCTGTCTTTATGCACTGATTTGATTACTGTAGCTTTACAGAAAGTCTTGAAATGAAATAGTGTTAGTTCTCCATTTTTTTCTTTTAACTTTCCTAGATTATTTGCATTGCCATATGAGTTTTAGAATCAGTTTAGGGTGTAATTGTCAACTTAACAGTTTTGAGTCTACCGAGCCATGGACACTGTGTATCTTTCCATTCAGATCTTATTTAATTTCTCTCAGCAATATTTTGTAGTTTTCAGTATACAGGTCTTCCCACCTTCTGCCATATTTATCATGTTTTTGGTACAAAATGATATTTTATTAATTTTTAAAATAATTTTTATTTCAATTTTTGATTGTTCCTACTTTACAGAGTTTCATTCGACTTTTTATATTGATCTTATATCCTGCAAACTTGATAAACTCAGATATCAGATCTATTATCTTTTTGTTGATTCCATCAAGTTCCTTCAGAATCCTAACTTCTGTGAATAAAGACAGTTTTACTTCTTCCTTTCTAATCTGGATGGCTTTTATTTCTTTTTCTTACTTTATTGCATTGGCCAGAAATGCCAACACAATGTTGAATGTAAGTAGTTGGAATGAACATCATTGTCTTATTTCTGATCTTAGAAGTCAACCTTTCAGTCTTCTCCATTATGCCTGTTGTTAGCTGAAGTTTTTGCACAGGTGCTCTTTCAGGTTGAGGAAGTTCCCTTCCATGCCCAGATTTTGGAGGTTTTTGTCAGAAATGGATATTAGATTTTCTAAATATTGTTTCTGTGTTTACTGAGACAATCACATCATCACTTCCTTCAATTACTGTTTTAGTTGTGTTTTCATTTCCATTCAGTCGAAAATACTCTCTCATTTCCCTTTTAATTTCTTCTTTGAACCATAAGTTATTTGGAAGGGGGTCATTTAGTCTCTAAACATTCAGAAGATTTTCTAGAGGTTTTCTTTTATTGACCTCTAATTTAGTTTTGTTGACAAAGAACATAGTTTGCCTGACTTGAGTCCTTTAAAATAATCTGAGACATGTTTTATGCCTAGAATATGGTCTATCATGGTAAATAGTTCATTTGTCCTTGATAAGAATGGAACACTGCTCTTGTTGGGTGGGATGTTGAACAAACTTCTGTCACATTGAGTAAGTTTTCAGCGTTATTCACATCATCTGTATCTTTACTGACCTGTCTACTCGTTCTATCGGTTACTGAGAGTCATTGCAGTCTTTGCCTATAATTGTGGATTTCTATTTATCCTTGCCGTTCTATCAGTTTTTACCTCAAGTATCATATTGTGAAATTCTGTAATTAAGTACATGACCACTTAGGATTGTTGTGTCCTCTTGATAAATTGATCCTTCTATCATTACAGAATGGCCATACTTATTCCCAATAATAGTTTGCTATGAAATCTATTCTGCCTGAAATTAACATATCCACCCTATTACTATAGCATATCTTATACTTTTTACTTATTTGTGTCTTTATTTTGGGGGTGAATTACTTCAAAACAGTACACTGTTGGACCTCACTTTTCTATCCAATCTGACAATATCTGCTTTTCACTGGGCATTTAGATAATTTACATTTAATGTGAATATTTATTAGTTAGATTTTAAACTACCACACTGGCAAATGTTTTCTATTTTTCTCAGCTCTTCTCTTTTTCCCATTACTCTCTTTTTCTGCCTTCCTATGGATTAATTGAATATTTTTATGATTCAGTTTTATGTTTTTTTCAGCTTCAACTCTGTTTTATTATATTAGTGTCTGCTTCTCACAGTGTAGCTTTATTATACCACACTGAAGGTATATTATTACACCACTTCATTTACAGTATGAGTAACACACATACCTGCTATTTCTGATGTCCTTATTTGAGTAGATCAATTATTCCATTTAGTATTATTTCATTCTGCTCGAAGTACTCCTTTTACCACTTCTTACAGAGCAGATCTGTTAGTAATAGATTCTTTCATCTCTCAAATGTCTTAAAAAACATTTATTTCACCTCCATTCTTGAATAATATTTTTTAAGTATAGAGCTCTGGGTTTACTGATATTTGCTTATTTATGTGTTTTCTTTTAGCACTTTAAAGATGTTTTGTCACTATCTTCCCTCCTACATTGTTTTCAACAAGAAATCTGCTGTCTTTCTTACATGTCTTCCTCTGTATGTAACGTATATTTGTTTCTGGCTGCTTTGGGGATGTTCTCTTTAACTGGTTTTAGCAAACTGATTATTATGTGTCTTGGTGTAGTTTCCTTGTGCTTGGAGTTCTCTGAGCTTCCTGGATTTACGCATTCACAGTTTCCCTCAAATTTGCCAATGGTTTAGCCGTGATTTCTTTCAATATCTCTTCTATTCATATTCCTTGAGGATTACCATTACACACCACCTAAAGTTAGCCCACAGCTTGATAATGCTCTAATTTTAAAACTGTTTTCCCTCTGTTTCCTTTTGAATAGTTTCTACTGCTATGTCTTCAAATTCATTAATCTTTTTTTCTTAATTTGTAATCTACCATTAATCCCACTGGTGTAGTTTTCGTCTCAGATGTTATAGTTTTATCTCTGGAATTTCCTTTTGGGTCTTTTCAAAATATCTTCCATGTTTCCGCTTAGCTTTGTGACCATATGCATTACTGACTTAACAACTTTTAAAATGCTTTGTCTGCTAATTCTCACACCTGTGTCAGTTCTGGCGTGGTTTCAATTGATCAATATACCTCCTCCTTATGTGTTGAAATGTCCTCTATATAGCAGTCCTGGTGATCTTTAACCGGACGACAGACATTATGAGTTTTCCTTGTCGGGTGCTGGATAGTTTTGTGTTTCTGTGAATATTCTCGAGCTTTGTTCTAGGTTGCAGTGAATTTACTTGGAAGCAGTCTGATCCTTTTGGGTCTTGCTTTTGGAGATTATTTGAGGTGGAGGGGGGGGCAAGAGCAGTACATAGTCAAGAAGTAATGATTTTCCACTGTTAAGGCAAGTCCCAGATTTTGAGCACTCTACCCATTGCCCCATGAACCTTGACGTTCTGTCTGGGACAAAGTAATAGAAACAAGCACTAATATTGGGCCCTGTGTGAACAATGGGGACCATTACCTCTGATCCTCTTGCGATTCTTTCTCTGGCCTGGGGCAGTTTCCACCCACATGAACTGGCTGATTCTCAGCCGAGAGGGGGGATGCTCTGTCAATCTTGGGTTCTCTCTCTGGGCAGATCTCTCCTCCTAGGCATTCTGTGGGTGACCTCTAGCCATCCTGGTCCCTCTGTACTCTGGCTCTACGTCCTCAGCTCTGAGAACCCGCCCAGCTCCACCTGCGTCCTGCTCCCTGCAGTGCAGCCTGGCAACTCTTTCTAGGCAGTAAGTTGGGACAACCCCAGGGCTCCCTTCGTTTGTTTTGCATCTTCCGGGGGTCACTGTCCTTTGTTGCCTGATGCCCAGTATCTTGCAGACCATAGTCTCATATACTTTGTCCACTTTTTGATTGATTCAGGTGGATGGTCTATTCTATCACGGTTAGTCCATCATTTTTGAAGGCAGAACTCTTCCTGTTTGTGTTTTTTATAATTAAGAGTCCTTTACCCTGCAAAATACGTGATAAAGTAGTCATCCTTTCAGTTACTCAGCGCTTAACGCTGTGCTGAGCCCTGGAGAGGGAAGATCTCCAGCACAACCCCTGGCCCCTGGGGAAGAGTCACAGCAGGTGCTGCAGGCGCTTCAACGGCCAGCAGATGAGCATGGGGGGCAAGCATTGCCATGCCAGCTCGGGGCAGGGTTCTGATCAGGAGGCAGTGGCTGCTTCCAGAATGGATGAGAAGGTGTCCGCTGAGAGAGAGCACTGAAGGCAGAAGAAGCAGCTGTGCGGACGCCCAGGGACAGAGGGATGTCCAGGCAAAGGTAAATCCTTTGGCAAGACTGGAGCTTAGTGTGTGGGGGAAGGAGCAGCAGGACTTGAAGTGAGAGCATCCGTTCGTTCATCGTTAACTAGGGCTCAGTCCTAGAGGCCCCAGTGGCCTTGGGCAGGTGTCCCAACCCACAGTCACACGGGGGTGCCGAAGGGTGTGTTTGCTGGGTTGAGGCCTGAAGGAAGGCCCAAGAGTCAGGGATGAGGTGTTTCAGGGGCAGCCCTCACCCCGAAGGTCTCCCTAAGCTTGGTGTCAGAAGACAGTTTTCAGCCGTCATCATGACTAGATATTTAATATTTGGCTACAGATATTTAATAATATTTGGCTACTATTTTGTGAGGTGTGATATGGCTTCTGGTTTTATAATAAATATGTCATTATTTTGAAGCACCTACTGAATGATCAGGGGTAATTTAACAGGATACCTGAGATTTAACAGAAAATGCTACAGGAAAAGAAATAAAGAAGGAATAAATAAATGCATAAATAAACAAACAGGTGAAGGGGAGTAGATAGGTCGATGGGTATTGAAGCTGAACCCAGCCCCGCCCGGCCTGAGGAGCCATCCCCAGCTGCCCTGCTTGTATACCGCCGTCCACCACTCAGATCGTGGGGTTGTCACGCTGCACTGGGTAAGTGATGCAATGTCTCAGGCCCAGAGAGAGCAGGCCTGTTAAACAGGCCCGGCATCTCAGAGGGTCCGTGTCCAGCCCTGGGCTCGAGGACAAGGGACCCTGAGCGTCTACCCACTGCCCACGGTCCTTCTCTCTGTGGCCAAGACCTTACAGCATCACCTTTACACCCTGGACTCTCCCAACCAGCCCCCTGCGGGCACTGGATCACACCCCTGGGCTCCACCCACACGGCCTTCGTGGTGGGTCATCTCCCAGCCTCATGTGGGCGGTCAGCACTTCTCGACCACTCTTCTGGCCTTCTTGGATTTTCATTTTGAACATTTCCAAATGCATGCAGATTTGGCCTGTTCAGTGAGCCCCTTCCCATCACGGGGCTCCTGCCCACTTTGATTCATCTTGTCTGTCTAAAGGCCCTTCCTGCACTTTCCAGAAATGGCCCTAGCGCTGAAGCAGGTGGACCCGCTTGTGTCCAGAGGCTCCGCAAGGCTGAGGACATGTCTGCTGTGGGCCCTGGTCACCATCCAGGTGTTGAGGTGTGAAGATGGTGCTAGAAAGCTGCTGGCCTGGCAGGCCCTGCTGCTGACGGGTGGATAGCCTTGCAAGGATTTTCTCCCCCAAATTGCTTTTATTAAGTACTTTTAAACATCAACTTTAAATCTTGAAACAGTTTTAGATTTATAGGAAAATGGTGATGATAATACAGAGTTCCCATATACCCAGCACTCATTTCCCCAGCTGTCGCCATCTTAGGTTAGGGCAGTGCGTTTGTAACCATGCCGATGCCTTATTTTACACTAAAATCCATGTTCTCTTCAGATCTGCTTCATTTTCACCCGATGTCTTTTGCTTTTCTTATTGTTTGGTCCCAGGACCCCACTGACGTCCCACGTGACATTTGGTCATTATGTCTCCTTAGGCTCACTGCGTTGTGACAGTTTCTCAAATCTTCTTTGCTTTTGAAGACCTTGGCAGCTCCTTGAGAAGTGCTGGGGAGGTGTTGTGTAGGTGCCCCATCTATTGGGGTTTGTCTAATGTTTTTCTCAGGGTTAGACTGCGGTCCTGGGTTTTGGGAGGAGGACCACAGAGGTGAAGTGTCCTCATCACCTCACATCTGGGCCCACGCTGTCAACCTGGCTGATCGACGTGGTGCTGGCCTCTGCCACTTAAGGGGTGGGCGTTGTGCCCCGGCTCCTTGAGCATGAAGCGTCTACAAATTATGGGGAATGTTTCTGCCTGAGAGATGTGTCTCTTGTCCTCTTTTATTTCCTCAATTATGGATTTATATTAGCATGGACTCGGGGCTATGTTTTTACACAGGTTATGATTTAAAACTATGCCTGATTCATTTTGTTGCTGTGGCCATTGGGCGCTCTCTCAGCAGCTCGTGTATCCCTTTGGCATATGCCCTCATCACTGCGGGTGTTATGTCTTTAGCAGATTATTCAGTATTTTCTAGCTATGATTTTATCCATCTGTCCACCGGTCTGTACAACAAAGCATCTACGATAAGTGGAAGACAACCTGGGAGGGGACCCTGTGTCAGGGCAGCCTCAGGAAAATCACAGCTGGTTTATTGTAGATGGAATTATATTTCCTGCTGGGCTTTTTCCAGCTCTATGGGACATATAACACTGTGTAAGTGTAAGGTGTATGACGCAGTGATTGTATGTATGTATATATGGCAGAATGATATCACGATAAGATTGGTTAATATAGAGGTTTCTCAAAAAATTAAAAATAAGACTAGCTTATGATCCAGCAATCCCACTTCTGAGTATATATTGAAAGGAGCTGGAATCAGGATCCTGAAGACATATCTGCACCTTCATGTTCATTGGAGCATTTTTCACAGTAGTCAAGACACAGAGACACCCTAAGTGTCCCCTGGCGGATGGATGGGTAAAGAAGACGTGGTACATAAACACGATGGAATATTATTCATCCGCGAGGAAGAATGACACATGCTGCCATTTACAACAACATGGATGGACCTTAACGGTATTGTGCTCAGTGAGGTAAGTCAGAGGAAGACAAATAATGTATGATCTCACTCACATGTGGAATCTGAAAAAAACAAACTCATAGAAAGAGAGGATCGAATGGTGCTTTTTCCTCTTTTGACATGATAAAAAGAGACCCCGGCCCCATCACCAGCTTCCAGACCCCCAGCTGCAGGCCTCAGGGCAGGGCTTGAGGACGGTCCCAGCTGACCGCTCTGGGGGTCACCTTCGGGTGAAAGTCTCTGGGACCCAAGCTCCAGGTGATTTCCTCTGGACACTGACTGGGGTGCCCTCCCCACTCTGTCACAGTTTATTCGTATTATGATGGAGGGAGGGCTATGTTGCCAGTTTCACCCTGTTCCTCAGAGCCCTGCAGGTTCAGGGTAGGGCCTCGGATCCCACGGAAGGGGAAGATGGGATGGATTTGACCAGCCGGGGTTCCCACTATCACGTCAACAGGGGCAGCTTCTGTTGCTTTGAGCCTTGAGTTGCCCTGAGACGCCACTTGAAGAAAAATCCAAAGCCACAGCTCTGAGTGTCTCTCGGAGGCCTCAGTCACCCTGCAGTGGCTATCTGTCCCCTTGCTGCCCAGCCCTGGCCCCTACTTCTGATGGCATCACCCCAATTGCATTCTCCCACAGGGAACTGCCCCCATGTCTTTGCCTGTGTGTTTGGGACGGGCTGGTCCATCCCCTCACCCCAAATTGGCAGGATTCCCCCCAAACCAGTGATCAGTTCCTGTACCAGCCAGTTGTAGGGCTTTTGCAGAAATGACTGGGAAAGAAATTGTTCACAGCGGCCTCCACACGTGGGACAGACGCCTGGGACTGTTGAGAGGCACTGCGTGGAGAGGCCCTGTCCCCAGGACCGTGTCACCCAGAACCCAAGGTGGGGACATGGAGGGACCACAGGGGACGTTGCTCACCCCTTGGTCTCCAAAGCCAGACTCAGCTCAGAAGGAACACCGTCCATCCTTTCTCTTTTTTTCAGCTGTGCAAATACACACACTCCTTTAGGATGGAGTGGGTTTGAATGAGGTCGCCCACTTCCAGTGAAAGATTCCTGCCATGAGAGGCATGCCCCCTGAGACCCAAGCCTGGAGAAAGCGGGCTTCATCCCGCCTGCCCGCCATCCACGGGGAGGACGCATCCGGAGACCCCGCTCCCTGAAGACCCCCCCTCACGCCCGCCCGGCCTGGAACATATTCTCAGGAGGTTGTTTCACTTCTTGGACTTTGAGACCAAGAGATTAATGGGCTGAAGTTTTTTTTTTCAGGGGCGCTGCCTTTTGAATGGTCGTGTAGTTAAGATGCTAATGGCTGTTTATAAAACCTTCTCCTTCTGCGCCCAACTGCTTTCTGAATAACAAGGACCGTCCTCTTTGTTATGGTGGAAAGCAGCATTGAGAGCAGAATCCTTCATTAAATCACTGTTTACATCTTTTTTTCCTTATACTAAAAAGGAATTTACTAATGCTCATTAATTTTTTGTGGTGTGAATAAATTGTAGGGAATTCTTCTCCCCACAGCCCATTTCCTTTGTGAGTGAGGATAAACACCTTCATTCCTTGCTGGGCTGTTGGACAGTGCCCTAAGAGAACAGCTTCTTAATCAAAGTCTTAAAAAAAGATGCTTCGCCGACCTCATTCAGAAAAACATCGCGTGAGTTTGTGGGGTTGGAGCGAGGTCAGCCTATGGTCGCAGTTCCGGGGCTGGAAGCAAAACTCCCTGGTGGCCCTGCCTGCCCGGGACCGGCTGACCCTGAAAGTGCAGGTCCCTCCTCGCCCGCGGACCCGGGGCCCACATCCTGCTCATTCTAGGGACAGGCCTGAGGCCGAGCGGCCTGTGAAGGTGACCCATGAGCCACAGGCAGGCCTGGGCCCTGCACCAGGCTCCCTTCTCCATCCCTCCATCCTGAAGCGGCTGCCACTTCTCCTTAGATTCAAAGCAGCTATGTTCCTTCCCAAGTCCTTTCCTCCGGCTGCTTCCAGCCCAAGCCCCACATCGGGGAGGGAGTGTATGATCACGGACAGGCATCTGGACGGTTGTATTTGCCCATCAAAAGTTCAGTGGCCAGCATGGGCAGAGTCGGACAAAACTTCCCTGGGGCTGCTCTGTGTGCTCTGGTCCCTAACCCCCCCCACCCCCCAAAAAAAATGTGTTTTCTTGTGGTTCTGGAGCCAGAAGTCATAAATCAAGTTGTCTGCAGGGCCATGCTCCCTCGCAAGGCTCCAGCGGAGGGTCCTCCAGCTCCTGGAGGCTGGGGGCTCCTTGGCCTGTGGCCACATCACCCATCCCTGCCCTCGTTGTCACGCGGCCCCTCCTTGGAGTCTGCAGCTTCTCTTCTGCATCTTAGTCTTTTATAAGGACACTTGTCATTGGATTTAGGGCCCCCTGAGTAATCCAGGATGATCCTATTTGCTTTTTCCAAATAGGGTCACCTGCACAGGCCTGGGATTAGGACGTAGGGGCCCCCATTCAACCCACTCAGCTGCTTTTATCTGTAATAGATTTTCTCCATCTGTTTTTCCAGACTGTGGTATTTATTGCCCACCCCTGACAGCCTAGCAGTGCCATCCTGAAGGGCCCTCATTTGCTGCAGCTACGGCCAGTCTCCCGCCAACTCAGCCCTCCCTCCTGCCCACCCCTCCCCCGTGCCCACCACCATGCTCTCTTGTGACTCAGGGTTTGTTGTCAGACAAAATGGTTTCACCATTAGCTGTGGAAACTCAAAGTCTTCACCTCACCTCTCTGAGTTCAGCTTTCATCTCTAAGCAGGTGGTCACTAGGGCATCCTCGTAGGGCTTTAAGAGGTTAGATGAAATGCATCGCAAGGCACGTACACAGCCCCGGGCTCCATCAACGTGTGCAAGAAGGGTGAATAACCGAGGTAAGGTGTGTGCGGTGGGGGGGCAGCAGCTGTCAGAGCATCTGGCTGGGCCATTTGGCTGGTGCAGGGCACACATCAAAGCTGGAATAAAACAGTGGACCTCACACGGCATCTCGGAGCCCTGGAGCTGCCCCAGGTGCATTGACCTCACTCTAAGGTAAAGCTGTTCCCATCCGCTGAATTTCTATTAGCCATGATCACGTTATTGTTGGGTCAAAAGAAACAAACAAAAAAAATCCTTGACATATATTAACATTTGATACCTAAAATAAGATTCTACCTTAAGAAAGTAAAACGAGTTACGTTCAATACGTTAAGTCAGCAAAGAACAGAGATAGATGAACAGCATATTGGCACACAGGCCAGCTTCCTAACACATCACGTTAGAAGCACCCACACTTGAAACCTACCTGCTGGTCCTTGGATCGGGGATGTCCTATGGTTGACATCGTGACTTAAAGTAGCCAACCGACAAAACCACAGAAGCAGAGTGGGACCCCGTAAACAAGGAGCCATAGGGTCTCCTGCACAGGACTGCGTGGACATCAGCGGCCAGCCCCCATCCCCAGGGTACGCGGGCCCTGCACCTGCAGACACCTGGGTGTGCACCTGGGACGGGAGCCCACACTGATGGACATCAGGTGCGGCCTCCACCCTCCACTACCGGGGGGTATTTGACACAGAGGGAAGGGGCAGGGGTTCTGGTGCGCCTGGAAGGGTGTGTTTATCCCTCAGGTCCCGCAGTGCCCACCCTGCAGCCTGTGGGAAATGCCACAGGGGTTGACCAGCAGGCCTGACATCAGCCCTGGTCCTGTGGGTCCCAGGGAGGGCAGAGGGGGTGAGGCTTGTGACCAAGTTGCCTCCTGGGATGGTTGTCTGAAATGTACAAAGTGGAATCCTAATTTTGCCCACTGGCAGAAACAGAAGGCTTTTATCATCGTTGTGTTTATGAAGGATAGAGTTTCTTATCCTCTCATCGGATCAATGCCTGGAGACCTCTTTCTGCTTTTCGGCTGCCCTCTACAACCCCGTGAGTCTCACCTCCTCAAGGATGGCCTCCTACCACCTCCTGTGCATCCATCTCTCCCTGGGTTCCCTGTTCCCAGGCTGGTGGTCCCCTCTCTTGGGCGTGGGACGTCACTGCCCCCTTCATGGCCTCCGCACACACTGAGTGCTGGAAGTACCCAACAGTGAAGCTTCTTTAGAACTCTGTGGCTTCACCTTCTGCTTTGTTCAGAAAGCTTTCCCCCTCTTTCAAAGGCTAATGTTTTATTTACCCCTTTTATTTTCATTATATATACTAGGATTCTTTTAATTGGGATCCTGTTAGCCTGTAGACTTTGACCTATTTCTTGCAGTTAAAAAAAAAAATCACCTAGTCATTAAATACAATTATTACTTCACTCTTCTATCTCTTCAATCTACCCAACTATTACATGCTCTTGATTACTGTAATATTAGCCACAATAAAAATCAGAGAAATTTACCCAGAATCCTATAACACCTACAAATTAAGGGTCTTCTTTTTTTTTCTAAGTTCTCTCAGGCTCTGTCCATATGCATGTATAATTCTTGTTATTATACATTCATTTTGTACTAATTCTGTATTTTTTCTACTTCATTCTACGAAAATAACCATGATTTTTGCTTTATAGTCTTTACAATGGGTTTTTGTTCGAAAAATTCTAAATAAAAGACAAAAATATAAATAATTTAAAATCCTATCACTTAACAGCAATCACAAGGATTTCCTGTCAGGACAGGGCAGCGAGTTTGCATTGCAACAACTCCCTTTGCTCTGCACTCATGGAAATGATGAACCACGTGTGAACAGAGAAAATGCAGACGGTGTCAGGCTCTGAAACCAGGAGACGCGCCTCTATGAGTTTCATTTCAAGAGGTGGGGGGCAGGGTGGGGAGGGGAGAGTGTGACTGTTGAGTGGGGTGAACGAGGGTCACTTGTCTCTGGGTCCACACAAGGAGGACAAGGGTTGACACCTCTGTATAATGGAGACCAGAATATCAGACTGGAGATGAGTCGGGCTATAGCCAAGGGGTAGAAGGAGCCCCATGAAATAAGACTGCAAACAGCTTTTGCTCTAAGATCCAAGGACCCTAATTTGAAGGGAGCTGCAGGCCTGGGGAGATGAGAGAAACAGACATAACCGTGTGGCTGGGATCCGAGCCTGGTACCCGCTGGCATCACGGATGGGCCTGCCTTGTCTCCAGCATCCCTGCCGGCCCACACACGATCCTGTGTAAGACCTGGATCTGGATGTACCTCAGGTGGAGTGGAGGCATGGTCCTCAGGTGGGGGAGGTGAGAGCAGGGAGAAGGAGGCAGGAGAGACACAGAAACAAAGGGAAAACAGCCCCAAACTCCACCCATCAGATCTGACTTGGAAACCCAAACTGAGAAAGGCCTACAAAAGTATAAGTCTGAGAAGTAGAACCAAGGAAATAAACTCCTGCCATAGAAATGGGCTCTAGGTGAAAATCATTCAGACCTTCACAGAGAGACGAACAGAAGCGTCAAAACAAGTATGTTGAAGGTGTTTACAGAGATAATTGAAAGTACGGTTTCAATCACAAAAGAATAAAAAACAAGGAGAAAACAGAGAAAACGCTAGCAGAACTGATTTTTGTGAAAAATAACTAGCTGGAGACCTTAGATATTGATTAAAAGGGAGTCGTTAAAATAAACTTTATACTCTGTAGCTTGTCTTTTCATTTTGTTTATGTTTTCCTTTGCTGTGCAAAATCTTATAAGTTTGATTAGGTCCTATTTGTTTCTTTTTGTTTCTATTGCCTTGGGAGACTGACCTAATAAAACATTGGTATGATTTATGTCAGAGAATGTTTTGCCTATGTTCTCTTCTAGGAGTTTTATGGTGTCATGTCTTATGTTTAAGTCTTTAAGCCATTTTGAGCTTATTTTTGTGTGTGGTGAGAGGGTGTATTCTAAATTCATTGCTTTACATGTGGCCGTTCAGCTTTCCCAACACCATTTGTGGAAGAGACTGTCTTTTCCCATTGTATATTCAAAGAAGATGTGGTACATACAACAGAATACTACTCAGCCATAAAAAAGAATGAAATAATGTCATTTGCAGCAACATGGATGCAACTAGAGATTATCATACTAAGTGAAGTAAGTCAGAAAGAGAAAGACAAATACCGTATGATATCACTCATATGTAGAATTTAAAATATGACACAAATGAACACATTTATGAAACAAAATCAGGGACATAGAGAATAGACTTGTGGTTGCCAAGGAGGAGGGGGGTGGGAGAGGGTAGTAGAGGGATTTGGGGATTAGCAGATGCAAACTGGTATATATAGAATAGATAAACAACAAGGTCCTACTGTATAGCACAGGGAACTATGTTCAGTATTCTCTGATAAACCATACTGGAAAAGAATATGGAAAAGAATGTGTATATACATGCATGACTGAGTCACTTTGCTGTAGAGCAGTAATTAATACAGCATTGTAATTCAGCTATACTTCAATAAAAAATAAATTTAAAAAAAAGAAAATGAAAAAATAAACTTTATAAAAAAGGAAGACGTGTTGAGCTCTAGCCTGCTTGAATGCTGTTGAAATGAGAAGTACTGAATTGGAAGGTAGCACAAAGGAAGTCATCCAAAATCCAGACATGTGCTGAAACCAGCCTGTTTCAGCTTTAGATTAGATGCTTGACAGCAAATGCTTCATTTCAAAGTGAGACCACCACACAGGAATCTCAAAGTTAATGGTCGAGAACTAATGGAGTCATTCTTAAAAGCATCACCGACCTCGAGGTTGCAGAAGGTCAGGGAAGTGGAGGTTCAGGAGGGCTTTTGAGAATTTTTGAAGAGACCTGTCAGTATCTCAAAATTCCCCACAGTGACTACTGCCCACTTTACTAAGAGATTAAAGTTTAAAAACTTCATCACAAGAGACTCAGAAAAAGGTACTGAAAAAGCCAATATCCATTCTGGATGAAAAATGACTTGTCAACTTGGAATTGAAAGTAAACTCTTAGCCTGAAGGGCATATATCAGAAATATAAACAAGAGTCATACTTAGTGACAACATTTTAAAAACACTCTTTTTGAATTCGGGAAGAAGACGAGGAGCCAGCTCTCACTGCTTCTCTTCAAATTTTCACTGAATTCAAACCAATGCAATTAGACAAGAAAAACATTGAATTCAGAAATGATAAAAATTGTACAATTATATCTGTTTGCAGAAGATATGATTGTATACCTCAAAGAAACAAAACAATCAAATAACCAAAACTACCAAGAAGGTGTCAGGATATGGGATTTTACAAAATTTCAATTGCTTTCCAAAACAATAATAAAAAACATAAAAGAAAAAGTTCCCATTTATCTCCCCTCAAAACACTATAAGGTGACAAAGAGTTACCAGGCCTCTATATAGATTATAAACTTAAAAGGACAAAAATATAGATCTGGATAAATGGCTAGATATGTTTATGAGCTGGAAGTCTTAGTGGTGTACACAAGTCAATTCTCCTTCAACTAGTCTTTAAAGTTAATGTAATTCCAGTCAAAATTCCAGTAGTATTTTTCACGGAGCATGACAAGTTTGTTATTATATATTGGAGAAGGACAGACAATAATGGAGTTAATTGTGAAAAAGAAGATGAAGGGCTTATCCTACCATGTTTTAGCACATATTGGATGGCTATAGAATTAAGACAATATATTGAGAGTCCTGTGACAGACAAGTAAACCAATGGAAGGCAATAACCCAGGATAGACCCAAGATACACGCAATCAATATATGGCAGGGCTGAGATAGCCTCAATGAGAAAAAGATAGATTTTTTTTCAATACATGGGCAATTGCTTATCAATATGGAAAAAGTATCATTATTTCATATCATACTCAAAAATAATATACAGGCGGACTGAATACTAAGTATTAAAAAGCAAACTTTAAAATACTTTAGATCTCTTTTGATGAGCAACATAATGGATGAAATATCCTGTTATAATAGCCCTCAGAATGGGGAATAAAGTGTAAAATACATGCATTTAAATTCTTGTCTCTACTCAAAGGTAGCAATAAAAATCTTCAGGAATAAAAAAATAACAGGAAAGTACAAAACCAGGCTCTAAAGAGATCGGTGGCCCATATAGGCATCCCCCAGCTATAGTAACATGGAGTTTGCGTGTCTGATGGTGGCACAGATAGGACCCAAAATGAGGAGCCAAGTATGTGTCCTTGTCTGTGGTTGGGACGTGCTCAGTAAGGGAGGAGTCTGGAGGTGAATTTTCCCTGAAGGAGAGAAGAAACAGGCACTTATTGTATCAACTCTGGTTCTTGGTAGAGGAAAAATGTAGAGTCCTTTGAAAATCCATATATCTCAAAACTCTGTGGAAGATTTGTGGCTTGAATACATATTTTCTGTAGAGCCCTACAACACTGTAGTTGATACTTTGCTTTTAAACATGGTCCCAGGTTCAGAGGGCTCAAAGGTCCTGGCGGAAAAAAAACGCAATATTCTCTGTAATTATACACCCACAAACCCAACCTCAGGGCCTGCCCAGCAAATGGCCCATTGAAAACACCATAAACACACAGGATACCGCCAGGTAGGGAAACACACACAGCAGCAACACCACCCCACAGAGATGTCAGATTTGGCGGATTGGCAGGTGTAGATCATAAATACATACGTGTCACGTGTTTCAGTGTAAGACGGAACATAAAACATGGACAGGGAACGAAACACTATTAAAAATGGGAGCTTAGTAATCAAACAAGCAAACAAACAAAAACTCGTTAATCCCTAGAAATGAAAAATGTCGTAACTAAAATGAAAAGCCATATGCACAGATGATATATCAGAGAGCTTGAAAAGGAGATGCGGCATTAAAAGAGAGTGCAAATCAAATGTGAAGTGACATTGGGGAACTTGGATCCCACTGACAGATGAGAACTTGTTTCTCAGTCGTGGAGGAGGGAACACATCCACACACTCAGAGACAGAATGAGCAGGAGATCGCAGGTCGAGAGCCCTGGGGAAAAGTGATGAAGCCTTTGCATAGCATGTCAAATTTCAGCTATGTTCCTGCTCTGAAAAAAAGGAAAAGGTTTCTCACTGTACCCTTATAACATTTGTTTAGAAGAATTATTCTTGAAAACCCACAGCCAACATTTGAATCGTTCATTGTTCCTTTGGAAAATGAGGACGTTGTTGCCTTATAAACTTTATTGTGTAAAATATAAGATACAATTGTATTCATAGTTTATACATATTCTTAAACCCAAATTCAACTTTAAAATAATCTGCTGTGATATTCCAGGTTGTATTTAGATTTTCTTTAAGTGAGGGGTCCTTTTTCAGGACTAGTGTTTCTTGGGCATGTGGGTTGCCTGCACTGACCAATACCCTCCCCAAGGCAGCACCAATTCAATTCACATTTCCACCCCCAGGGTGTGAGAGTTCCTGTGACTTGCAATCAGATGGGTGAAAAGTGGTAGGGTTTTTCCTTATTTTTATTTGAATTCTGTTAAGTCTGAATAATGCTGAGCATCTTTTCATGTGTTCAATGGACACTTGTGTTTCTTTTATCTGAAAACTATCTCTTTTGGTTCTTTGCCTGGTTTTCTTTTGGGTACTTCATGTTGTACTTTGGGCTTATACACACATTGTAAATTAAGACACAACCATGTGTTGGCCATATGTATTGAAAGACATTTCCCTCTCTATTATCTGTGTTCTGTCATTGTTTCTGACATTTGTAATCTTGAAAAAAATTTGCCTTTCTATATAGTTAAAATAAAAAAGGCTCTCCTTTCTCCACTGCACCTTCTTTGTACCTTTGTCAAAGAAATCAGTAGGTCATCCATGTAAGGGTCTGATGCTGGACTCTATTCTGTTCCATGGATCTACTTGAATATCTTTATATCAATAAAACACCATCTTCATTTCTATAGCTCCAGAGTCAGTCTTTAAGTATTAAAATCAGGTAGTGCAATTCCTCTAATTATATTCCTCCCTTTTGAAAACACTTTTAGCTATTCTGGTCCTTTTGCTTTCTTATATAAATTTTAGAATTGGCCACAAAATTTCCTGCTGGCATTTTTATAGTAATTGCATATAAACCTATTGATCATTTTGAGGAGAATAACATCTTATTACGTTAGTCTTTCCATCCATCACCAGTGTGTGTCTTTCCATTTCTTTAGGTGTCTTTGATTTATTTAATCAGAATTTTATAGTTTTCAAATAATAGTATCTCACCTGTTTTGTTATTCCTACGTGTCATATACATTTTTTTTTTTTTTGCGGTACGCGGACCTCTCACTGTTGTGGCCTCTCCCGCTGCGGAGCACAGGCTCCGGACGCGCAGGCTCAGCGGCCATGGCTCACGGGCCCAGCCGCTCCGCGGCATGTGGGATCTTCCCGGACCGGGGCACGAACCCGTGTCCCCTGCATCGGCAGGCGGACTCCCAACCACTGCGCCACCCGGGAAGCCCCATGTCATATACTTCTGAAGCTTTTGTAAATGGTGTTTTTAAATTTCAACTTCCAACGGTCATTGCTAGTATCTAGCAATGTAATTCATTTTGTACATGTATTTTGCAACCTTGCTAAACTCCCTTATTAGTGAAGGAGATTTCTACAAATTCATTTCATGGTGATAAATTATTTCAGCTTTTGAGTGTCAGAAAAAATTTTATTTTGTCTTCATTTGTGAAAGCTATCTTCACTTGATATAGAAATCAAGAATTACACTTTTTTTCTTTTATTACTTTAAAGATGTTATCCCACTGACTTCTTGCTTGCGTGCCTGCTCTGATGCTAAACCTGATGTCATCTTCATCTTTGCTCTTCTGTATGTCATATGACTTTTATCTCTTTATCAATAGTTGTGAGCAATTTTATGGGGTTGCATCTTGTAGTTTTCTTCTTATTCCTTTTTTTTTTTTTTTTTTTTGCGGTACACGGGCCTCTCACTGCTGTGGCCTCTCCCGTTGCGGAGCAAAGGCTCTGGACGCGCAGGCTCAGCGGCCATGGCTCACGGGCCCAGCCGCTCCGTGGCACGTGGGATCTTCCCGGACCGGGGCACGAACCCGTGTCCCCTGCATCGGCAGGTGGACTCTCAACTACTGCACCACCAGGGAAGCCCTCTTCTTGTTTCTTTAACTTGGGGTTCGTTGAACTTCTCGGATCTGTGAGCTTTTAGTTTCCATGAAATTTGCAAAATGTTCAGCCATTATTTTTTAAAGTATGCTTCCTTGTGTCCCCTCTCTGGGGATCCCAAGTACACATATATTAGGCTGCTGAAAGTTTTCTTATAGCCCACTGATGCTCTGTTAATTTTTTATGTCTATTTTTCTCTGTGCATTTCAATTTAGATAGTTTCTATTGCTATATTTTCACATTCTCTAATATTTTCTTCTACAAAGTCTAATCTACCATTACTTCCATTTAGTACACTTTTCATCTCCTACACTGTAGCTTTCATCTCTACATGTTCGATTTGGGTCTTTTTAATATCTTCCATGTCTCTACTTAACATGTCCAATCTTTAGTACTTTGAACTATGATATGCAGCTACAATAACTATTTTCAAGTCCTTTTCCACTAATCTTAATATCGGTGTTAGTTATGGGTTGGTTTCCATTGATTGATTTCTCCCTTCATTTGGGGCTGAAATTTCTGCTTCTTTGTATGCCTGGTAATTTTTGATTAGATACCAGACATTATTAACTTTACCTTGTTGTATTTTTATATTCTTAAAATGTTCTTGAGCTTTGTTCTGATGTATAGTTATGTTACTTGGAAACAGTTTTATTCTTTCAGTAATTATTCCACATTTATTAGGCAGGACCAGAGCAACACTGAGTTAGGGCAATTTTCCCCTATTACTGGGGCACGACCTTTCTGAGCAATCTATCTAGTGTCCCATAAATTAGGAGGTTTTTAGCTGACTTCTAGGAACAGGTAATATTCCTGGCCCTACGTGAGCTTTGGGTATTTTTCTCACTGTTCTTTTTGCTCTTCCTGAACTTAAGTAGTTTCCCCACTTTTATATACCAATCAATATTCTGCCCCCTCTTTCTGTGTCACTCTTTTAAATATTCTGTCCTACAAATTCCAGCTGCTTTAGTCAGCTTGGATTCTAGGCTTGGTGTACTCAACTCAAGCATCTACCAGGCTCCCTGCGGGTTTTCCTTCTCTGTACTCTCAGTGATGGGAAACTCTTTAGGCAGTCAGCTGGAGCAGTTGGGGAGATCACCTCACTGGTTTTCCATCTCTCAGGGATCCCTGTCTTTCATTGCCTGATGTCCAGTATCTTGAAAACCATACTTGGTTTTAATTTTTCATATATCGTGTCCGGCTTTGTTGTTGTTTCAGGCAAGAGGTTAAATCTGACCTCCTTTACTCCATCTCTGTCATAAATGAACATCAACTCCGAACTTTTTTTAAAGATGTGACAATATAGAAAATAAATACACCTGAGTCCATATGGATATAAATGAATGACTGAATAAATAAACAAATGAGAGAGAAGAGACAAATCTTCATTGTAGAATAATCCCAAACACTGTATGTGGATAATCCTCCCTCTGGGAGGTAGGGATTCATCCCGAAGGGTGGGTTAGTCTCAGGGATTGGTTTCCAAAGAATAGGCTAGGAAAGGAAAAACAGTAACTGTACAGTGGAGAACCTGGCAAATACCACTGTAGCCGAGTGATGGAGGTCAGCATCACCAATGATAAGTCATGTGATATCACGTGCCCCCTGATATGACGTGATGAGAAGGGCACTTCCCCTCTGCACTATTATTTCCAGAAATCCATAACCCTAGTCTAATTATGAGTGAAACAGCAGAAAAACCCAGGTTCAAGGATGTTCTACAGGGTACATGGCCTGTACTCTTCCAGACCTTCAAGGTCATAAACAATAAGGAAAGATATAGGAGATGCGGCAGACAGATGAGACTGATATATGACCACTAAACAACACGCAGGATCCTGGATTAGATCCTAGAACAGAAAGAGGACATTAATGGACAAACTGGTGAATAAGCTGGAGTTTCATTTAAAAAAAAGGATTTGAAACATAGCCCACACTGCAGTAGAGAAGAAAGGATAGACTCTCCAATAAATGGGGTGAGATCAGTTGGATATCTGTGTGGATCCCCACACTTTACCTTACACAAAAATCCATTTCAGATGGATTACAGGTCTACATGTGAGAACAAGGAAGCTTTTAGAAGAAAGCACAGGAGCCTATCTTTACGGTCTTACTGTAGGCAGATTTCTTAACCAAGACCTAAACTGGGAAAGTGGAAGAATTGGATTATAGTGAAATTAGGAATCTCTGTTTATCAGAAGACACTGTTAGGGGAGTGAGAAGGCATCTAGCGGAGTGGGAAGAGATATTTGCAACACGTGTGTCCAACACGGGACTCATAGCCACAATATGTAAAGAACTTCAAATGAATAGGCAAGAAAAGACAACCCAACAGAAAAAGGGATAAAATGTTTGACTAAGCACTTGACAAGAAGTGGACTTCCAAGTGGCCTCTGCAACTTTGGTGATTTCTCGCGATCTGTGAACCAGAATGGGGAAAATCCCAGAGCGCACAAAGATGGTGAGGAAATGGGGCAACGCCATCTCTTAATTGCTGCATGTGGATGTGTGCCCTCCAATCCCTTTGGGAAACCACTTGGCAGTATCTCCTGAGGCCCCAACTAAACACACTCTGTGATGGAGCTATTTCATTCCCAGGTGAGGTATGGATAGACACATGGCCATGTGTTCACCAAGAACCACATACAGGAGTATTCAGAAAAGGGCTTCTGGTGGACCCCAGTTGGTGGCTACCTACTTGCCCATGAATAGAATGGGCGCAGACATGTTGATATATTCACACGATGGAATCCTTTACCACAGTGGAATGGGTGAGACGCAACTTCACGCAACGACGTGGAGGAATCTCACAAATGAGCAGAGGAAGCTGAATGTAAAAGGTACTATGTATGTTGGAGCCCATTTACCTAAAGTATAAGCCAGGTGAGAGCAGTCCTTTCTGTAAAAGGCAGGAAGGGGGTACCCCCTTAGGAGGATGGGGTGGTGACCTGAAGGGAGCACCAGGGGCTCCTGGGGGGTCACCATGTCCTGCTTCTTGATCTGAGTTTTGGTTCCGTGGGTGGATTCTGTCTGTGAAAATTCAGCAAATCAGACCCTTTGATACCTTTACGATTACGCAGCAAAACCTTGTTAGAAGAGGTTTTATTTTTAATGTCATATTTTGATTTACTAAAGCTTTGTGGACGGTCCGAGGACTTTTATTACTTTCCTCTACATTCTTGTCCCACATTTGAGATCATTTTAATAAAATAAATACATATAGAGGATGAGCAGTGAGAAGTTCATACCTCGGTGTCTACCTAACCCTCTCTCCCAGTCCCTCTGTAAGGCAACATCTGACAGTAATTTCGTTTCCAGAACACCGCTTTTTCCTCTGGAGGGTTCTGGTCCTATTAACATAGACTTTTGGAGCTAGGGAATGTTTTAAGTATTGCCTAACATAAATGACTCCTCACGATCTCTAAACTGTATTTTCGCTCTTCTTTACTTCCTGTGATATTTAAAGTATTACAGATCACACAAAAAGATGGAAAACTTAATGCGGATAATATACCCGGTAATAATTGTCAAGGAAGAAACAAATTATATAATCATATGTTAATTTCATCTCTATGTCTAGATGCAAAACTCTTCAATAAAATGTAGACATGAAGTCAGGCTGGTTAATGTATTTAAAAGGATGACCAGTCATGGGTGAGCAGAGTTGTTCCTGGGAACCGAGAAGCTGACCTCGGTAGATGCCATTCACCCTCATGGCTGCTCTTATGAACAGCTCAGCTGCTCGTCCTTGCTTCCTGGGTGAGATGTTGGCAGATCTGGTCTCTCTTCTGGTTACTTCAGATCTTCAATGCCCATGTAGTCCAAAAGCTTCGCTTCAAGCCCTCATCCAAAGTAAATCTTCTCCCCGGTGGCATCTCCAGTGGGGCTGTCAGGTGGCTTATGGTGGGGAGAGGTGCCCTTGTCTTCTCTCCTCCAGGCTCGATTTTCTGTCCCCATCTCACAACTGCTCTTCAAGACCTTTCTAGGTCTACCCAGCATTAATGGGTCAGAGGGCAAGGGCTCAGGCTCCACGGATGCAGGGGCTGTGATGTGTCGTCGGCGTTCTCTCTGTTAACTTGCTTTCAGACGAGGTACTCTTTAGGCATATTCCTATGGGAGCTAGAGTCCAGCCTCTGGAGTGGGTGACAGCCCTCCTCTGCTGGCCACCCATAGCGCTTCACCTGCCCCAGTTCCATATCACATTCTTCTGGGGCAGGGCTTCTTCACAAGGGCTCAAGTCTGGCTCTCAGCCAGGAGCCGGGGAAGCATGGCCCTGTGTCCCCTGTTGGTGGCGAAACTCTCTGCTCCCTCTGTAGCTGCCTTTCTCTTTGCTTGACCAGACAGCAGTATTGAGCCATGGTTAATGCCAGACCATCTGACATTCAATTCTGGCATTTCCTCTTCCCACCTACAAGACCGGGGTCGGGGGGGAGCAGTAAGTCCCTAATCTCTTGGAGACTGGTCTTCCTCATCAGTCAAAGGAGGTGACTGATAACCCCCACCTTGGAGCGTTCTTAGGGGAATGGATATACACATGGGCCCTCAGACCAAGACCGGCACGAGGCCTAGATCCCACACCTCAATGTTAGCCAGCATCACTGTGTCCTCCGCTGCTCCTGGCTCTCAAGGCCCATCCCTTTCTCAGACCCAAACAGCTTCTAGGCTCTTTGCTCCAGTCCAAGTGTACAGAGGCCAGGCACGAGGCTGCTTCTCTTCAGCACATCTCATGTCACTTGGGCCCCTCCCCCTAGGATCCAATTACCCCCATTGCATTTGAGACTCCCCTTTAGTCCCTGTTGTAATTCCTCCGTTACAGAGAAGGGTGACAACAGAGGGCTTCATAAGTCTGGGGGCTCCAACACGAATTCACTTCTCACATCAGGGTGAAAGGTGTGCCTTCTAAACCCTCCCAAAGGGTGAGCAGCCTCAAGTGACAGATCCACTTTGAGATCTCACTGGCCTTTGAACCCCTTCGTCTGCCGTATCCCAAGGCGGTCCCGGCGTTTCAGGCTCTCTGCGTGTCGGCCACCTTTTGGTCCATGTCTCAGCCACCCATCCAAGCAAACCCTGGGGGCTGCAGCCCTGGCTCCAGGTTCTCTGCTGAGTGGGCCCATATTAGGAAACTCAGCCTGGTCCGACTTTACGTTCCTTCCACCATTTTCCACACCCTTAACTTCCATCCCATACATACTCTCCAGTTTCTGTCTGTAGAAGTTGGGAATGGGCCTTGAGTCTAGTCCTCGGTCTGGAGGCCATGAGAGGCAGTGGGTGGGTCCTGAGAATCGGCAGTGTCTTGCAAGGCAGACCTTCCCAAACAACAGCAGACCCTCCACGACGTCGAGAATTCAACTTTTGTTGTAATGCTGCCCCTGGCAGGGTGAGCCTCTGACTTTGGTTTTGGAGGTCTCAGCTCTGTGGCAGCAGGAGCAAAGGGTCCCTTGTTTAGGGCAGATGTGGGGTCTTCTGGTTGCGTGTGGTGTGTGAGCTGGGAGGCCTCTCTTTCCCCACTCTGCTAAACACAATTAGGAACAAACAGCCAACCTTCCCACACTTGTTAGTGTGACAAAATGTTCTGAGGCATCAAATCAATGGTCACCCAGAGCCTTGCCCCTCGTTAAGTGTTTGATGAGGAGGATCAAGTCCTGATATTTTTCTGCGTCTCTGCTGCTATGTCACACCGCAGACATAGAGCCAGTAGTGCCTCTGACTTGAATCAGATTCAAGAACCAATTCCAGAAAGCCTGGAAGCAATTCAGAAAACGTATCCTTAAGATTTCATCCCTCTGGGCCACTCTTCATATCAAAGTCTGTGTCAGTCAGGGTTCTCCCAAGAAACACAACAAATAGGACTCACATGAGCATTTATAGGAATGGGGTCACGTGACTGAGGGGCTGGCACGTCTGAAATCCGTAGGGAGGCCAGCCGGTGAGGAACTCAGGTGCAGGAGTCGATGATGAACTCTTGAGGCAAATTTCTTCTTTTCCAGCAAATCTCAGGTTTTGCTCTAAAAGCCTTCGACTGATTGGATGAGGTCCACCCACACAACCAACGGTCATCTTCCTACTCAGAGTCAACCGATTGTAGACATCAGCTACATCCACAAAATACCTGTACAGTGGCGCCTGAATTCATGTTTGATAAAATAACTGGGGACTGGAGCCCGGCCAAGCTGACACAGAAAACTCACCTTCACAGTGACTAATTCTAAATATTGTACCATGTTGCATTGATCTGTTTGTCTATCTGTGACAATGTCATCCTGTTTTGATTGAAGGAGTTATTTATACTTCACGTTAAAAATAGCGATCCTTGGGGCTTCCCTGGTGGCGCAGTGGTTGAGAGTCCGCCTGCCGATGCAGGGGACACGGGTTCGTGCCCCGGTCCGGGAAGATCCCACATGCCGCGGAGCGGCTGGGCCCGTGAGCCATGGCTGCTGAGCCCACGCGTCCGGAGCCTGTGCTCCACAACGGGAGAGGCCGCAACAGTGAAAGGCCCACGTACCACAAAACAAAAAAACAATGCTTGGAGAGTCTATCTTCCAAGTGCAATTTTCAATCACTTTGTCCTGTTCCCCGAAATACCACATTAAGGATCTGGTTGAGATGCTATTAAATGCACAGTTACCATAGAAAGGACTCCTACTCATTTGCCAACCATACAATTGCATTGCTAGAAAACCAAAGAGACTGCACTGAAAACACCATCAAAATTATACACGAAGGATGTGGTAACACAGCTGGAGTACAAGGTAAGTGAACAAAAAACATTGTTTTGCAGAAACATCCAGTTTCAAGTGGAAGTAGACAGAAAATCCCATCCATCATAACAAAATAACCATAAACTTTCTAAGAATGCATTTAATCCAGAAGGTGTAGCCCTGACGTGTAGAATATCATAGCATCTGGCTAAATTGTGGGAGATGTGTCCTTTCTGGGTGGTGGGTATCAGGCACCCAGAAAGGCAGACATTCAGGTCAGGGACAACTCCAGAAACTCATGCAGGGTGGGGTGGCTACCCTGGCAGGAGCGCTGGAGATGAAACAGGACCATATGCCCGTGGGCCCCATGAGGGCCCCTCCTGCCCTAGTGTTTTGGAGTTAGTTCTTTAAACTCCATGGATCTCAATTTTTTTTTCCTTGAAAATGGTCATCGTAACACCTACCTCTTTACCTATATGTTTTTCTCTTTAAGGAATTGAATGGAATATTCTATGGAAACCACTGTGTAATCCGCAAAATAAGTTTCCATGGCTGGAGCGCCAACATCGTAAGGACCATCAGATAGGAGTCACGTCACTTTGTCTCTGCGTGTGCCCACGTGTGTGCAGGAATCTTCACTTTATGAACTTCTCAGTGAATAATTCCTCCTCATAATTTCTCAGGAGAAAACTCTGTGCTTTCTGAAACCACACCGTGGAGACGATTCTCTGGACTTTTCTACCAGCGAGCATCTTTCAGGGGCTCCTGACCTGCCCATCAGCTTTTTCCACTTCCTTGAGATGCAGGCTGGTGAGGCAAACTGACTGGTTAAGTACACTTGGGAGTTAGCTGTTTGAAATGCAGACTTAATTCGTGTTACCAAAGGGTCTTAAATTATTCAGGTAACCTTGGATGAGTCAGTTAACCTCTCTGGGCTCCACTGTCTTTATCTGGAAGATGAGGGGGCTGCAGGAGCTGGGCCGTATGATGGTTTCTGAGCTCCTGCCCGGCTTCTGCGCTCTGATGTGGGGGTTCAGTTCCCCAGGGTGCACGGATTCCTGGTGCTGATGGCACAAGTAAGAACCATAAATAAACTGTTTCCAACGTGAAGATGATGTCACAAGAGTAATATGTAGCTTCAGGTAGAGAATAATTATAATATTCAGTGAACAAGAAAACTACCTGAAATTACAACAAATTTAAGCAAATCCCCTTGATGACAAAAGAGGGAATATAATTCAGATGTGGTTTTCTACGGCTGCGACGTGATATGCTATTAGGGCCTCAGAATAACAGCAGAGATTTTTCATCTCCGGCCGCACTCCTTACGGAGGGATGCTTTGTGCCATGGACATCTCCTTGGCAGCTGGTGAGAGGAACTGTGCTGGAAGATATTTAATACTCAACGATAATAGGATTCAATGCTCATTATTCAACAGTAGGCATGGGTTCTGGCTCATGGTAATTATTAAAGTCGTGTTTATGCCGAGTAATGCAATGAACGTCACCTATTTTTGACCCGACCGTGCACAGAAGGTGGGGGAGGCGATGTTTTACATCTTATCAATTGGATTTAGACTGTGCTTGTGCTGCAGAGGGAGCGGGGGCCTGTCCGGGGTGATTAGCACCGTGGCTGGTAGATGGATGGATGGCTGTCGGGCTTCCCAGGCTGCTCAGGTCTGAGCGGACCCCACCTTCTGCCAGGGAGACTCAGGGACCCAGTGTCTCAGCAGGAGCTCATTT